>NC_142065.1:42176253-42486253 GCF_059756535.1 Pantherophis guttatus | reverse complement strand
GGTCATTAGCCACGGTCATTCCTATCTTCAAAAAGAGAGACCCTAGCCTAGTTGAAAATTACAGACCAATCTCATTATGTTGTGTCACCTGCAAAATCATGGAATCAATCATTAACCAATCCATTACTCTCCACCTAGAAACAAACAACCTACTCTCTAATAAACAATTTGGTTTCAGAAAAAAAATATCCTGTAATCTACAACTTCTACACTGCAAAAACATATGGACCACAAATCTCGATCAGGGCAAAGCAATAGATGCAATTTACATAGACTTCTGTAAAGCTTTTGATTCAGTCGTACATGACAAACTACTTCTAAAACTAAAATCCTATGACATCTCCGGACCCATTCATAATTGGATAGCTGTTCCTGTCAAACAGAAAGCAAGTGGTCAAAATAGACAGCGCCCTATCAAATCCTGCATCTGTAAATAGCAGTGTCCCCCAAGGCAGCATTCTAGGACCAAACTCTTCATACTATACATAAATGATCTTTGTGATCATATTATAAGCAACTGCGTCCTCTTTGCCGATGATATAAAAATATTTAACACCACCAACAATGTTGCTACCCTCCAAAAAGACCTTGACTTTGTGTTGGAATGATCAAACAATTGGCAACTCCAAATCTCAACCAACAAATGCTCTGTCTTACACATTGGCAAAAAGAATCAGAACACAAAATACAAGCTGTGTGTACATGACCTTTTAGATGACCCTCACTCTGTCAAGGACTTTGGAGTACTCATATCAAATGATTTAAGTGCCAAAGCCCACTGTAACAACATTGCCAAAAAGGCATTAATAGTTGTAAATCTAATCTTGCATAGCTTCTTCTCCGGCAATATCACACTACTAACCAGAGCATAAAAAACATTTGCTAGACCAATTCTCGAATACAGCTCATCTGTATGGAACCTGCACTGATATCGGACATTAATACAATCGAATGGATCCAGTAATATTTCACAAGTAGAGTCCTCCACTCCTCTGCTCGCAACAAAATACTTTATGCCACCAGATTTGAAATTCTGGGCCTAGAAAACGTAGAACTACACCATCTTCAGTATGATCTAAGCGTAGCTCATAAAATTATCTTTTACAATGTCCTACCTGTCAATGACTACTTCAGCTTCAACCACAACAATAAACAAGCACACAATAGATACAAACTTAAAGTGAACTGCTCCAAACTCGATTGCAGAAAATATGACTTCAGCAACAGAGTGGTCAACAGAACAGGCCAGAAAGGACTTGAAAGATAAGGCTCAAGCTGTGTTACAGAAGAAAGCAGGATCTTCTGGTAGGTAAAGTTTTTTTCCATGCCTAGTGTTGGATTTGGAACAAGAGGCATCTGCATTTAAATCCTTGCTTGATTTTGAAGTTCAGTCATCACAACAATGTATGTCTTTCAGATTAACCCAGATTTTCTCAACCAAATTTGGAAGTAGGATTGCTTTATGAATTAGCCAGGCCAGTCTTTTGAAGCCAGTCTGAAGAGGAGAAGTTACAATTCCATTACACTGAAAAAGCAGTAGAAGAGTTTAACTGGAAAAGCAGTAGAAAAGTTTAAATATTAAATGGCTCCTAAGCTTTAAATGAATCCCAAGTTCCATGTGCTTAATACAAAGCCTATTCAGGCACATTTCTTCCAGCTAGGAACTTCAGTAACATAACCTACATCAAAGCTGCCATCTGAGGTACAGAGCTGCAGATGGCACCAGCAGTTCTTCCATGTTTGTTCTCAAGGGGAGGGGGACCAGAAGCCATCTTGTTTGAATGCTTCTAGGAACCTATCAAGCATCTGAGACTGGCAAACTCAGGAAATAAGAAACACTTGGATTTCTGGAATGATCTTTATTCTAGTAAATGTATCAGATTGAGGAGACACGGAATCTTTGAAAGCCTGTCAAAACAGTTCTACAGAGCTACTTATATCTAGCATTCTTAGGCTCTTTCTCACACTTTTCACTCCCCAGAACTTGTCTCTGTAATATCTTCCTCCTTTCTTTATGTTCCCAAGGTTGTTAGACATTCCATCACGCTCTCATAAACAATAAAGTCTAAGAAAAGATATTCTAAGATGCCAGGCTTCTAGTTGGTAACTTTTCTACCTCCCACCCCTCAATGGAATAACTATGCTAAACAGAAGGAATGAAAGATAGCATGGGAAAACCTCAAAGGAGTGGTCTTTTCAAAAAAATTATTCCTGTAAATTTTATGTGGATGAGACTGGAGGATTCAGCATCATCTAGAAGCTTCTGTAGCAAAAGAACAAAACAGCGTCCTCCTCTTAGCAACAGATTGTTGAGTGCCCAGCTAATAGAGCTGTGAATTGCGATGGTTTCATATTCCTCTCTGCCTTCCCACCCTCATGAATTCAAAGCAGTTGCTCTCTTTCTTCTTTGCAGTGGATACCTGGTTGCACTGAAGGCTGAGCGAATTCTGAGGGTGGCAGTTGCAAGGCCGGCAGCCCTCCCCGCTTGCAATTTTCCAGTGATTCACCGCACACTCATCACACTTCTCTCCCACCACATTAGGAAGGCAGAAACAGCGTCCAGTTTCATCATCACAGGGCACATTTCTGCGACTGCCCAGGATGTTGCAGGCACAGTCTGAAAAACAAAATAGAGCCAGTTGCCTTGTCAGAACTGCTGAAAGGAAGAGGGGGAGAAGGATTGAAGCTTTCTGATACAAAATAGTATCAGACTGAAGAGACACAGTTCTAGAATATAGTCAAAGGTGACAAAAGAGCTATTTTTCAGGCTGTCTTCCCCCTTTACACTATTGCTCCTTGCACTGAATTTGTGAAATTCATTGCCACACCATAGTTATTTCTATGAATTTAGATGCCCTTTGGAAAGGGATTAGAACAGTTTGATGGAGGAGTAATATGCTGTATAGTTCTTCCAGGAAATAAATTTGGAACATTAATTCCAGGATCCCCATTTTCCCAGCTACATTATTTTTTGCTTTAGCTTTCCTATAAAATATGGAGTTGAGCAGAAAGAACAACCAAGATAGTTACATCTACTTCTGGAGCTTCAATCTGAGGGGGTTGGGGGGACTTGCACTTCAGATTGAAGACGACCATTATAAAACACAAATACTGATATCTCCAATCCAAGAATTATAAATGTTGGTATCTGGAGAATAGTTTCAAACTGAGAGTAGGAATGATGTTTGTGTGCATGCTCTACTAACCAGTTACTGTATTATGGCATTTAGATTGAAACTTTTTTTCCCTCTTAGTTTAATAGGGTAGATGAGAAGCCAGGCTTTTAGGAGGAAAACAATTGCTGGGATTTTATGTTACTGTTTGCCTGATCCAATTTAACAGTTGCTTACTGCCATCTCTTGGGGAGTAACTGAAGAATGGCATTATTGCTCATATATGGCTACTGCTTGTGACTTGACTGAAGTTCACATCAAAACAACCTTTGCACAAAAGATTGATGCTGCTTGAATGAGAGTCATTCTAAAATTTACAGGTAAGAAGTGAAATTAGTTTAGTAAACTGAAGCTCATCTTAAATCAGAAACCCAAGTTCTCACTATTGAACCCTGGCAAAAAAACATCTGGATCTGCAAATATGAATGCAAGTAGAATTGACAATTTTGAAATTTTAAAAGACAAAACCACTTCGAGATTAGATTTAATGTCTATTGCAAATCTAAAGTGGTGAAGCTATGGCCTGATTCACACATTTCTTCATGAGTTGTTTATTAAGTAAGTTACAATTGTCTGAGTTTGTATAACATAGAAAGCTACAAACCATTATTTACAAATGTCTACGGAAATTCTCAATCATACAGGTCATGGCTGTCCTAAAGGCAGCTGGACTTTCTCGGTTTTTTCCTTGAAAATATTTCGCTTCTCAGCCAAGAAGCTTCTTCAGTTCCGACTGAATCTCCTTGGATTAGAAGTGAAAACACCAAGGAAGTCCAATTGCCTTTTGAAAAGCATCTTTGGGACATTATTTACCAACAAGGAATTTCTATTAGCCATCTATGCACAACACAACTGAGCAAGACATCCCCCCCCCTTCTACCTACTTATCTCAACTCCATGCATTGGCAGCTCTACTGGAGATGTTGATCTGACATCCTCCAGATATTTACATTCCTCCCAGCCACTTGCAAAGGTGACTGGAAGGTTGGTTCCAATTTTCTCCCTTTTTGGATGACTTTTTTGCCGGCTTTTCTCAAGCAAAAAAATATATATGGATATCTTCTAAGGTGCAGTTGTAGTTATTAACCAGTAACAATTGTATGTGCCTTTTTCCCTCTTTTTTTTTTCTAAACCATTTAATCACTTGGCCTGGCTATGTGAAAAAAATAGGTCACCTTTTCTTGTTCTAAAGTGGGCTTCAGTATCCACAGCACATTCTATATTTATTGTATAATTGCAAACTCATTAAGGGAGTACACACAATCTCATAAGCAAAACTTAATTTTCTAATCTCGCATATTCTAACTTTCTAAACTGGCCAATGAGCTAAAAATAACTGAAAATATGGAAAAGGGAAATCAAAATGGTCAATTTCTCCCCTATGAAGAACTGTTATATATATATATAACAATACACCAAGACTTGCATATATATATATATATATATATATATATATATATATATATATATATATATATTGCATATATATATAATATATAATATATATAGAGAGAGCATATATATATATATAATATATAGAGAGAGAGCATTTTATGAGCATTTTTATAATATATAATATATATAGAGAGAGCATTTTATAAGGAATGTGTGTGTGTGTGTGTGTGTTATCTAATGCTGGAAACAAATACAAATCACAGTAGATTTTAACATTAATAAATGGAAGACTCAACCACTTCCTTTTCTCAATAATTCATAGGATAACCTAAACCCTGCATATCTCCTGATATAGCCTGGGGGACTACATCTTAACATTTGAATCATGCAAACTTCTTTTCCTTCTGTTCCTAATGAAGAGATTTGTACATCTTAAAGCTTTCTCCAAGTACTGTACATTTTAAAGAAATAATATTGGTTGATTTGTGGTACACAAAAGATCAGTATTAGACCATTTATATCACATGCTGAGGATAAGGCCTGCATCTTGTCACAATGAGGGTGTCATTGGTTTGTCATGGTCTTCTAATGCCAATGTCACCCACTTCATGAAATGGTTCGAGTCATTTACATTGCAATAGATCCTCTTGATCTATTTCAGGCTTCAACCTACCTCTGCAACCTTGGGGGTTAGAGTTGGTCAACTGAGTAAAGCCAGGTTTGCAAAGATGACAACGGTCTCCTTGCACATTGTCCTTACAGACGCAACGACCGTCCATGTGGTCACAGCTAGAATCAGGAACAGTGCCATCTGGATCACACTCACAAGCTGAAAAGAAAGAAGTTAAAACTATAACTTTTTAAAAGTTGCAGCCCTATTGTTGAAACAACATCAAACTAAAGAACAGTTTGGAATTTTATATGGGAATTTATTATTCTTAATTTCTCCCTTTATTTCTTTTACTTGCCCTTCTAAGGTGTAAATGTGACTGCATATTCTTGTATTTTTTTAAAAAAACAACAATTCTGATATGGAACAAGGCCTCATGTCCAAGCTTGGCAGGCCAAAAAGACAATAATAATGAGCTGAAAGAGAGCCAAAGATGCTTTACTCATTAGTGATAAAGACTTACAGATATTATAATACGCATTGTAGAGTGCAGTAGTGTTCCTCATCATGTATCTTCTAATCTTAATAAAGAACTAAGGAAGCAAAGTAGGCAGGTGGGCAATGGCAAAATGAATTATGATCCTGAGCTCATCTAGGAAAACCAGGGTTGGGTTGGCAACAGAAAAGACATTTATACATTTACCCTTTTTTTGGGAGAATTAGCCAGTTGGAAGGAATGCTGGTGAGTCACACTCATCTTGCCTGATGTGTTTCCACTCCATTCTGCAACTATTCTTAATTAGATTAAGAACAACCACTAGTGATCTATCTGATAGTGATTTAAAATTGGCCCATACTGGTTGGCGTGAAAACAGCATATGAATGAATGGATGAATGAATGAATGAATGAATGAATGAATGAATGAATGAATGAATAACATTCACAAGTTAGTCAGTGGCTTGTAACTAAATTTGGTTTTCTCTTTCCTTTATTGTAATTGGTGCACCACGTCTCTCAAATTAGGCCAGACTATTTTTGAATGCTTCGTTTTGTTTTGCAATAGAAAAGGAAAAAAATACTTTTCTATTATGCAGCCACCAAAGTAGGATGCTACAAGTGAAATATAAAATAAAACCACAACAAAAAATACATCAATAATTAAACTATCCTAAAATTGGTTCTAAAGAAGAGAGGTGAAAGAAAGAGAAACAGGAATATGTAGAAGGAATCTTGAGTGTATTTTCAGATTTAAGTCAGTTCAAATCATCCTTATTTCCTAGGAAAATCTGAGAACTGTCTTCAGAAAGAAGCAGTTAGGATAATGATGGCGAACTTTTAGACACCGAGTGCCCAAACTGCGTGTGCATGCCCATGCCCAAACTGAAAGGTGCACGTGAATGTGCGCATGCGTGGACATGTGCAAACATGTGCATGCACGGACATGCACATGTGCATGCACGGACATGCACGCATGCACAACAGAGACCCAAGACCAGCTGGACGGCGGGAGATGGGGCATCCCAACACTGGCAGTGCGGCAACAGTTAAGATCTTTTTCTGTTGTGTCCTTCTGTTTCATCATTTGCAGGGAAACAGAAACGCACAAAATAAATGCCACAGAGATCTGACTTGGGGCAACAGTGCGCGTGCCAGCAGAGAGAGGGTTCTGCCACCTCTGGCACGCATGCCATAGGTTTGCCATCATGAAGTTAGGAGCTCCCATCAGAAATTCAATGTAGTTACGCTCCCATAGAGAGGGGCTCCTCAGGGTGCCGTCGGCCAAACAATGTCGACTGGCGGCCCCCAGGGGGAGAGCCTTCTCCGTGGGGGCACCTGCCATCTGGAACGAGCTCCCCCCGGAGATACGGAAGATCCCGGACCTACGCGCTTTTCGCCGTGCCATTAAAACATTTCTTTTTCAGCAGGCCGGCCTGGCCTAACCTCTCTTTTAAACTTTTAAACTTTTAAAAATTTTTAAATTTTAAATCTGTCTTAAGAATTTGGGGTGTTGTTTTAAATTTTGTTTTCCGGGCCAAATTATTTAATTGTATTTTAATGCTTTTTAACATTTGTATTATATGTATTTTATCTGGCTGTTCACCGCCCTGAGTCCTTCCGGAGTAGGGCGGTATACAAATTCAATAAATAATAATAATCAGCAGCAGCAGCAGCAGCAACTTCAGTGTTGTTTCTACAGAGTTGGTTACTTGAAAGAGAAAAATCACTTTGCCAAGAGCTTCCTGGAATTTTATATTTCTATTTCTTTTGCCATTTCTTTGCTTGTTTGCTTTGAATAAATTTAAAAAGAACTTTTAAAACAAAGAGAATGTGTGTTTTTCTGAAGTTTTTATCAATAAAACGTATTCTGGGAAAATATGTTATGAAATTGGGAGAAGGCTTAAACACCACTTACGCTGACAGACTTCTGGATGGCCAAGATCAAACCGCCGGTTACGAAAGAAGTTTATTTTGCAAAGTTCACAGTTCTTCCCTGCTGTGTTGTGCTGGCAATCTTCACATACACCCCCATTCTTTCCCCCATTTGCTTGGTATACACTTTGGTCAAAATGGCATTTGTGGGAATGTCCATTACAATTGCATCCTAAAAGAGAAAAGAGTAACAACTCATGTGATGCTCAGTAAAAAGAATGGTGTTTTTAACTTTTCAGTTTCAACACTAGATGGCACTTTGGTCTCTTTATCGATAATAGAAGTACACACACACACACACACACACACACACACACACACACAACCTATCAGAGGAAAATCAGGGTTATTAGATCTGGGCTGCAAATATTTGGATCACACAATATTGAAGCCCATACACAGAAATCTGTTGGCATCTTATGCTTATCTAGAATGTTGCAACCCAAATATAATAACCCTACAATAAATAAACTTAATAGAAATATCTATAACTTTACATACATTCACACACATACTGCCTTAATCCAGGGTACCAATTTTTGTGATTTTTTCTTAAAGCACATAACTTGAATTTGTGTTTATACTTAACTAACATGTGCATTTTGTTGATTTCTAATTTTTACTTAATCATTCCTTTTCCATAATCACTGAGGAAATATATATTGTAATTAATGTAACTACTCTAATATGTTTTCTGAACTTATTTTTCTATCCTGTGATTCCCCAGACCTTTGTTGTAGATAATACAGGAGAATTATAGTACACATGATAAAATAGAAATAGAAAAAATAGAAATTAAAATGAATATATTCTCATAAGATCACCAAATCTTTGGTATTCTCATAAGATTTGAAAGCTAGCAAACCTCAACCATCTTTTTAAAAAAAAAACTTAAATTAAATGTACTTAATCTGAATGCTGGACATTATCTTGATGGGGAATTAGGATGACATGGCAACTGTAAATATCACATTACCAACCCTTTGTTTCCACAAAGACCTGCAAAAATGTTTGATGATGATGTCAGCATAAACCAAAGCTTGGTAACTTATTATTATAGAATGTGGTGGAATGCTATAGTTAGTTTGGCATATCGTTTTGGTTTCTCAGAGGAAAACTAGGGTTTGCTGTGTATGCTTTGAAAGTAATTCAGAAGTGCTTCAGACTTAATGATAGCATGAACATGGTATCACTCTGCTAACATTGGCTGATATTTTTCCAGGCTTCTACAAGATCCTGAAGTGTCACATTTTGAGGAGTTCTCTCCTTAAAGTTTATTCCTTATCTTTGTTTTTATAAATAACTCAAAGAGACAAACAAACACAATACTCCTCCATCCTTCTATTTTCCTCACAACAACTCTGTGAGCTGAGTTGGGCCCAAAATTACCCAGCCAGCTTTCATATGTAAAGTGAAACTAGAACTTACAGTGTCCTTTTTCTAGCCTGGAACCTTAAGCACCAATTCTAAATCTTTAAAGTAACAGCAAGTTTATTTTTCTAGACTGCCAAAAAATGACAGAAAATGCTTATTAAAGAGCAAAGTGATATTCATGCTGGGTATTGAAGTCCACAGCTCTTAAAGCTGCCAAGTTTAAAATACAAGTTTAGTGCAACATTTCTTCAAAAGGAGAGAGACAGAGAGACAAACAGAGACAGAAAGAGACACACAAACATACAAACATACATAATTTTGTGTTAAGAAACCAAGGCAGTATGATAAGTAAAAATAAAACAATAAAAATCAATAGCAACATTTAAAAGAGAAAATAAAATATCCATCAATGTTAAAAATTAAGAAAGTTTAAGATGTGTATATAAATTAATGCCTCTTCTAATATATCTCAGCATTCTGAAAGTTTTAAATGTTGGTTATGTCTATGTTCAGTTACCTTTTCCTGATCTTCCCTTTTTCTGATTCTGTATGTCATACAACTAATACTTGCAAAGTTTTCTGCAATTACAACATATACCAATTTATTTAGGAATGCTACCTATATTTTTGGAAAGCTTTATTAAATAAATATTTTCCTGGGAAATCAGATAGGCATACATACTATGACATTCGTTAGGATTATCATCTTCAGCAGGTCTCCATGGCTGATCATTGTAAAAAGATGCACATTGATCACAGTTTGGCCCAGCAGTATTGTGTTGGCATACACAACGCCCATGAACCTAGAATGTAAAGAAAATCTAGTTTTAGTAGCATGGCAACTTCTCCTGCTGCTGTTGCCCTATAGTTGCTTCTCACACTCATTTGCTCCTTACATTGTGTCTCTTTCAGCCTAATTTGGCAGAGAACAAGTTCCATTTTGGCTTGTTTGCAAGATTACTTTCCAGCTCTGCTAATACAAAGAGCTTTTTGTGTAAGTCAGATGCTGTTTCTCACAGTTCATATTTAAGTCTGAATGCCAAACTATTTAGCCCTAGAAGGCATTGTTACCAAGCCTAGTCCATACCTGATCAGAAAAACAAAAAATATGCAATCCTCTCAGTAGCGCAGATTCAAAAAGCTACTAAATGAAGGGAAATTTTGAGGTTCTTCCCATAAGAAGCCCACCATCTTGTCTAGCTAATGTTCCTTCTCTCCTTCCGACCATAATGTGAAATGATGGAAAGAAAGAAAAAGGAGCATATGAACAAGATAACCATACACACACACACACACACACACACACACACACACACTTATATACATATATATGTTTTCATAGATTTTCACGGGTACAGGTGAAAATCCATGGGAAAAGACCCGAATACGCAAAGACTTGCATACATACATACATACATACATAC
This sequence comes from Pantherophis guttatus, assembly GCF_059756535.1. Lineage (NCBI taxonomy): Eukaryota > Metazoa > Chordata > Lepidosauria > Squamata > Colubridae > Pantherophis > Pantherophis guttatus. Next base: position 42,475,846 of record NC_142065.1, on the reverse strand, counting down.
ATACATACATACATACATACATACATACATATATATATATATATATATATATATATATATATATATATATATATACACACACACATATATATACATATAGAGAGATCTTTTAGTGGATGAGCCTTCGCAGATGTCTACAGCTATTCAGATTCCTTCCAACTTTCTTTTCTGCTTCTGATCTTTACCAATTTGATGCAAGACTAAACTATAAAGATTTTTGTCGGTGTAAAAGCCAGAATGTCAGCAGCAGCTGCAAAATAGTAAGAGGGAGGGCGCAGGTCAGGGAGGTGGTCTCAAAACCCGCCTTTAATTTTTCCTTACAGTACTAACAAACTTTGGTAAGCTTAAAATTTGACCATCCTTAACCTTGATGCTCTTTGGAGCATTTCCAACTTGACTGGAAATTGAATTCTCCTCATCTCTTCTGCCCCAAACCATAAACACTGAATATAAGAAAGTCCTATTGAGTGAAGGGTAAAGAAAGCAGGTAAGTCTCTTCCCTGCAGGTACCAGTTCCTGATTACCTGTCTTTTCTAGATGTCTGTGTTCAACTATATAACAAATTAAATATTAAGCAAACACTTGAACTTTTGTCTAAACCTTGGCAGTAGGAAAGTCAAGGCAGGAACCTAGCTAAACTGGTGGGCACGAAGTTTTAAGATAGTCAGAAATCGTTCTGAATCAGACTAAATCCTGCACTGGGCCAAAGTGTTTCTGAAATCAGTCTTGATTGATATAAAGGAAAAACTATCCCCTCTGACAATTAGACACCGCACAATGCAGGAAATTTTCTCTGCTTTTCAAAAACACAAAGTATTTCTAGCACATTAGTGCACACCTGCAGAAACTTGTAGAACCATATCTGTCACTAAGAGATCAGGTTGCAGCACAGACTCCCAAAAATGAAATGAGAACCTAGAAAGTTATACAAAGCTACGTTTCTTCCCACACTGGATGAATGACTGGAAAAATTGATGGAATTAACAGAGATGACTAAATTGCCTGCTCTAATAAAAGAAAATAATACATTTTGTTTCTGCTTGAAAACCACTTCTGGATTTTGTGATGGGGAAAAAAATGAAACTTTGACTTTGAGTTTTGCTGATTAGTTAAGTTTGTTATAGAAATGGCTAATACATATTAAGTATGTAAAAGTAAAAAGTTGAGACAATGTTATTATTTTATACTACTGTACTAAAAAAGTTAGAAGTCAGTGTCCCAAAAGTGCTTTTTTCAAGAGGCAACTGGACTTTCTGGTTTTTCTTTGAAGACATTTCACTTCTCATTCAAGAAGCTTCTTCAGCTCTTAGAAATCAATACTTTTCTTCTTTTTTTTCCTCCTTCACTATATATTTCTCTCTTTCCCCATTTCCCTTTCCCACATTTTCCCACTATTTTCATATTCATTTGTATTTTATACTTTGTTAAGTTTAATAACATTAGGGAAAAAAAGCATTCTCTCTCGCTCTCGCTCTCTCACCATAACTCTGGGCTGTCCAGAAGAGGCATCAGGGGCAGCACAGCGGTCTGCATGCCCGTGACAGAAACAGCTGCCTTGGACCTGCATCTCATTTAAGGCATAGAAAGCACTTGGTAAGCGGTACCCCTGATGTGGAAAACGGGTCAACTGTGTGAAGTTGATTCTCAGGTTGGTGAATTCAGCCAGATCTATTTCGGATGAAAAAGGGAGAAATAAATAGAATGCTGGGACAAGTAGGCAAAATAAAATCCAAGTTCTTTAGCTATGTCATCAAGGACCATATGGACAGGGACAGTCAGGTTAATATTATTTGTGGAACAATTCTTGGGAGAAAGAATAGGATCATTATTGAGTCTCAATAGCCATGTATGCATGCATGCATGTATACACAAGTGTGGTATACACACAAAAATAAATACTGCACAGACGTATGTGTGTCCAAGCAAATAGATGCAATGCCCACAGCTCCAGTGCAATATTGTTTTGGAGAAAAGCTTTTTCAAGGGTATTAAGATGAGTTTCCCCTTCATGAATTACTGCCTTGTCATGGCGAAGGGGCTTGCATAGGTCAATGAAGCTATGAGCTATGCCGTGCAGGGCAAAAAATTCTGACAAAACGTGATCCACTGGAGAAGGAAATGGTAACCCACTCCAGTATCTTTGCCATGAAAACCCCATGGATAGTACCAAAAGGAAAAGTGATATGATGCCAGAAGATGAGCCCGTCAGGTCGAAAGGTGTCCAATATGCTACTGGGGAAGAGCAGAGGGCTAGTATTAGTAGTGCCAGAAAGAATGAAGCAACTGGGCCAAAGCCAAAAGACGCTCAGCAGTGGATGTATCTGGTGGTGAAAGGAAAGTCCGATGCTGCAAATGCTTTTCTCCATAGGAACCTGGAATGTAAGATCCATGAATCAAGGCAAGCAAGAAGAGATGACAAGACTGAACATCGACATCTTAGGAATCAGCAAACTAAAATAGACAGGAACAGGTGAATTTAATTCAGATGACTATCACGTATACTACTGCGGGCAAGAATCCCTCAGAAGAAATGGAGTAGCCTTCATAGTCAATAAAAGAATAGGAAAAGCAATACTGGGATAAAATCCCCAAAATTACAGAATGATCTCACTTCAAATCCAAGGCAAACCATTCAATATCACAATAGTCCAGGTCTATGCCCAACCACTGGTGCTGAAGAGGATAAAATTGACTGGCTCTATGAAGCCCTACAGCACCTTTAACACCAAAAAATGATGTCCTTATCATTATGGGGGATTGGAATGCTAAAGTAGGTAGCCAAAAGATAACTTGAATAACAAGGGCACAGGCTGATAGAATTTTGTCAAGAGAATACGATGGTCATAGCAAACACTCTTTTCCAACAACCCAAGAGACGACTCTACACATGAACATGACCAGACAGTCAACACAGAAATCAGAATGACTATGTGCTATGCAGCCAAAGATGGAGAAGTTCTATACAGTCAGTAAAAACAAGACCAGGAGCTGACTGTGGCTTAGATCATGAGCTTCTCGTTGCAAAATTTAGGCTTAAATTGAAGAAAGTAGGGGAAAGCATTAGGCTACTCAGGTATGAACTAAATCATATCCCTGATGAATATACAGTAGAGTGACAAATAGATTTAAGGAATTAGTTCTGATAGACGGAGTGCCTGAAGAACTATGGATGGAGGTTCACAACATTGTACAAGAGATAGCAGCTAAAACCATCCCAAAGAAAAAGAAACGCAAGAAAGCAAAATGGCAGTCTGAGGAAGCTTTGCAAATAGCTGAGGAAAGAAGGGAAGCGAAAGGCAAGAGAGAAAGAGAAAGATATACCCAGTTGAATGCAGAATTCCAGAGAATAGCTAGAAGAGATAAGAATGCCTTCTTAAATGAACAGTGCAAAGAAATAGAAGAAAACAATAGAATAGGAGGACCAGAGATCTCTTCAAGAAAATTGGAGATATGAAGGGAACATTTCATGCAAAGATGGGCATGATAAAGGACCAAAATAGCAGGAACTTAACAAAGGGAGAAGAAATTAAGAAGAGGTGGCAAAATTACACAGAAGAACTCAGGGGTGAAATGCTCTCGGTTAGGACTGGATCACCCGATCCGGTAGTGATGGCGGCTGGTGGTTCGGAGAACTGGTAGCAAAAATCCCTGCTCTCCCCCCCCCCTCAGGGCGGTGTACAACCAGGATAAAACATAGCATATAAAATTTAAAAACATTTTAAACAACAATTAAATAATTTTGGCCCAAATTTAAAACAACCCAATTAAAACTGAATTTGATTAAAAAACTGAAAGGATGGGATCAAGCCAGCCCAGCTAGATGGAACAAGTGTGTCTTCAGGGCCTGACGAAAAGTCCGGAGGTCTGATATCGTGCGTATCTCAGGGGGCAGGTCATTCCAGAGAGCAGGTGCTGCCACAGAGAAGGGTCTCCCCCTGGGGGTCGCCAGCTGGCACTGCCTGGCCGATGGCACCTTGAGGAGGCCCTCTCTGTGCGAGCGAACCGGTCGGTGGGAGACTATTGGCGGCAGAAGGTGGTCTCGCAAATACCCCGGCCCTAAGCCATGGAGCGCTTTAAAGGTGGTCACCAACACCTTGAAGTGCACCCGGAAGACCACAGGAAGCCAGTGCAGCTCACGCAGGAGAGGTGTTATATGTGAGTGCCCCATCGCTCCCATAATCCCCCACGCAGCCGCATTCTGGACCAACTGCAGCCTCCGGGTGCACCCCAAGGGGAGCCCCATGTAGAGAGCATTGCAGTAGTCCAGGCTGGAAGTGACAAGTGCTTGAGTGACCATGCGTAGGGAGTCCCGATCCAGAAAGGGACGCAACTGGCGTATCAGGCGAACCTGATAAAAAGCCCCCCTGGCCACAGCCGTCATATGCTCTTCTAAAGACAGCCGTGCGTCCAAGAGGATGCCTAAGTTGTGAGCTCTCTCCGTGGGGGCCAGTGTTTTGCCCCCAATAGCCAGCGATGGCACCAGCTGGCTATATCGGGACACCGGAAGCCACTTTTACTTTTTACTTTTAAAAGCATTTTTTCTACAACCTTTCAGCTGAAAAAATGCTTTTAAAAGAAAAAAAAAACCTCTTCAGCCGAAGACATTGTAGAAAAAAATGCTTTTAAAAGCCTCTAACAATCCCAGCTGAGTTGCCTGATCATCAGAGGCTTTTAAAAGTATTTTTTACAAGCTCTTTGGCCAAAGAGATTGTAGAAAAAATGCTTTTAAAAGTTTAAAAAAAGTTTGGCCACGCCCACCCAGTCACATTACCCGCCCCCACCTAGCCACGCCCACAGAACCAGTAGTAACAAATTTTACATTTCACCACTGGAAGAACTATACGAGAATGAACTTAACATCCCTGGTAAGTTCATTCCAAGATGGGGTGGTCACTGACCTCGAGCCAGACATCCTAGAATGTGAAGTGAAATGAGCCTTAGGAAATCTGAGCAACAATAAAGCTAGTGGAGGTGACAGTATTCCAGCTAAGCTATTCAAAATCTTAAAAGACGATGCAATAAAAGTGCTACACTCAATTTGCCAGCAAATCTGGAAAACTCAACAATGGCCACAGGATTGGAAAAGGTCAGCTTACATTCCAATTCCAAAGAAAGGCAATGCCAAAGAATGTTCAAACTATCGCACCATTGCACTCATATCAGATGCTAGTAAAGTTATGCTCAAAATCCTACAAGCTAGGCTCCAGCATTATGTGGATCGAGAACTACCAGAAGTACAGGCAGGATTTCGAAGAGGCAGAGGAACTAGAGATTAAATTGCCAACACACTCTAGGGACTTCCAGAAAAACATCTACTTCTGCTTCATTGACTATGCTAAAGCCTTTGATTGTGTGGATCACAAAAAATTGTGGCAAGTTCTTAAAGAGAGGGGAGTACCATCTTATTTGTCTCTTGAGAAACCTATATGCGGGTCAAGAAGCAACAGTGAGAACTGGACACGGAATCACTGATTGGTTCAAAACTGGGAAAGGAGTCCGGCAAGGCTGTATACTGTCGCCCTGCCTATTTAACTTATATGCAGAGCACATCATGAGAAAGGCTGGGCTAGATGACTCAAAAATTGGAATTAAGATTAAGAAATATCAACAACCTCAGATATGCAGATGATACCACTCTAATGGCAGAAAGAGAAGAGGAACTAAAGAGCGTCTTGATACGGGTGAAGAAGGAGAATGCAAAAGTTGACTTGAAACTCAACATTAAAAAAACTAAGATCATGGCATCCAGCCCTCTCAATTCCTGGCAAATAGATGGGGAAGAAATGGAGGTAGTGACAGATTTTAGTTTCCTGGGCTCCAAGATCACTGCACATGGGGACTGCAGCCAAGAAATTAAAAGATGCTTGCTCCTGGGGAGGAAAGCTATGGCAAATCTAGACAGCTTACTAAAAAGCAGAGACATCACCCTGCCAACAAAAGTGTTTACAGTCAAGGCTATGGTTTTCCCAGTTGCAATGTATGGCTGTGAAAGTTGGACCATAAGAAAGGCTGAGCGCCAAAGAATTGAGGCCTTTGAACTATGGTGCTGGAGAAGACTCCTGCGAGTCCCTTGGACTGCAAGGCGAACAAACCGGTCAGAGATCAACCCTGACTGCTCTTTAGAAGGCCAGATCCTGAAGATGAAACTCAAATACTTTGGCCACCTAATGAGTGGGAAGGACTTACTGAAGAAGAGCCTAATGCTGGGAAAGATTGAAGGCAAAAGAAGAAAGGGACGACAGAGAACGATGTGGCTGGACAGAGTCACTGAAGCATAGACGTGAGCTTAAATGGACTCCAGAGGATGGTAGAGAACAGGAAGGCCTGGAGGAATGTTTTCCATTGGGTCGCGATGGGTCGGACATGACTTTGCAACTAACAACAACAAGATGAGTTTAAAATAGCAGTTGGTATATTTATAATAGAACATAATACTGCATGTGCCCAACATTCCTTATCTAAAATAGGCCCAATCTATGCACGCAGCTGTGCAGGAAATAGCTGGTGGTGCATATCACAGATGTTTTTTGTGTGTTTACAGAAGGTGATGCAAAACACAACGTGACACCACTTATTGATCTATTTTTCTCTTTTATTAAGACATTGAGCAGCATTTTTTGGCTCTCACAATCTAGTTTTACAATTATAATTTACAACTTGAAGATTGAATTCCATTGCCCAGTCCCTGCTTCCTCTGTCTGTTTAGAAATTAATCACAACAGTAGTGTATCTAGCTGTGGATAATTTTTAACACCACCCTCATTCATTGCCAAAACTTTAGAGTAGGGCTTAAGACTTCTAGTCCTGCCTTAATCACAAAGCCAGCTGAGTGATGTTAGGCCAGTCACTATTCTCAGCCTTAGGAAGAAGGAGCTGGCAAGTCACTTTTGAAAAATGCTGCCAAGAAAACTGTAAGGAACAATCACCAGGAGTCAGAAGTAATTTGAAGGTCTTTTTTTTCATCCATCATTAATGTGCTACCACCGATCACCAACAGCAGATTGATACACAGTCAACAGCAACTCAACTCCACACTGTTTGATAACCTCCTCATGACTTTGGCAGCACATCCCTTATTATTATATACTAGGGCAGGGGTGTCAAACTAGCATCATCACAGGGGCGTCCCTTCACTAAAATGGGCATGGGCGTGGCCAGCGCATGACACGTCTGGCCCATGGTCCACAAGTCTGACACCCCTATACAAGGACAAACTGCCCCCCTATGCCATTGAATCACAGTGTTTCAAAATGTTTTAAAGATTGTTTTTGTCTACTGAAAATGTTTACCAGTTGTGACATTAGCTTAATTTGCATGCACTGTATACCTCTCAAATTTTAACTACCTCTGTTTAGAAATTAGAGAAGAGCTAACATTCTCTCTTTTAGGTTGACAGTGGCTTTCTTTCTGTTTAGACAAATGTGGACATTGCTCAGTCCCCTCAGGTTCACCCACAAACATTGTTCTTTACCAAAACTAATAAAAATGTTCACCAGATAACACAATCTAGATCCATCTTAGGTTGTCAGCCATCATACCTCTTCCCAGTTTTCCTACAGGGAAAATCTTCTTAAAGGAAATCTAGTTAACTCTCCTACACTCAGATTCAATCTATTTACCCATAAAATTAAAAGAAAGTGTTTCCTTGGATGCTTGATTGGCTCCATAACAGTCTCAGAGGAACGCACAGACTTCTGCAGGCTGTCATTGTGAGTGCCCATTTGTTGGAGGGACAGGAAACACAAAAATATGTTAAAGCAAAACTGAAAACATGGAACTGCCATGTTCCAATCATAACTTCATCAGAATTCTTTTATCCAAATGTGTAAACAAAATAGAACAATTTTACCAAAAAATGTTAACTTATGAAAAATATAGGCAAGCCCTTATCATACATAATCTCCTATTTTAGGCAATAATATTATATAAGATATTTATTTCAATACATATTAAGCAATGCCTAACCACCTAACAGGACACTGGCCCAGTGTCCTGTGGCTCAGTGGCTAAGACACCAAGTTTGTTGATCAGAAGGTTGGCAGTACAGTGGTTCGAATCCCTAGTGCCGCCTAATGGGGTGAGCTCCCATTACTTGTCCCAGCTTTTGCCAACCGAGCAGTTTGAAAGCATGTAAAAATGCAAATAGAAAAATAGGGACAACTTTGGTAGGAAGGTAACAGCGCTCCGTGAGCCTTCGGCGTTGCATCATGCCGGCCATATGACCATGGAGATGTCTTTGGACAGCGCTGGCTCTTCGTCTTAGAAACGGAGATGAGCACCGCCCCTAGAGACGGAAAACAACTAGCACACATGTGCAGGGGAACCTTTACCTTTACCTTTAACCACCTAACTGTGATCCCATTCTAAGAAGGTAGAAAAAATTTGTATTCATCTACAGTCAAGGCATAAGCAATTTCAAGATAGCAACATAGACTTCTGCTTCTTATAATATTCCAATAAATCTCAAACCCACCTTTTGCAATTATATCAAAACAAACTAACATAAAAAACCCAAACTCACTGTTAATTCGTTGGCTTTGAGATGTCATCATCCCTGATGCAAGATCTACAGGATTGAACTTAATCTTACCAAAAAAAAGAAAGAAAGAAATTATTAAAATCATAAGTAGAATTCCTCTATCCTGCTTTTATAAAAGTCATCAATGAGATGGCTCCAAGTCATGATAAATTCTAATTCTAAACAGTGGCAACTTATTGCAATTGGTCACATATGCTGGTGTCAGCTATCCAATCAATCCTATTTGATCTCCCTTACATTAAACAAAGTAAGAAACTTTTACTTAATGATTCTGTTAGCTTTACAAACCCTTGTTTCTGGTTCTTAAGAGAACAACAAGCAATTGATCTCAGTTTGGACACACAGGTAGTCCTTGACTTATGATCACAATTGGGACTGGAATCTTGGTGGCTGAATGAACAGCCATTAAGTGAGATGTCATATAAGCACTTTGCTGAATGCCACAATCCTGACAATCCTGGTTGTGGTCATTGAGGAAGAATTGCACACTGTTAAGTGGATGGAATCCCAGGTAAGGAGTAATAAAGGTGCCTCATAGGGGTGAGCGAGGTTCTGGGAGCTGGGGAGGGCCTTGCACGGCCCTCACAAGCTTTGTTTTCAGCTGGGACAGCCTCCTGCAACCCTCTGCCAGTGAAAATGAAGTTCAGGAGCTCCATTTTCACTGGCTGAGGCACCACAGTCCAGTCCTTCACTGTTTCCAAGTTGGGGTGCTGCTACAAAACAAAAGCCACCCCTGGAAGACTCAGCTGCCCATCCAGCCCAACAGCGTGGCACAAAATGCCATGGCCCGGGATTCCTTAGCTGCCTACCCAGCCCACCAGCACAGTGCAAAGTTGCCGCATCCCATTCACCTTCAGCCATTTTTCTCCCACCTCTCAGGAACAAGCAACATTCTCCAAGCCAGCCCACCTTTTTCTCCAGGCCAGCATCTAATTCTTATGATCTTAAAAGGCCTCATTCTGCAAATCGCATGACTTGTCAAATGAATGGCACAAGTGATTTGCAGAAAGCGGCTTCCAGTCACAAGACTCATACAACATAGAATAATAGAGTTGGAAAGGACCTTAAAGGTCTTCTAGTCCAACCCTCTACTCAAACAGGAGACCTACCATACCATTCCAGACAGGTGGCTGTCCAGTCTCTTTTTAAAAACCTCCAGTGATGGAGCACCCACAACTTCTGGAGACAAGCTATTCCATAGGTTTATTGCTCTCACTGTTAAGAAACTTCTCCTTAGTTCTAGGTTGTTTCTCACTCTGCTTAGAATAACAAAACTACACCCTGGATGATGAAAAGCAATTTCTTTCATAGGGCAAGAATGAGGTCTGCTTGATGGCTGTTTTCAAAATGAATAAATTAACTGAAAACCTAGAGCTGTGATGGCGAACCTATGGCACGGGTGCCACAAGTGGCACGTGGAGCCATATCAGTGGGCACGCGAGCTCAGCTCCGGCACGCACGTGTGAGCCGGCCAGCTGATTTTCGGTCCTTCTGGGCCCACCAGAAGTCAGGAAACATGCTGTTTCTTGACTCCGGAGGGCCTCTGGGGAGGTGGGGAAGGCTGTTTTTGTCCTCCCCAGGCTCCTAGAAAGGCTCTGGAGCCTGGGGAGAGTGAAAAACGGGCCTACCGGGCCATCACGTGCCAAAAGCGGGGGGGACAGGGGGCGCATAGAATTATAGATGTGGGCATGTGTGCGTGTGACCCCCCCCCTGCATTCCCCCTGCTTTTGGCACGTGATGGCAAAAAGGTTAGCCATCACTGACCTAGAGGCAGTACTTCTGGATGGTTGCCCCAAGACTGTTATTCCTTGTGGTTTTGTTACGTTTTTATTGCATAGTTCTTGTCAACTGCCTGAAATTTGATGCAGCAGTGTATAAATGCATGTAGTATTGTAAACTAATGTGATACAATTTTTATATATACACACACACACAAACGTGTGTGTGTTCAGTACATACACATATACATATGATACTGTAACTTGGAGATTAATAACTCCCATGTAATCTTAACCCAAAGAGTACTGCATTTACAATACCTTTCCCCCATTCTGAGGTTGTCTATGTTGACTCTGTATGTCCTGGCAACGGACATCCTGCCACTTCTGAGGCAAGCCCTTGGGGATCCGGGGAAAAATAGTAGAACAGTCTGTGGATAAGTACTGATAGATCTTCCAGGTTTTGCCAAAATCAGTAGAACGCTCTATCACCATGCCACCTGGCAAAGGACTCTTAAGAGACAGAGGAAAGAAGAGAAACCTAGAATTCAGTATTCTTGCTCTCTACCCTTAGCAAGAAAAAGGAGAGAGAGAGGAGTTAATCAGTGTGATTGATCCAGAACCCAGATAAGCTAACAGGTTTTGTTTTTTTTAATTTGATTTATATGCCGCCCTTCTCTGGAAACTCAGGGCGGCTTACAGTGCGTTAAGCAATAGCCTTCATACTTTTGTATATTTATACAAAGTCAGCTTATTGCCCCCACAAACTGGGTCCTCAATTTACCTACCTTAGAAAGGATGGAAGGCTGAGTCAACCTTGAGCCTGGCGAGATTCGATCTTACTTTAATTGCAGACAGCTGGTGTTAAATTACAGTGCTCTGTCTGTTGAGCTATCCAGGCTCCTTAAGAGATCAAAACTCTCACTGGCTTGCAAAGGCCATTTGAATCAAAATTTATTTCCACAAGAAGAAACAGGAGAACTATGCACATACCCTGAAGTCCAGCAGGAGATTAGCAAGATGAAATTTACTGTTTAAATCTAGTTTGAGAGAAACATGTTTCACATCTGAGGAGACACAAAAAAGCAATTATCAGAACAGTGGGCCATGAAGATTATGAAACTAAAGGCTTTTCTAAAAGCTAGATCATCCATTTCCTCTTTGCAGTTAATCTATTAAAACTCAAGCCCTATTTACTAAATCCACACAACCCTTGTCCCCCTCAAATCATTGTTCTACTTTACAGCACGTCCACATCAGCCTCTTTCCTTTCTTTTCCCCACTCTAAATCAAGGATTTACCATTCTGAGATTGCCACCACCGCTTGTGTCCTGTAGAAGAGAGAACATTTTCCACCCGGTGACTGTTGAATGCATGAGGGGTTCTGGAATCACATCGGCAACATTTCATTTGCCACTGAAACAGGAATAAAAGATGCCCATTAGATTCATGATCTCAGTGGTGTGGTATTCTACAAAATTAAAACCCAAATGATATAATAATGCAAAATAGTATTAAACGTTACTTCCATCTTTTAGAAACTATCATTCTGTTTAATGGAATTTTTCATTAGAGAAAGGATTCTTTGATTGAAGGTTTGAATTTTAATCAACTGTATGAATAAGCATATGCATGTTCAAACTAGGCTTCTAATATACCCCTCCATGTGTGTAAAAGTATATGGGGATCTTGTGTTTTTCCACTTCTCATTTTCCTGGTTATTTACAGGGAGATTTTTTTCCAATTGCTTTGCCTGTCCCCTAAGATCAACAGGATGCACATGTTCTGGTTTTGATCAATTAAACAATGTCAACTCATGGAACCATGGAGTTGTACCTTCTCTTTCTCACTCCTTAATTTTGAAATACTTGCCCCACTCTCAGGATTTGTCTGGCCCCAACAATGACATCCTTTAGAAAAAGGTGGCTTTCTAAATACTCATATTAATATATTTCAAAATTCTTATATATTAATCTCCTTTCCTTTTCTTCCCCTTGACCCAAACAAAAGCTATCATTTTTATCAGAACACAAGGCCAAGCTAATGGTTTAAGAGCCTTATCCCTGTTATTTCCAAGCACCTTCTTCCAATTCTTCCTTGGCAAATGTTTACTTTGTAAGGACTGCTCACTACCTTAAAATTGGTGAAGCTATGGCTATTCTAAATCTCATCTCCCAAAGGAGATATTGACACTTCAAAAATAGTACACAATTTAAAAGCATCAAAAATTAAATTAATTTGGGTGACAAATAATGTTGTCAGTTTTTATTGGAAACCAAGCTCTCCAAATTTCACTCCAGATTTCATATCTTCCCTTCAAAGGGGCAAACATTACATTTTGGGTTACATGCTATGTTGTTGTTTTTTTCCCTTCTCTGTGGTAAATTCATGCCAGAGCAAAATGAACAGACTTAGTACAATTCCTTTTTCAAAACTGAAAACAAAAAGCCTGGAAATTGTTTGTCTTCCATTTCACAGAACATTTTTTGTTTATTCAAATTCACATCAGCTAACATTTGATTAAAGCATCCAGGGAGAATGAATAGTTTCTGGCAGGCTTGCTATGTTGTATCTTCTAGTTTATTGTAACATTAAAGAAATTCTGTACCTTCAGCTTATTATATGCAACTAAACCCAAATGTTGAGTATGACATTTGTCATGCATGAAAACAAAAATTGCAGAGTTTTGCCATGTCACTAGAAGAGGTTTTAGCCAAACAAAATTGCATTCATTTAAATCTCAAAATAGATTGAGCCTAAATCCATCTCAACTTCCTAGACTCAGAAAGCATCAGAAGTCAAGTGGCTTTAGTGAGTGAAAGGTTAGTGGGTGAAAAGTCAATCCTCTTCAGCCTGAATGAGTAATTCAAGGAGCAAGTCAGACTGGGCTATCTCAAAAGGTTTGTGCACAAAAGGCTTAAAGAGACTTCAGCCCAAACTTGACAAACAAATACTAAAAGATGACAGATTAAGCTAAATCCTGGCTTTTACATTAATTCCACTGATTCTGACAAAGGCATGTTGAAAGAAATGGTGCAAAAAGGACCAAATGTCACCAGAACAAGGGTCTGCTTGGAACATTAATATACATTGACAAATATAATCATACTATTAGCAATCAATTGGAGCATAAGAAAGGCTGAGTGCCAAAGAATTGAGGCCTTTGAGGTGCTGGAGAAGACTCCTGTGAGTCCCTTGGACTGCAAGGTAATCAAACCGGTCAGTCCTAGAGGAGATCAACCCTAACTGCTCTTTAGAAGGCCAGATCCTAAAGATGAAACTGAAATACTTTGGCCACCTAATGAAAAGGAAGGACTCACTGGAGAAGAGCCTAATGCTGGGAAAGATAGAGGGCAAAAGAAGAAGGGGATGATAGAGAATGAGGTGGCTGGATGGAGTCACAGAAGCAGTAGGCATTTATTTATTTATTTATTTATTTATTTATTTATTTATTTATTTATTTATTTATTTATTTATTTATTTATTTTATTTTATTTTATTTTATTTTATTTTATTTTATTTTATTTTATTTTATTTATTTTTCAGATTTCTATACCACCCTTCTCCTTTCAGACTCAGGGCGGTGAACAGCCAAGATAAAAAACATTTATACACAAAAGTTAAAAAATAGATTTAAAATAATTAAATAAATTTGGCCCGTAATTTAAAACTTTCGATTAAAATCCATATCAAATTTTAAAACCAACCGTAAAATCAGGACAGCCCGGCTAACTGAAAAGAATAAGTTTTTAGGGCCTGACGAAAAGTCCGGAGTTCGGAGACCACTCGTATCTCTGGGGGTAGATTGTTCCAGAGGGTAGGTGCCACCACAGAGAAGGCTCTCCCCCTGGGGGTCGCCAGCCGACATTGTCTGGCCAACAGCACCCTGAGGAGGCCCTCTCTGTGGGAGCGAACTGGCTGGTGGGAGGCAATTGGTGGCAGAAGGCGGTCCCGTAAATACCCTGTCATGAGTTTAAATGGACTCCAGAGGATGGTAGAGGACAGGAAGACCTGGAAGAATGTTGTCCATGGGGTCGCGATGGGTCAGGCATGACTTCGCAACTAACAACAAAATTAGCAATCACGTGATTAAAAATAGTTGCAGGGTGGGAAAAAATTTATGTTTCCAGTCTGAATATGGTTGGACAGAATCTGGAAGGTTGTTATTTGGAAGAAACTGAAACATTGGTGGACAAAGAGATTCTGCAAACACATGACATTCATGTATTACATTGTTAGATTCAGATGAAAGTCCATTAAATTCTGAAAAGGTTGTCTTTATCACTTCTATATGCTGGAGCCTAAAAGATTTTATTTGATAGTAAAATGAGTATAACTTCAGATACATTACAGTAGCACAGAGAAGACTGCATTTTTGTCAAGTACAAGATAATTAAAAAATGGCTTAGGAAAAGAAGAAAGAAGTTTTTTTATCCATTTCAGCACACACATTGTGTAAAAGGTCTTCTGCATTTACAGAAGGACCTCTCATCGGCTTATATGGTCATGTCTTGACAAATGATCTGTCTGCTGAGCTTGGACATCTCAGAGTTTGGACCCGACATACAACTTACATGGACATTTGATTTGAAGCCTGAAAGAAATGTTTCACAAGACAGTACACTCCAGTGTTGAAATCCTGATGTTCTTTCAATATTTGGGAAACCTAAAATTAACACTGGATGCAAATGTGAGGGTTGACTGCTGTACTGAATAAATTGTGTAACATTTAATTGCTTAAGAGAAAAAAATATGTCCTTGCTCCAAACTAAAGTTTGCCAGAGGAGGTGTGTGTCTCAAAGTTCCCTGGGTCAGACAAAATTTCTGTCCAGCTTTTATTTTGGCTCTCTTCAAGGTCATGCTGCTTTGGAAGAGCTCTTTCCAATGTTCTTCCTGCCAAGAATATTGGATACATTCCCATCTAGACATTGGCTTTAGGGAGAAATGTGCAGATCCTTCTCTATATCTGTTGCTATTTTCTCGGAATAAGGACCCAGAATAACTTCTGTTATCAAGAAGGTAGATACATGCAGGGTTCATGGAGTTATGTATCCCACTGAAACTATAGATCGCTCAAACAGAATCTACACTATATATTAGATTAAGGAAGGGAGGTTATTCAGCCAACAACACAGAAACAACATTCAAAATATGGAATCAGACAACAGCTGTCTCCTTGTGGCAGTTGAATTCACCCAGAATAATTGGAGGCCCAAAGAGATCCCTAATTGAGAAATACATATATGTTCCCAGTTGCAATGTATGGCTGTGATAGTTGGACCATAAGAAAGGCTGAGTGCCAAAGAATTGAGGCCTTTGAACTATGGTGATAGAGAAGACTCCTGTGAGTCCCTTGGACTGCAAAGCGAACAAACCGGTCAGTCCTAAAGGAGATCAACCCTGACTGCTCTTTAGAAGGCCAGATCTGACGATGAAACTCAAATACTTTGGCCGTCTAATGAGAAGGAAGGACTCACTGGAGAAGAGCCTAATGCTGGGAAAGATTGAGAGCAAAAGAAGAATGGGACAACAGAGAATGAGGTGGCTGTATGGGGTCACTGAAGCAATAGGTGTGAGCTTAAATGGACTGCAGAAGATGGTAGAGGATAGGAAGGACTGGAGGAATGTTGTGCATGGGTTGAGATGGGTTGGACATAACTTTGCAACTAACACCACCACCACATATATGTTACTTGGTTTTCTTGTAATCAAAGACTTAGTCCTCAATACAAAGAGTGCAATCAAGAAAACTAGAATGTTCCCATGGAGTATACCAACTTGCACAGTTGGTATACTCCATGGGAAAAAGTAATAGAAAATAATTTTCCCTCAAATTATTTGTTCATCTTTATCCAGGACAGAACTACAACAAGAGTAAGCAACATGAATCTCCTTAGGAAGCTGTCAAATCACAAAGTAAATAACCAATTTATATTTCACAAAAAGTAACCAAAATGCTTTTGGGCCACACTAATTTCCCTCTATGTGGGTAGGAATTAGTTAATCTAATATGTATGTTGTGCCTTATCCTCACAGCAACCATTTTGTAAACATTTTCATGACATGCTCTAAAATATCAGAGTGCCATTAATTGAGTAACATTTCCTGTCACCCTGGGCTCTCTGTGAATTATTTTTTCTTCCTACACCCATATTTTCATCATAAACAGAAAGAATAATATATGTCTAGATGAAAGAAACAAGAAAAACTAGACACATGCAGATAAAAATAAAAGAATGCTTTAGCACCATCCTTTAGGTGCATGCTTTTTAATTGCAAATAACTATACCATCCTAATTTGCACAAAAAACCCCCACAGCATAATTATCTGCATACACACACACACACACACACACACACACACACACACACACACACATAAATGCAAATCTCCATCTTTCATTTGTTTCAGTTATGTGTTTCTTTTCTGGCAATATACAACTGACCACTATATGGTGGGAACAGATGGGACCTTTATCCTTTATCCTAGTCTCTGAAGCTACTTTAAAAGAATGCTGTCTTAAGGGATGAGTCCATGTCTTCAAAAGAAATCTGTGTCTCATTTCATTTTCAAAGTCTCAGGTAATGTATTTTCATGAAAAAATATGGTGCTTGATTTATGAGTACAATGTCATTTTGAAATGTAACTTTTTAAATATTGTTGCATTTGCATTTTTGCTTATATGGAGATCAAATTACATCATAAGTACCCTTGTCATAAAACCACTTTATACTCAGCAATGTTTTAAATAATCTTTCATATATGCAGTGTTTCATTTCAGGAATATTAGTTAAGATTGTAGTTGTTTCTATAAACTTGGTCAACAAAGAACCTGGCATGAAAGGTGTTTATAGAAAATAGTTTGATCTTTTTAACAATATGAAAATGTCACTGAAGCATCTGGAATTCTTATTCATGCTAGTTTTTGGCAGGGAGGGGAGGAATGTGAGTTTTCTCAGATTTTGAAATTATGTTCAAATTGTCCCTTTGACCCGCAACAATTAGCAAGTGATATTTAGTTCAAAGCTATGAAAAGCAGAACAAATTTCTGTGTATCACATCCTTGTAACAGGCCCAGGAGGAGGAGCAGGTTTAGTCAATGAGTTTGTCATTGTCTGAAAATAATTTCTGTAATACTCTCAAACAGATAATAGTGAAAAGAAAACCCTTAAGGTCTTATTAAATGCTGATATGGCAAAAAAAAAAAATCACCCAAAACAAATGAAGAATTGTAGAAAGTTGGAAAATGAGTGATACCTGAAAATAACATTCACCAACGGTTTTTTACATTATGTAGAGCCATTTAACTGACTTTTCAGAATTAGCAAACAACACAATATTAATGTAAAAATAATGAACATTTAATTTTGCAGTTGAGAATTGGATTAATAACTGCCAGTAAGCCACAATCATGATCATAAAAACAGCAGCAAGAATTAGTTCCATTAGGGTTCATATTCATTATCTGATATATAGGCTGACATTTTAAAGAGAGGAAAGATCAATGGACTACTGTTTAACTCAGCATGATACCTGTCAGTGCACTATTTTTCTTTCTTAAAACGCATATTTACACTTTATCTCGTATTAAGTTAATAGCATATGCCTAGAAGGAAACACTAATTTGAAAAGAACATTTGATGACAGAATATTATTAAGAGAAAACACAAAACATACATGAAAGACAAATTAGTGTGAATCAAATTAGAGTTTGATTCATATTGCACATGGTTATCAAGCATAATAACGTGAACTTGACCGAGGGGCGGGGGATTCCAGATATTTGTATGTTTGAGGCAGAGAACAAGGAAATGCCCTTTCACTTTTCATTTACAAAAACTGACTGGCAATATTAACAAAGGAAAGTTTCTGCTACACCTGAAAGCAGCAATCTCAGTTTCCCAGCTATCCCCTAACTACGTCATTCTGTCCAATGATAGGGCCAGTCCAGATGAATTTGGAAAATCACTATACTAAGATGCATATTTTTTGCTTTCTGGTTGCAAGAACAGCCCAATCCAAATGAATTTTGGGAATGGTATTCCATCACATCAAGATATTTCAATGAAGCCAGCTGGGGAATAATATTTTACAAAAAAATTAATTGTTCCTGACATCATTTCCTTTGTACAGCTATTCTGCTTGCTTAAAAATTATTTTGTTTCCATTCCTTTTTCTACAACTTAATAAACACTGTAGTGCTTATTAATCATTGGTTCTTCAAGGAAGTCCATGTGATTGCTTTTACATTAAGAACAAATATTTGAAGAACTAAAAATGTTCAACATCAATGGTGCCACTTGAATTTGGTAAAGCAACAATTTTCATACCTCTCTTTTATAAACATGTCAGTTCTTGTCTTTAAGGTGCATTCATTAAACATTTTTGCTACCTCAAAAAAAAATGACAAAAACTGCTTATCAAGAGGATGTAGGAACCACAATACACAAGAATTATACATCATAGCATAAAACAGAGTAGTATGAAAGTTTTCCAACTCAATGACATATACCTAAAGATTATATGCTTCTGTAGCAGGTAATAATCTCAACAGATGAAGTAATCAGAAAGTGGAGCTGTGTTGTTACATGTGTTTTTCAAAAGCTATACAGATAAGAAATGCCCAGCTGCAAGGGTAATATGGGCATCTTAATTCTGTGTTCTAAGTACAGCAATTGGCATCATTTTCTATATGTTTGGCGGCACTAAGAAAATTGCTCTGAACAGATCTCAGTTCTCTAGCAAAAAATATAATAATAATCTGCAAACCAGGATCATCGTGACGTTGTTTTGTGATAAAGTGGTTAATATTTCAGAACTCTTTACTCAGTCAAAAACCATATTGTGTATAATAGAAAAATACATATTAATAGACAAGTTATTGGAGATTTCTGATACATGGGCAATGGGGGGTTGCCAGCAGGAGGTTCAGTAGTTACACATTCTTACCTTCTATTTGAAAAATGTTCATCTCTTGCTATTGTTTTTAAATGCGAGCATTCAAGCAAGTTAGGGTTAAAAACTATCACATCAAATCACTTTGTTCTGCTACAATGAAATGTTTATTTTATTCAGTCACTCTGGATTCCAGTTTCCCTGCTGATTTGCTTCTGTATATGGTTCTTCATATGCCAGCAATGACATCAGAAAGCTGTTCTCCAACCAGCTCCAGTAGATTTATAGCTATGCGAGGATTTAAATTTATGTTTAATAGGTAGCAGCTTTTCACTGACCTTATTTAGACTTGAAAACTATTAAGCAGGGTTGGAACTAGTCAGTATTCTGATAGGAGATCACCAGGGAATCTCAAGAATTTACACTGGAATGGGAAGTAAAAATCCCAGTTCAAGGCAATGGGAAGCCACTTCTGAATTATTGCCGGAAAAGTACATGGTTCAACTCATGAAATCACTACAAGTGAAAAAATTTTCTTTCTAGACCTTGACTGATAATTTACCAGTGCATCATGCTGCCTTTCTAAGAAAGTAAGCCAAAGAAAGTATAAATATATGTAAATTGCTTCATAATTAAAATATAGTACCACCTGCCTTGAAAATTTCCACATTTCATGATTGATTACAACCTTTCTCAGTCTTATATTTCTAAATATGGGGCCTCTACATGCTCCTCTACACTCTACAGCAAAATCTTGTCCTGACTGCACAAATGTCTGTCTTCTCCCCACAACATTGTCTTTGTCTTGACCCCACCATGAGTGAGACAGGTTTAAGAGGGAGACAGAAGGACAGGCTCTTCCACTCTGTTAACTAACTAGCTTCCACCTGAGCATTTATCTTCTAACATTTGTCCCCTCCATTAGCCCTTTATTTCCTAATTCTTTTTCATACTGATCAGGTAACCTCAATTGACTTCCAATTACAGTTGTGCTTATTTGTCACCTTTCCCGTATTTGCCATTTACTTTAAATCACTTCCTACGCATCCTAGTCCCCTTTGAAGTAAGCAAGAGATTGCCCAGCAGCTACTCAGTTTCAGTTATCTCACTTTGCAGGACCTAGATAGTTGCCCAATCATGGCAGGTCCTGTCCCACTCCCCCCCCCCTCTTTTTCTTGAGGCTAGTCTCCTTGAGGAGCTTCCTGTAGGTTTCTTCATATCCCATTACTTTAAATTGAGCAGTTATGGAAGGAGGGGAAAACAAGGCAGTCTACAGACAGGCTCATTTCTGCTACAGTGCTCTTCTTAGTGGGTGTTTCCCTGGCTGGCTGGAGTCAGCAGCAATGCCAGGGGAGTAAAGGAGTAAACCAATCACATTGCTTATAGGGAGGACACAGAACAAGATAATTCAGGACAGATGCAAGAGAGGCAGGACAGGGGGACAACAAATGGGGACAACAAATTTTGTGCAAACAATTTTCTGCCAGCTAAGGATGGGAAGTCAGAAATTTAACTCAGTAGGGGGAAAGGTCATTTGAGTAATAGCTGAGGTGTATCAAGATACTATCTGAAACTTTTTCATTAGTGTGCCCATGTATCTTATCTCAGATGATAAAAGCATCTTCTCACCTTTTATGATTATCATGTGCTAACTGGTCTTTAGGCAAGATAATCAGGAGACCCAATAGCCTTGACCTAAGGCAAACAATGTCTTAATATTCAAGGCCTTTCATTCCATAAGCACTGAGAAAGTTACGGTACTAAGTTTATTAGTAAATTAGTAAATCTCCAAAATTATCTACTTCATCACTAGAATGCTGAGAAACACTTCATACCAAGATGAAAGTATTTTTAGTTATGTTCAATAGTTGAACCTAAACTAGGGAATGGGTAAGGTTATTGATGGATGAGATCTGAGTTTGTACTGATCACAAAATCATTATATATTATAAATCATATAAAACAGAAATCAGACAAAATTATAATAAAGGGCCTGGTAGCTCAGCAGACTGATAGCATTGTGATTAACACCAGCTGTCTGCAATTACTGCAAGTTCAAATCTCACCAGGCTCAAGGTTGACTCAGCCTTCCATCCTTTCTAAGGTAGGTAAATTGAGGACCCAGTTTGTGGGGGCAATAAACTGACTTTGTATAAATATACAAAAGTATGAAGGCTGTTGCTTAACGCATTGTAAGCCACCCTGAGTCTATATATATAATGGGACCTTTTAGTTTAAAAAGTATTAAATAATAAACATAGAGAAAGTAAAGTTGCTTCTGTCCTATCCACTTCCCCCAACTCAGAACCCAGAATTTTTGGTAAACTATAAGCCCAATTAAGCATGTTATGAGACCAAACTTACAAACTTGAAAAAGGGTGCACACAAACTTACAGAAGATACTATTACCAATGACTACCCAGTTTGATAGCTCTATATTACTACCAACTCTGGGAGTAAAATATACGGGATCTAAATACTAGTTGCTAGAAATATAAGTGAGAAGGTATAATTACACTCAGCATTGCTTGTGAGCTTCTCATGGGCATCTGATTATCTACCAAGGAAACAGACATTTGGACTTGATGAGACTTTTGTTTCCTCGGAAAATGTAAGGTAAAAGTAAGGTAAAGGTAAAGGTTTCCCTTGCACATATGTGCTAGTCGTTCCTGACTCTAGGGGGCAGTGCTCATCTCCGTTTCAAAGCCAAAGAGTCAGCACTGTCTGAAGTGGTCATGTGGCTGGCATGACTCAACGCCAAAGGCGCATGGAGCCTTCCCACCAAAGGTGGTCCCTATTTTTTCTACTTGCATTTTTTATGTGCTTTCGAACTGCTAGGTTGGCAGAAGCTGGGACAAGTAACGGGAGCTCACCCTGTTAGGCGACACTAGGGATTCGAACCGCTGATTTGCCGACTTTCGATCGACAAACTCAGCATCTTATCCACTGAGCCACCGCATCCCTTTCAGAAACTGTACAGAACCATAGAGTGCTCTCTCCAGGAATATTTGCCTCAGCACAAATGATTTTATCCTTCTGGACACAGTCAATTTGTTTTTTTTTTTCTCTTTTACTACATTCTTTATGATCTTCAGGTCCCTGTTTGAAAATCATTCCTTTTAGCAGTTTGGAAAACTCAGGTGAAAAGCTGAAAATATATTTCCATAAATGAAATATAAATAATAAACTAATTCAGTGGAAGAGTGTAGTTTTTGTTTGCTTAAAGATTGTTGTCTTTTTTTAAGGCTTCTGTTGAATTCCTGGCTATGTTAAGGCACCTAAATTTAGGTAATCTGCCCTTAAAAAAACTACTAAAAACCCACATTCCCCATTTTATATGAATGTATTCAACACAGGTACGTGTATTAATCCTTTTGTGAAACCAGGCTTTATCTTCCAGCAAGCAGGGATTTAATAAAGCATTTCCCAATAAATCATCAAACTAATGTCCAGTTTTAATATATTGCATTATGTAAGATAGATAAGATGCCTTAGACCAGTCCAACAAGCTTCCACTGTGGGGGTACAAAGTATAAAGTTTAAAAGGAATTACAGCCAAGGCAGAATTCTGGAATATTTCCAACAGCAGGAAACTTACCAGGATTGCAAAATACTCTGGGATGTAAACATACACTTTGGGACACTTCTTGGATTGGCACTAGACTTAGACAGCACATGTGGCCAACAGGGCAAAATGGAAGGAAAGCAAGCAAGCATGGCCCCTCCTCTCATACCCTGTGCAGAGGTTGCAAAAAAAAAAAAAAGCAAAAAAAAAAAAAACCACCCAGCAACCCAAAAAAAAAGTTTATTTTTTATTTTTTACTTTTGATAGCAGAAATAGTAATTTATATAGAACTTTACCTTGCGGCAGAGAGATGAAAGAATATAGAACAAATCTTACATTAAAATTATAGTATTGGCTCAAAATATTGGCTCACCGCCCTGAGTCCCCTGGGAGAAGGGCGGTATAGAAATCCAATAAACTCTAAACTCTAAAAGCTACTCAGCAGTAAAAGAGAAAAGGCAAAGTAGGATAAAGAGTGGAAATGGACACCAGGGGCTAAGACCAGAATTCTATTCAAAGTATTATGCAATTTATTTGCAATTAATCTGTATCAGCTTTTGTTTTCCATTACAAAAGGAGGAGCAATGGAAAGATACCTAAATTATGAAGCTCATAAATTTTTACTGTCCTTTGCTGAAGGCACATTTGGAAGAAATGAACCAGATTACAGAGCTCATACTGCCCATGGCTTTCTACTCATGCTGTAAAGCAAAAGCTTGTAACTTGGTGGTCCTTTGCCCATACAGCTCCCAGCATCTTTTATTGCACAGGTTATGGCTTTAGGCAGCTGTATTTCATCATGGCATGCCAGAGGTTCCCACACTTTCTCTAAAGTATATGTACATTTTAGAGAGAAGCAGTGTGCAGGTCACATTTTAAAGATTGGAATATTATCCATATACATTGAAAATAAATAAGGAGTACAAACTCCACTTAGAAAATAATGACCGATGATAAATTCATTCCTTCTCTGCACCTTTTTAGAAATAATTCCTTTGAAATTCAATATGAAGATAATAACTGGTTATATTTGTAGTAAGAGAGTCAGTTTGGTATAGTGGTTAAAAGCACCAAGCTAGAAGCTAGGAGACTGAATTCTCAGGCATGAAACAATTGAGATGATTTTAGGTCAGTCACTTTCAGTTTAGAAGGAAGGAAAGCCACTTCTAGAAATGTTGCTAAGAAAACTGTAAGGACTTATCTATGCAATAAGAATGATTTGAAAGCATGGGCCCACAAGCACGTACACAAACAGTCACACATACAGAGAGACACAGGGAGACACAGGGAGAGAAAGGGAGGGAAGGAGGGAGAGGGAAAGAGAGGGAGGGAGGGAGGGAGGGAGGGAGAGAGAGAATGAATATCATAATAAAAGATTTGGGGACTGAGGTTTCCCTTTCTTTCAAAATTCTATCAGGGCATGGGTCACACCTTGCTTTGCATGGCATTTTGATAGCAAGACCATGATCCATTTGGGGATTTAATTTCCATTTTAAGGAGTAAAGTATCTAACCTAAACATCTTCAAGGATTAAGGCACTTGCTTGCCCTTTAAAATCTCTCAAACTTCCTAAAACAAATAACCCATCCCACTTTTACTCTGAAGGTTTCCTGAGGACTGCAAAAGGCATGTTGCGGATCCAGATATAATCTTGTGAGCCACACTTTTTGCACTTTTGATGTAGCAAGTAAATCTCTTAACATGAAAGTGAACATTTCCCCACTATACTTCTTTTTTTTTTTTACACAAATCTTAAAGCAATGCTAGAATTTAAAAATGTGAAATCAGAAAAGTACTTTTTAACAGCCAGAACTTCTGATTTAGCTAGTCCTATAAAATTTTGTGTATATAAGGTGTCCTGGAAAGTGTAACCCAACAGTATTTTTGTTTCAGGTTCCCTCCTCGCTCTCTTTTCTTTTTTTGCAAAATATAGAACCTGAGCATTTAATCACAGATTTTAATCACGATGGCACAGTGGTTAGAGTGCAGTACTGCAGGCTACTTCTGCTGACTGCCGGCTGCCTGCAATTTGGCAGTTCAAATCTCACCAGGCTCAAGGTTGAGTCAACCATCCAACATCCACCAGGTGGGTAAAATGAGTACTCAAATTGTTGGGGGCAATATGCTGACTCTGTAAACTGCTTAGAGAGGGTTGTAAAGCACTATAAAGTGGTATATAAGTCTAAGTGCTATTGTTAAGTGCTATCTACAGTATATTGTCTAATCTGATTTAACCCTGAAGTCCTGTAACACAGGGATTGAAGGGAAAGCAAACAAAGGGATAAATTGGAGCAAAATATATAAATATAGAGTTTAAAAGAATGATAAGCAATCCGGAAGAGAAAAGAAACCAGGCAAGATGGAACTGTTCACAAATCAGAAAGGAAGGAGAATTTAGAAACTTTGCAGAGATGACAGCCAAAAAACCATCTATGCTGTGAAGGAAAAGAGAGAGGCAAAAACATCTGGAGGGATAGAGAAACTATGAAAATGATGACTAGGATCCACTTTTTTCTAAGAGGCAGGACGATGTCAATTGATCACAGGAAGAAGAGTAGGCATGTTCAGCTTTCTTTCTCTTGAGTGGTGACACTGTTTGCTTTTGTTCTTAAAATTAAAATAGTGTCTGAACATTCATGTGCACACCCAAAAGTCCCTTCTACTGGGATTGCATTGAACTAAAGACCACTGGAAACGTAATGCATATGTGCTTCTTTTTTAGAATAAACTTTTTATTTGTACTTTCGGGACCCTGGATTCTATAAAAGAGGGCCACAAGGACTGTAGCTTCTGGCCCACTATGATATTTTGACTTGACAATCATAACGGGACAATCAAGGCCAAAGAGCAAAAAATATCTTTGTGCTTGTCCATGATAATTTCCTATAATTTGATTTAAACTAATTATCTTAATCTCCTCTTATAGTATTATGGCAACCTATTATTTTTTATGAGTACAGATTGTCATGAAACCTTAGCACATGAAACAATCTTAAAATGGAGCTGCATTAGCATTAATACCTTTTAAATAGCATTCTCTGAAGTGCGTATCAGTATGTTGAATAATAATAATAATAATAATAATAATAATAATAATAATAATAATAATAATTAATAATTTTATTTCTATACCGCTCTTCTCCCGAAGGACTCAGGGCGGTGTACAGCCTATTTAAAAACAGAATAAACATCAATTTAAAATAATTTAAAAGTATTAAATAAATTTGGCTTAATTTAAAACCCCAAAAATTTAAAACATCCAATTTAAAATTATGTTGCTAACCCAGCCTGGCGGAACAATAGGGTCTTGAGTGAATAATAGGTCCTAATCCATTTAAAATTCATATCCTTCAAGGAGGACAGGAAAAACCTTACAATGTCTATCAATGAACCCTTTAATCAGTAGTACTCATACCATGAAACATGAGTCAGTCTTAGCAGTAAATACCAGGATAATGATGAACTACAGAAATCGTAGCAGAAATTAAGTCCCCTTTAACCTACTTATTGTTGGTCAGGGCAATTAAAGATGAAGGGAAGGTCTAGTTGTCCAACTTTCTGAAATACCTTTACGGACAATCAGAGAATCCACTTTGGTATATTTGTAAGTGAGTTGTATGTTGACACAATTAACATGGAGCGCTGACATATATACTATTCCCAAAATCCTTTCTCAAGGACAATTTTAAGGACCATACCAACCATTTCCTTTAATAGTGCTCCTTGAAAGTCATGTGGGTTTTGCTTCATAAAAGACTTCCTATCCATAGAGACACCTAGAAATTGCCACTGAATTCTTATTTGACTTAAATCTTGCTTGAAACATGCTGTGACCCTGCCTTCCACTTTTTATTGGCTTTCAGCTTAGATCTCATGAGTCAGGACCTAGAAACAGACAGCATTATCAGCCACAATGTCTGTCCTATGGCTAGCTAATTTATATAGTGATTGAATTAGAACCTGTTCCCGTTCAATGAAATCAGTGTTATGAATATTTGGTTAACAGGGAACAGTGAAAAAGAAAGAAATGGCCCTTGAATAAGTAGATTTTTCACTGGACTGAAGTTATGGCTCTCAGTTTTCTCAGAAGAATTGTTTTCTTCAGCCTACTATTTAATGAGAAACGGGAAGGTGGGGGGGTGTTGTTCACTTTTAAACTGCTGTACAGAGATTTATAAAATTGGAGGAGAGGGGATATTTTTATTTGTCTTTTTTTTTCTTACACAGCTCCTGTGCCTTAAGGACTACTTCACATGAGAAGATTCAACAGTTTCATTCTTTTTCCTGAAGAAAGATAATACTATTTTTAAGTAGACAATAAGTTTCTTGCAGAAAAAAATGTGAATCTTGGGAGTTGTATTAGTTAAAAATATAAAAGCCTCCTGCAGGTCAAGTTTGAGTCCTAAGTCGACATGGCAAAAATAGGGGACTTCTTTGCACTATTTTCAATATTGCTTCCTGGGGACCTTCTATCCAAATCCTAGCCTGCTTTAATCCTGCTCTTCTTTTCAACTACAGCTCCAAGCCAACAGAACCAATGCAGAGAGAAGCAATATTTCAGCAGGTGGTAGAGTATCACTAGTTCTATTCCTGTTCTAAACCATTCTTCTCTATGCTGAGAAGTGCCTGCTTCTTTCTTTCACATTATGTGAAAAATTATGTTTTTATGAAAGTTGTTTTGGCTACCCTATTTACTCCTACATAGGGTAGAGCTACCTGCCAGTGACAATCCCAACAAGCCAAGGTGGGTTTCAGCAGGTTCTGACCAGTTCTAGAGAACCAGTAGCGGAAATTTTGAGTAAATTGGAGAACTGGTAGTAAAAATTCTGACTGTCCCCACCCCCATCTATTCTCTGCCTCCCAAGTTCCAGCTGATCGGTAGGAAATGGGGATGTTGCAGTATCCTTCCCCTGGAGTGGGGTGGGAATGGAGATTTTACAGTATCCTTCCCCTGCCACACCCACTAAGCCACACCCACAGAACCGGTAGTAAAAAATTTTGAAACCCACCACTGCAACAGGCCTCTACTGTACCAGCATTTATTCAAAATGTTGTTGTGAAGAAGATATAGTCTGAAATTTTCTAAAGGCAGGAAATGCCTTAACCTGGAATTTTAAAATGGGATAGCAGGGGAGGGAGAATAGCTTGACCTCCTTCTGTTTCTTAAAACATGTGTAAGAAAAGGAAATCATCCTCATGGAAGGGCCATATTAGTTTATGGTGGTCAAAAATCAAGAAGAGTCTGGTAGCATGTTTTCAGAATAGCAAAATTTATTTAAAAAACATAAACTTTAACTTATTTCTTAGTCTGAAAACATGCTACCAGACATGTCTTGATTTTTGGGAAATTTTGAAAATAAAAATTAATAAACAAGAAATTAGATATTCAATAAACAACATGGGCAACATGAAAAAGTTATGAAAATAGTTGACATGAAATCCATTTGTTCTCTAGTTACTCTGGCTTGTAGGAGTTGATTTAAAAGAAAACATGTAAAACATCACTGCTTATCCAAAGAAGTCATTCTTATACAGGCTGTGTTGAGGGCAGAAAAAATAACTTCTGTTGGGACACCCAAAACATAGAATTAAATTTCACTGAAGTCAGAGGCTCTCCCAAATTTATTTCCTTAGTGAAAATAATAACTGTACTTTAAAATTATGGCTTTAAATTCAAATAGGTGACTATTTGTGCAATCACCAGGAATCAAACATAGTCAAGCACCTAATCCCTGTTCCGTTTAGTGACAACCATAAAACCAATGCCACTAAGTTATAAAAGTCATGTCCTTCCTAAATGAATAATAATACTTGGGTCATACATACTTCTCCATATGGAGTACATGAAGTTTCGGGTTGGGTAAGTCCACAGGTGGAGGAGGCCTTCAAATAATGGATTCTTCCTACAAGAAGATCCTGCACAGGTGGGTAGCAGGCCCCATGCAGACAGGTTCTTTGTGCAACCAGGAGGTGTGCAGAAGCTAGAAAGAAATTCAGAATCGACCTTAACAATAGCATTCATTAAGAGAAAAGAGGATTGAAACGCTGCCCATTTTTGTGGCAAGTGAAGCTTCTATATTGAGCAGCTTCAAAAAAAAAAAGCAATGCAAAATAACATAATAGATTTCAAGTTAAGTGACTGTCTGCAGAATTAAGGAACTTCTGCTTTGAATTTCACTTCTACAATAAACTAGCTATTAAATGGCCATACGAAAGTCATTAAGATCATAATCCTCTGTGTATATCAGACTAGAATTAAGGAACTTCTGCTTTGAATTTCACTTCTACAATAAACTAGCTATTAAATGGCCATACGAAAGTCATTAAGATCATAATCCTCTGTGTATATCAGACTAGAAGTAAGAACCCTGTGGAGCTTCCTACTGTTAGCCTCAACTTGCTAAATTGTAATGTGTGGCTAATTCTATGGCTTTACCTTATAGCGCTGTCATAAAGATTAGAGAAACCATATATGCTAAACAATGCAACAGTTGTAAAAGCAATAAAGACCTGCTAAATATTATTCACCCCTCCAACAAATGACTTAATTTTCTCCTATTACAGACACCAGCAACATGCAATGTTACTTCACTAATTCCCAAATGCCCTTTTCAGAAAATCGTGCAAAAAACACATAGACCTAGAAAACATTTTAAAAAATCATTTGAATCCGTGAACTAGAACTATTCTTTAACAAAACATTCTTTATTATGACAATATACATATTTGCTAAAAACATATGGCATGCAGCCAGGTTACTTGTGTGATCACAGCTCCCTTAAGAAATATACCAGTCCCACTATATTGGATAAGGTGGGTTCACTCCAGGTCCCTACTCTTAAATGTTGTCATCTAGTGGAACCTAGGAAGCCAACCATTTCTGTAGCTGATCAATCATCTAAAATAGCTTCTTCCTGATATGCGGAGGATCCCTACACTCCTTACAGTCTGGAAGGCCCTGAAGACCTGGCTTTTGTCTCAGGTGCTGCACTAGGAGGGAAGAGTGGCCCTGTGATGGGGTTGTTCTTGGTGGTTTGAAAGGTTTTTTTATCATTATTTTTTTTTAATTTGCTCAGTTAATATTCAGTTCACTGAACTAATTTGTTCAGTTTCAGCCCAAAGACAACATAATGAAATCCAACTGAATTGATATTTTTTTTATTTGCTTGTACGCAATGGACAGATCTTGCCAAACTAAACTTCCCTTCTAACCTACTAGATATACCCTGAGAGATTCTAGGGTGTGGCTATCCTGAATCTTTTCTTCCCTTCCCTTCCCTCCATCCATCTCAGGACTGTGAAGTCTCTTAATTTAAACTTCTCTTTGGAATGCACTATTTCTCCCTTGGGAAACCATGGTGCTCATGGTCAGGATCTCTCTCTCTCTCTCTCTCTCTCTCTCTCTCTCTCTCTCTCTCTCTCTCTCACACACACACACACACACACACACACACTCACACACACACTCCTTCTCCAGATGCACATTCCATCACACCTTGAAATAATCTGCTTCTTCCAGTGTTCTCTATGCTCTCCACAAAGGAAAAGTTAAATATAGGATAATTATTCAGTATAAACAGATCCAAAGCAAGTCTCTTGAGGTCAACCAGCATTAATAGGAGATATTAACTATTGCCTGGATCTTCTTTATCATCCATCTAATATTTTTCACTTACATACATAGAAAACACTTACCCAGAAGAAGGAATATCCACATAATGATGGTGTTCACAACATTCAAGAGTTACCTTAAATGGACATAAAACATATTCAATGACAAAAGTGATAACATGGATATGGCAAATTATCAGCCCTTCTTTAGTATTGCTTGTACTGTTGTTGTTGTTGTATATAATTACAAACAGTCCCAAGAAGAGAAAGTATTGATCAAAGGGATTACAGGTAGACCTTAACGTGCGACTGGCCAAAGTTACAACAGATCCAAGAAAAGGGACTTGCAACCTGGATTCAAAATTCTGGCAATCGTGTTTCCCCACCCCCACACTCTGGGATTAGGTGACTTGCATGTTGAGCACTTGGCAACCAGAACAGTAGAGATGAACTACCAAATCTAAACAGGAAAAAACCAAGCATACACACAATAAAGCCATGGTCACTACTTTCAACTCTGCTCCCCAGATCCTATGAACAGTAATATGATTCATTGTAAGATCAATAAACAGGTGCAGAGGCAGCTGATCATTGGTGAGGACCCCAAGAGTATAAGCAGAACAACAATCTGGGAGCCCTGTTAAAAATAAATGGGAAGAAATAAAAAAAATGGGAAAGACATGCAGTGGAAACAAATATGCTCTGTCTTGTTCATATAGAAGATGAAATATGCTATACTGAGGCATTCTATCATGGTTGGCCAAGAATTTTCATCACGACTAATAGACATAAATATCATTGGCATAACAGTAACACTGAAAACCCTGATCAATTCTGCAATGATTTTTTACTAACAGCACAGATGTCAAGACAAAGATAAAAATATAGCTAGGCATAAATGTCCTATAATCCATTGATATAAACTGGTCATTGACTGATCTATGGCCCAGTGAAAAAAATCACATGCTATCCTGGATGATATTTTTATGTACATCTCATAAAAAACCAGGCCAGAAATACACACAGTCTAGTCCAGACAGTTGCCAGGAATCAACACTGAAACAAAGGCATAAAAAATAAAAAAATAACAACCTTTCAGTCTTCCAGGTCAAAGAGAAAAAAAAAAAAACAATTCTAGAACATTATATTCATATGTGTCCTCTATCTTTTACCATTTTTTCTCCATTAACCTTTTGCTCATTTATTTCAAATCTGGGGGGGGGGATTCTTACAAACTTAGCACTTTCTTCAAAGTATTCACCATTTTCAAAGCATTAATCAACTGCAAAGCACTAAGTACTAACCAAGATTTAATCTACCAGTATTCTTTCCAAGGAGCAAACAGTACTAAACTTCTGACTTTGAAAAATCTGATTATTCCGAGATTATTTTTTTTTGAAGCACCTAGTATAAGAACAAGATCAAGCAGATCACATTGAAATGTAACTTTCTAAAGCGAGCAGGAAGCTTTCTAAAACTGTGCTTTCTTAAATGTGCTTTAATTCCTACTTTTTAGTTCTTTTAAAAAATATCTGTTTCACTCTGGGTAACGGCATCTCCTTATCTTTCCCAAAAGCTGCAAGACTTTTAAGATGAATGATTGCAAACCAATGAAACCAATGAATTTTGTTACCAAATCCTTATAACCATGAATCAGTAGCCTTCTAGATGTTCATCAATAAACTCCCAGCTAAGGTTCAGAAATACTTTACCCCAATGCTTGCTAGAAGGGATGATTTACAGTTACCAACATTGTGCTACATAAAACATACCTGCACTATCCTGTCTTTTTCCTTCTCTTTTGTGCACGGGTCGACTGGAATCCGTTGCCTTGCTTCTTTAACTGTAGTCTTTCATTCTCCGTTTTAAACACCTCTTACCTGGGGATGTAAATTCCTGTGGGTGTAGTAATAATGATATAAGGAATGATTCAAGGACCTTTTCAGACAGACACACCCATGTACTGTAAAATTCATTATAGAGCCTAGACAATGAACTTGTGTTAGCTCACTGCAATGTGAAAGAGGAGATCTTTGTGATTATACATTCAGGAAAACCCATTTCAATCACTTTGAAAACACTGTGAGAGCAGTTTTGATATTTTTTCATTGCATATAGCAGAGAAAGCCAATAGCCAAAACAAATCTTTTCACTGAGTGAAATGGGTAAGCAAAGGAAACAGAAAGAAATGGAAAAACAGAATGTGATCTTTTCATAGAGGGATATACTCAAGGAAAGCAATTCATAACCTGGGCACTTTCAGATACCCAGGAATAAAAACATACATTTATACAATACATTTGTATATATTTATATATTAGTAGAATTCCAATTCATATGACCAGTTTTCAAACAAAAGAAGATATGATCAAATAAAATAAAATGCAGCCATTACACTGCTACTTCATGCATATTACATAGCTTAATCATATACAGTAGAACCTCTGGTCACAAACTCTTCTGACCACGACCAAATTGGGTTCCGACCAAAAAATTCACAATTTTTTTTCCCCATGACCGATTTTCCCTTCCAAACCTTTTGTTTTTGTAAGCGCCAAATTTCCAAAATTAGGTTCGAGTCACGACCAAATTGGGTTGCAACCAAAGTTATGGAACAAATTATGGTCGTGACCAGAGGTTCTACTGTACATCCTTTAGGATAGGAACTAGATAGGAACTATAGATACACCAATAGCTATAAGTATAGACATAAATAATACCTCCCATACCAAAGTTTGCATATCTATGGCTTTCACAGATATCACAACTGATAAGAGAAATTACTGGACAGATGAGCACACTATTTGCAGAAAATAAAAATAACAAGCTTTAATCAAATTGGTGTCTTCCCGCTGAACTTGAAATAACTTCCACATTCATTAAACACCATGGACCTTTATGGGAACTGGTCCAAACAGCAATCAAAGTAGAAGTCCTATATTTTTTTAAGAGCATTGAGTTGCAGAACTAGACTAATCAGCTAATGTCTATTTTGAACAGCATCAGCAATGGGCACTAGCTTCAAAATGGTGAGTCCAAAGGGATGGAAATGTAGTTTGGATTCTCAGGAGTGAGGCATAGATGGCAATGCCATGAGCACGTTTTTGCTTGCATTGAACCTCCTACTATGCTGCTGACTATAGAACTATAACTATAACTATAACTATAACTAACTATAACTATAATGAGGACCCAGATTGTTGGGGGCAATATGCTGACTCTATAAAACCTCTTAGAGAGGGCTGTAAAGCACTGTGCAGCGGTATATAAGTCTAAACGCTATTGCTGTAACAATTGGATTCACACTACACACTAAGAGTCCTAATATGATTTGTTTGGTTTTTTATTTATTATGTTGCAATCCTTGGTTAAACAAATGATGGTTTAGTACAAGTGAACCTCACATTTATTAAGATTGTAATTTTTAAAATGAAAAATAAGATATATACCTTCGTTATTTGAAAAAAAAAATCACAAAATCAGTTTGTGTCCTTAGGCGTATAAAATCTGCAGGATTATCTGGGGCTTTTCTCCATTCTTGGGTGTGTCAAGAATGCTTGATAAATGGGTAGAGATCCTGGGTGTGCCTGCTTTTGTACTGCTTGCTCAGACTCCAATTACTCATGCTTTGATGCCAACTTTTGCTCTGTGGAATCTTGACTCAACAAATCTCTTTGCAGACAACAGCTCTCAGCATGCCGAAAGAAGATTAGCAGAACTAGCAAAAGACAAAATAATGAGGACAACATCCCCAAAAAAGCATTACATTAAAAAATAATTCCACAAAGGAATAAATCCAAATAGTATAGCCAAATATCAGTAGCAAAGAAATTTTATTTTCCTCTTTCTAAATTGTCGTACAGGATACAAAACTATAGGAAGGAAAGAGTAACTAGACAGACTATTTAAATATAGAAGTATATCTGTGATTGATCACTGAACATCTCTCATTCAGTCTACCATCTCATGCATCTATATTAATCAGCTAAAATACAGTCTATCACTACTTTGAGCCCACTTGAGCTAAAGTGCTATAACGTCCAGCTAGCAAATAAGAAATAGTGAGAATTGTAATACTACAATCCACCTTAAGAGCACTGAGGTTCAGGGCTACATCAGAGGTGAGTTTCACTTACATTTGCTACCAATTCGCTCACGCATGGCCAGAGCATATTTGATGACATCTGGGTGGGTGGGCAGAGCCTCCCGCTGCCATTGTTACTGGTATGCCCGAACTGGGGTGAACCAGTAGCAACCCACCACTGGGCTACATGCAACAGACAAAAGACTTACGTTGCCATCAAATGGTTATTTTTAATGTACTAGAAGAGCAAGTATGTAATTGTATGAATACCTATAGTATTAATGGTACATAGTTAATTATTTTTATTTATAACAGAATATAACAGAATAAAACCATTGAAAGGGACCTTGGAGGTCTTCTAATCCAACCCCTGCTTAAGCAGGAAACCCTGCTTCAGAGAAATGGTTGTCCAATCTCTTCTTTAAAACCTCCAGTGTTGCCACACCACAACTTCTGAAGGCAAGCTGTTCTAGGTGGCTTCTTTCCTTGATTAGTTTCCATCCATTGCCTTTTGTTTTGTCTTCTGATGCTTAGCAAAATAGGTTGACCCCTCTCTTCTTTGTGGCAGCCCCTCAAATATTAGAACACAGCTATCAGTCCCTAATCTTTCTTTTCATCTTTATTTCTGCAACCATTCTTCTGTTTTAGTCTTTAGCCCTCTAATCAGTTTTGTTGTTCTTCTCTGCATTTTTTCCAGAGTCTCAACACCATTTTTAAATTGTGGCAGCAAAAACGGGATGCAGCATTCCAAGTGGGGTTTTATCAAAGCATTATAAAATACCATAAAATACCATAAAAAGTACCATAAAGTACCATAAAATGGTACTAACAGTTAACAAGATCTTGATTCTATTCCTCTGTTAATGAAGCCTAGGATTCATTGGCCATTGGCTTTTTTGGTGGTGGCTGCACACTGCTGGCTCATATTTAAATGATTGTCCACTAGGACTACAAAAACTACCTTGGAGTTACTGCTATTGAGACAGGTTCCACCTATTTTATATCTGTGAATCTGGTTTTTCTTGTCTAAGTGTAAAACCTTACTTTTCTCACCATTGAATTTCATTTTGTTAGATAGGGTCCAGTGGTCAAGTATGTCAAGATCCATAAGGACCTTGAGCCAATCGCACGGTCACTCATGTCCTGGTTACTTCTCATTTGGATTACTGCAACTCCCTCTACATGGGGCTGCCCTTGAGGTGCAGCCAGAGACTCCAGCTGGTCCAGAATGCAGCTGCGCGGGTGGTTACAGGAGCTCCCCATTACTCCCGGGTAACACCTCTCCAACGTGAGCTGCACTGGCTACCAGTGGTCCTCCGGATCTGCTTCAAGGTGCTGGTACTTACCTTTAAAGCCCTACATAGCTTAGGTCTGGGGTATTTGCAGGACCATCTCCTACCCGCCTCCCATCGTCCTGTCCGCTCTCACAGGGCTGCCCTCCTCAGGGTACTGTCGGCCAGACAATGTCGACTGGCGGCGTCCAGGGGTAGAGCGTTCTCTGTAGGCGCCCCTGTCCTCTGGAACGAGTTACCCACCGAGCTTTGGACGGCGCCTGATCTCCGCTCCTTCCGTCAGGACTTAAAGACTTGGCTGTTCCAACAAATGGGTTAACCCTGATCCTTGGGTTTTATTATTTTGATTGTTGTTGTTTTAATCTGGGTTTTAATCACCTTACTTTTTATTATTGTATGTTTTTAACTTGTGTTTGCCACCCTGAGTCCTTGGGGAGAAGGGCGGCATATAAATTTTTGGTAAATAAATAAATAAATCTCCTGGGGTGGAGGTTATTCCTGCCAGCTTGGTGTCATCTGCAAATTTGATGAGTTCCCCTTCTATACCCTCATCTAAATTGTTTTATGTACTGGGCCTAAAACAAAACCTTGGGGTACCCCACTGCTTACTTCCCTCCATGTAGATGTAGTTCCATTAATGATTATACATTAAGTATGGTTTGTCATCCAATTATGAATTCATCTAATTGTGATGCTATCACACATTTTTCCAACTTACTAAGAAGTAGATTATGATATACTTTGTCAAATTCCTTATGGAAATCCAAGTATACTATGTCCACAGCTAAGTCACTTTGTCGAAGAATGAAATAAGATTTATTTGGGATGATCTGTTTTTGACAAACCCATGTTGGCTGCTGGTTATAACTTTGCTTTTTTCTAGATGTTCACAGATCTATTGGTTGCTTATCTTTTCCAGGATCTTCCTAGAAATTGATATCAGGCTGATTGGTCTGTAGTTTCCTGGATCCTTTTTTCTCCCTTTTTTTTTTTTTTTTTTTTTTTTTTGAAGATCGGGACCACATCAGCTCTTTTCCAGGCCTCTGGTAGTTCTCCAGTACACCAGGATCTTTGAAAGATATGGTTCAATGATTCCGAGATCACATCTGCCAATTCCTTCAGAACTCTGGGATGTAATCCATCTGGTCCTTGTTTAAATTTAAATTATATCAAATTAATTAAATTAAACTTGATTTAAATTAAATGTGTTATTAAATTTGTAAATTAAATTTGTTCTGGCTCCAATCTAGTTTTGTTGTTGTTGTTGTTGTTGTTGTTGTTGTTCTGGTCTATTGCTGGTAACATTGCAGACCATTTAAAGACCTAATCTGCTAACAATTCCAAAATATATCCCTGCTCCAGTGCTGAAATTCAAATTTTTTTACTACTTGTTCTGTGGGCGTGGCTTGGTAGGCATGGTGTGGCTTGGTGGGCGTGGCTTGATTGGTGTGGCAGGGGAAGGATACTGCAAAATCCCCATTCCCTCCCCACTCGTAGGGCCAGCCAGAGGTGGTATTTGCCGGTTCTCCGAACTACTCAAAATTTCCACTACCGGTTCTCCAGAACCTGTCAGAACCTGCTGGATTTCACCCCTGCCCTGCCCTATTTGAATAAGGGGGAGGGGAAGCATAGTCTTTACTTTTCCTTGTAAGAGCAGAACCAAGTAATCCTTGGGACCAAAAAGACAAGAAAGATGACAGGAAAAATGTATGTAATCTGTACAGACAAGGATTGGATTTGATGGGTGGATTAAAATGCCAAATCAAGTCTAAACCTCTGGCTGACTTGTGACCAACCATAATAAGGCCCTATAGTCTCCTGGAATGGGAATCATGGGCTTGAAAGAGTTTGCACCAAATGCTTCTAAAGTGGAGGTAGACTTCTTGGAATGATACAAAGACTGCTCATTCTGCGTCTCCAAAAACAGAAAAGCTGGTTACAATGTGTTCCTGCATGATGGGAAATGAATTGAAGACTAATTGGAAGGAACATCCCAAAGCAGAGCTCTGATTTAATTTACACGGGGAATCCCAATATTCTTTTACCTAGGACCATCACTGTTGATTTCCGGGTTGTTTTGTTGGACTTGCAGAGTTTCAAATCTACTGTTAGTTTCATATCCAAGAAGTTCAAATGGTTACTTGTGAAGATTGTCTTGAAAAGAATACACAAGCCATCTCCATGCTTTACTGTTCTTGAATTGATTGGGAACTGAGCCGATGGACAGAAAGGTTTTGTTAGTTTTTGCTAAGTTTAATGGTGGAATAAAGAAAAGCTGAGAGGGCCCTTGGCCATATCCTTTTGCCTTCAAATACCTACAAGATTTTACATTCAAGACAGACTAAAGAAGATTTTCTGGTTCCTGCCACCCCTCCACCTAAAATCTGAACCAAAATATGTGTTTTGGAGTTTTCTCTCTCTTTCTCGCTTTTAACTATTATTTAATTATTATAATACCAGAAGAGTATTGATAGTATTTAGAAACTGAGTGAAACTTTCAAAGTTGAAAAAAAGTACACATACAAGTCTACAGGATTTAATTGAAACTTAACCATAAAACAATTACAATTTCCCTGACTTGTAAAAGGGTGTTGACTTGAAATATATTGAAAAAATTGTAATGGCGATCAGTTCTTTGTGTGGTAAATTTCCTTTTAAAATGTGCTTGCATCTGATGTCAGAACACAAACAAAAAGCCACTGCCACGTCACAGTGCATATTTCATCATTTGTGAATTATCAGTTTGTATTGGGTGCTTATGTTCTAAAAGCATTTTTGCTTTTAAACTAGCCCCAATCTTGCAAATGCCAGGACAAAAATTACAAAATAAATTCTTGTCTACTCATTCTGCATTATCACTCTATCCATTGTAGGACCCTTAGCACTTCTGGTATGCAACATTGCTGTGCATTCTTAGCTTCCTAATATCATTCTTGCTGCTGTATCTTATCTGTGTTGAAAAATATAATCCTCTTTCCCAGACAGCTGACCTCAGTCTGGCCTATTGCAGGTCAGCCGACCAAGGTGTAGAAATATGAGTCTACTCATTAGGGTTATTACTGCATTGCTTAAGTCAGACTAGAAGGGAGGAGCATTCTGAGCTCATCACTATGGTGGCTTATTTTTTTAACTTAGCAAACAGAACTGTTTCCTGTTTGGAATTATTGACTTAATATTCAATTTTACAGTTGCATGTAGCTATTTGAATCCAAGCACCTTCTGCCAAGACAGCATTTCTTTTAATGAAAAAAAAAATGCCCAAATGTAAAAACGATCCAAGGCTAGAGAATAGAAAGGAAATATAGCTCTGAGAAGAACGTGTGAAAAGATATTTTGGCGTGCAGCAAAGAGGGGGCTGAGGGGTTTTTTAGCTAAATTTTTAAGGAAAATTTTAAGGGGACCCGGGAGGACGGGTGGGGGTTGTAAAAGTGGACCTGGGGGGGGTCCAGATAGCGACTGTGCGGGATGATGGGTTGGTTAGCTGCAGCAGAGGGGTCGTGAAAGGAAATTTAACTGGGGGGCAGGGGGACGATAGAAAGGGCTGTGTAATTGAAATCATGAGTGGGAGGGGCAGCTATGACGGGCGCAGGGGGTCATATCAAGTGTCGGAGGTGCGCACGCGCTGTCTCCGAGCGATTGTGCACTCCGGCCCCCAATGCGTGACTCGTGTCCTGGATTGTGTAGAGCCTCAGGCCCAGGGTCCGCGGCTGATGTTATGTAATGCCAGGTCGGTGGTTAATAAGGCCCCCCTCATCTGTGATCTTATTTTGGAGGGGGGTGCAGACCTGGCAGGTATTACGGAGACCTGGTTGGGCCAAGAGGGGGGGGTCCCCCTCGTAGAGATGTGCCCGCCAGGTTTCCGTGCATTTCATCAGCCAAGGGCCCAGGGGAGGGGTGGGGGAGTGGCGGTGATCATTAGGGAGAGTCTTTGTCCGAGGGAGACCACTGTTCCTCAGATAGCCGGATGTGAGTCCCTTTGTGTGAAGTGGGGCCGTGCGGTGCAGATGGGTTTGCTGACTACGTACCTGGCTCCCTGCCACGTGGCAGCGACCCTGCCCGAGCTACTCGACGTCATTACCGGGGTGGCGGTCGATACCCCCAGACTTATTGTCATGGGGGATTTCAACCTCCCATCCGCAGGTGAGGCGTCAGAGGTGGCTCGGGAGTTCATGGCTTCCATGACGGCCTTGGACCTGACCCAGTTAGTTCAAGGCCCCACTCACATAGGGGGACACACTCTGGACCTGATTTTTATCTCTGGTCAGTGGTTGAATGATCTTGGTAGAGGGGACCTAGATATTAAACCCTTGTCATGGACAGATCATTCACTCCTTCAACTAGACTTTCCTACTGCCTGCCCCCACCGCAGGGAGACGGAACCGACCAGATGGTTCCGTCCCAGGCGCCTGATGGATCCCGAAAGGTTCCTGATGGAGCTTGGGCCGTTTCCTGAGACTCTAACACACAACTCGACTGAAGAGCTGGTGGCCACCTGGGAAAGGGCGGCCGCTGGAGCTTTGGACCACGTCGTGCCTTTGCGGCCTCTGACCCGATGCCGATCTCAATTAGCTCCTTGGTTCTCTGAGGAGCTGAGAGAGATGAAGCGTCGGAAAAGACGCCTAGAGAGCATTTGGAGGACTAGTCAATCCGATTCCGACCGGACACAGGTGAGGTCTTATATCAAGACCTACCTAGTGGCGATAAAAGCGGCAAAAGCTAACCATTTTTCCGCTCTTATCGCATCTGCAGAGAACCGCCCAGCCGCCCTGTTTAGGGTGACCCACTCCCTTCTTCGGGGGGGAGTGCGGGAAGATCCCTTGCAGGGTCGTGCTGAGGATTTTGTGCAATTCCTGCACGATAAAGTCGCTCGGATTCGGGATGGCTTGGACTCCGATTGGATGAGTCCACGGGAGGAGACCGGGGCAGGTCTTGAGAATGTTATCTGGGAGGAGTTTGATCCTGTGACTCCCGAGGATGTGGACAGGGTTCTGGGTAAGATTAGTGCCGCCACGTGTTTATTGGACCCGTGTCCCTCCTGGTTGGTACTGGCCTCCCGGGAGGTTACACGAGGCTGGCTCCAGGGGATTATAGGTGCTTCTCTGGGTGAGGGTGCCTTTCCTGCTACCTTGAAAGAGGCGGTAGTGAGGCCCCTCCTCAAGAAGCCTTCCCTGGACCCGGCTGAATTAGCCAACTATCGTCCAGTCTCCAACCTTCGTTTTGTGGCGAAGGTTGTTGAGAGCGCGGTGGCACGACAACTTCCCCGGCACCTGGATGAAGCTATCTATCTAGACCCGTACCAGTCGGGCTTCAGGCAGGGGTACAGCACAGAAACGGCATTGGTCGCGTTGGTGGATGATCTCTGGAGGGCTCGGGACAGGGGTTGTTCCTCTGTCCTAGTCCTATTAGATCTCTCAGCGGCTTTTGATACCATCGACCATGGTATCATGCTGCAGCGGTTGAGGGGGTTAGGAATAGGGGGCACCGTTTTGCGGTGGTTCTCCTCCTTCCTCTCCGACCACTCGCAGTTCGTGTTGGCAGGGGGGCAGAGGTCGACCTCGAGGCGTCTCGCATGGGGAGTGCTGCAAGGGTCGGTCCTCTCGCCGCTCCTGTTCAACATTTATGTGAAGCCGCTGGGTGAGATCATCCGTGGTTTTGGGGTGAAGTGCTATCTGTACGCTGATGATACTCAGCTGTACATCTCCACCCCAGACCACCCCAACGATGCCCTTGATGTGATGTCCCACTGCCTGGAGGCCGTGAGGGTCTGGATGGGGAGGAACAGGCTCAGACTCAACCCCTCCAAGACCGAGTGGCTGTGGCTTCCGGCGCCCCGATATAGTCAGCAGGTGCCATCGCTGACTATTGGGAGTGAATCTTTGCACCCCATGGAGAGGGCTCGCAATCTGGGTGTCCTCCTGGACGCGCGGCTGTCTTTAGAAGAGCATATGACGGCCGTGGCCAGGGCGGCCTTTTATCAGGTTCGCCTGATTCGCCAGTTGCAGCCCTTTCTGGATCGGGACGCCCTGCGCACGGTCACTCATGCCCTTGTTACTTCCCAGTTGGACTATTGTAATGCTCTCTACATGGGGCTCCCCTTGAAGAGCACTCAGAGGCTCCAACTGGTCCAGAATGCGGCCGCGCAGGTGATTATGGGCGCAACCCGTTATGCCCATGTGACACCCCTCCTGCGCGAGCTGCACTGGCTCCCGGTGGTCTTCCGGGTGCGATTCAAGGTTTTGGTTACCACCTTTAAAGCGCTCCATGGCATAGGACCCGGGTACCTCCGAGACCGTCTTCTGCCACCAATAGCCTCCCACCGACCAGTTCGTTCCCACAGAGAGGGTCTCCTCAGGGTGCCATCAGCCAAGTTATGTCGGCTGGCGACACCCAGGGGGAGGGCCTTCTCTGTGGGAGCCCCAGCCCTGTGGAATGAACTGCCCCCGGAAATTCGTAAGATCTCCAACCTCCGGGTGTTTCGCTGCACATTGAAGACCCTGTTGTTCCGCCAGGCCGGACTATCAACACAATAGTTTTAAATTGGGGTATTTAAATTTATTGGGGTTTTAAATTTGAGCCACTTATTTAATTATTTTAAATTTTATATCATTGTTTTGTCTGTGTTTTTAAATAGGCTGTACACCGCCCTGAGTCCTTCGGGAGAAGGGCGGTATAGAAATAAAATAATAATAATAATAATAATAATAATTATTATTATTATTATTATTATTATTATTATTATTATTATTATTATTATTATTATTATATTTTCAGTTTCTTTCATAATGCAAAATAGAGTTCAAGGGCTGCAAAGCAACTATATGTTCCAGAACTACATGTTCCAGTCCATTATTATTATGTTGTGCCTTCATGTTAGTGCTGATTCCTGGAGACTCCCTGAACAGTTGCCTGCAATTTTCTTTGCAAGGTTTTGTAGAATGGGGTTGTCATTGCCAACTTCCTAAGGCAGAGAGAGAGAGAGAGAGAGAGAGAGAGAGAGAGAGAGAGAGAGACGGGGGGGAGGGAGGGAGGGAGAATCACAATTGATTGTTTGATGTAGATAGCACCCATTGTTC
This sequence comes from Pantherophis guttatus, assembly GCF_059756535.1. Lineage (NCBI taxonomy): Eukaryota > Metazoa > Chordata > Lepidosauria > Squamata > Colubridae > Pantherophis > Pantherophis guttatus. The sequence continues at coordinate 42,433,068 of NC_142065.1, read as the reverse complement.
AAAATACAGTCAAGGCTTATATGATCTCTGCTCAGACAAGTAGCAGGATCAAACACTGTCTTATATAGTGATGGCAAGCTACATTTTATTTGTTCTCCTACCTTCTACTTTTCTGGTGCTGTCTGAGAGCAGACATTGGTAAAGTTCCACATCCATGAATTGCACATATGGCATATCAGTTCAGAGACTGATATCATGATATTGTTTTATCATTTCTTTCTTGCCAGAAAGAACAATAGAGGGCCTCTTATGAATCCTACAACTCCTAAAAGCAGAGAATCCTGATATAAAAGGAGCATTATGTGAGTTGAACAAAGTCTGATATCTCCTTTTTTGTATCTCATAGATCTTTGACTGCACACTTTTTTGCTATATTGCATAAGATGTTGATGCCCTCTTCCAAAAATGAAAGGCAAAGTGTTAATTCAAGAAAACAGTACTGGTCTTAAGCCAATAAAGGAACTGTTCTTCCTAATCCTTGAAGCTCCTCTCCTAAATCTGCTGAAAGGAGCACAATGGTTCCTTCTTTTCTTCTTTCTTGATTCACATATTTTGAGAACTGAATTGAGCTGTACTTCAACAGACAGATTGTACAATTCAATTTTTTTAACCTTTGCTTACACTTCTGCTGTGAACTATAAAGGGAAAAATGGAAATGCAAAAGCAAAAGCAGCCAACATCTAATGGGACCTTCTCAAATCTGGTGACCTCCAAATATGATGACTACAATTGCTATCACTCATAGTTAGAGATGGTTGACGGGATGAAGCTGTAATCCAAAAATACTTGTGTGGCATCAGCTTGAGGAAGTTTGATCTACCCACTCTCTTGCCTGCTTCTCTGCTGAAATGTTACCTGTAAGAGGATGAGGGGGGAAACTCACTGATACTTCAGCTCAAAATGAATAAAGGGATTTTTCTAATTTGGGGAACAAATACTTAAATATTGAATTCTATCAAAGTACATTTTTGAACTGATATTTACAGTTCTGTCCTATGCTAAGTTTTTTTATTATTATTATTTGATTTGATTTATATGCCGCCCTTCTCCGGAGACTCAGGGCAGCTTACAATGCGTTAAGCAATAGCCTTCATACTTTTGTATATTTTATAAAAAGTCAGCTTATTGTCCCCACAATCTGGGTCCTCATTTTACCTACCTTAGAAAGGATGGAAGGCTGAGTCATCATTGAGCCTGGTGAGATTTGAACTTGCAGTAATTGCAGGCAGCTGATATTAATAACAGTGCTTTAGTCTGCTTCGCCACCAGGGTTTATGTATGCTTAAAACTACTCAATTGCAGTATCTTTTGATTTCACTCCCTCTTATACTTTCTCTCTAGCCACTTCTAGATTGTCAACCCACACAGGGAATGGGGCATCTCATGTGCACCAACCTCCACATATTGATAAAGTTTGGAAGTGGTCCCCATCATTCTTATCCACATTGCCTCTTACCTAAAGATATGAAGCCCAGAAGAAAAAGGGAAAAATTAAGGGAAACCACATTTTGCCCTATTCTCCATCCTTGGGTTCTTTTTAAAGGTATCAGATTTCCAGGAATTTTTGAAGAATGAATGTGGCAATTGGGGTCAGGGAGGAGATGGGGGAGAAGAAATTAATATCCTTCCTTCCACAATGTTTCCCACTATTTTTTCAGTCTTTTTTTTTTCTATCCAAGCCAATTCCAAAAGGTAACATCCAGTGGTGGCTTCTAACATCAAGAGGATGGCACAATTTCCCTCTCGGTCAAATCTTTCATTAAATTTCTCAAACTACACTCATTAAAACTTTTCTCACCACCATCAGATTAAGAGAAATTCAACACTTGCTATTTAAACTAATTTAAAAAGTGAGTCAGAATAAGTAAATCTCCATCGATCACCCAAATGGCCCCAGAATAATAATAAGTTGTTGTTGTTGTTTCCCCCTCCCAATTGCACTAAAAGCTAGCATTTCCTGGATCAGGATTCTGGCGCCTTTATTATGTAATCTCAAATCCATGCCAACAATCATCAGACCATTTACCTCTAAAAACCAAAGTCCGCATGCTGATGGCCTTTGCCCGTACTGAAACCATGTGGAACCAGGCGATGTGGCAACGGTCTCTTCTGCCTTGTCAGTACAAGGGTAAAAATAACACTGTGCAATATTTGGGAAGCATTGCTGTCTGTCTGGCAGAAAGCAAGGCTGTTCTGCATAGCTAATGCAAATTCTGGTACTATTGGGAAGAATAGCATCAATTATTTTTGAAACTCAAATATAGAAGTATTTTGAAGCCTAGCAGCAGAAAATGTTGCAATTGGGGTCTTTCTAAATCTCAAATACATGCCAACTTCCATTTAAAATAAATTAAAAGCAATTTTATTCATTTGGTTTCAGAGAAATAGCTGCACAACTATACATATCTGGATCAAATATATAGGAGATGATACCATTCTTCGCTTGAATCTATACATAAATTCATATTTGCAAGGGAGTCCAATTTCCACAAGGGAGATTTTATACTAAGGACTTAAGTAGTCTAATCAATAAGCATTCCACAAGATGAACAATGAAAAAATAGGAAGCAGAAAGGGCAACATGGTGATGATAATGATGATGAATTAGGAGAATGGTTTTTAGGATGATCCATACCGGAGATTTCCTTTAAGCAATTTTCTGTTCAACTGTTCTTGACCAGAGCTTTGAACTGCAAAACTGCCAGTACCATATCTAGTATTACAGTATACCTTGATATTGGTGGCATTTTACATCTATCGAGTAAGTAAAAAAATATGGCTTTGTTAGGAAAACTATAATTCTCTTAGAAATCTTAGAATTCATGTTGGGATCAGTCAGGATGTTGACATTGCATCTTTCCATGTATAGCATTTGTGTAAAGCTATTAGCCTTTTGGGCCCAAAGTAAGTTCAACCCAGATAAATGCTACAGCATTCCAATTTTTGTCTTGCTCAGATAATTGTTAAATCACCTGACTCCTAGTGACATTGGTATAGCCATGCAGTGATATTTTTGGTATGATGTGAAACTGGTTTTCCACTACTTTCTACTTTCTCTCAGGATGTTTTTGAATTCCCAGTCTAACCTTCTGGCCTGGACACCTCTTCCCTTCCAACTGTTATTCTATTCTATTCTATTGAGATGGTCTCCAACTAAATAGGCCAACCCAGTTTAGCGTTCCAGGTCAGACAAGGTTTCCCTAGCCATATCACCAAATGTTTTCACACACACACCTTTCACTTTGTTCTCCCTGCCCCATGCACACACTAAATCTTAGCAATCATGAAAATATAAATTCCTTGAACAGAGTTGGTTTGCAATGGGCTGGCAGCTATGCAAAACTTATCTTTTTAAATCAATAAAAGAGTGACCACTTTTCTCCAGGTTCTTTTTGCTTCAGAAATTGGTCCTAGGTAACTGCACATGCACTGCCACCCCAGAGACCCCAGAAGCATTTGATAAACAGCCATTCAAAGCTTGCAAATATTGCTGTTTCAATCTCTTGAAAACAAGTGCTTTCTTTAAGCTGTCATGCAATGTGAAGCACCTCTGTCAAAAGCTTTGCATAGTCCTGACATCAGATGGAGTAGCATCTTATCCCCCCAAATGCTTAAGTAAAGTTATACTTTATACAGGTTTTCATGCACACATTATCCCATATATTTATTGCTACCCTTCCGTACTCCCACCCTTGATGTTTACTTTTAATTGTTTGCGGATATATTTGTCATTTTCATTTAAAGAAAATTCATTCCAATATATTTTTGCAATGCAAACATTTTTGCAATATACAAAAGTATATTTCCTACAGCTAAAAAACAATGGTCATGCTAAGGACTGATATGTAACCCCAGGTATTTCTTGTGTAAGTATAGGCCACCAACTGTTTCTTGAAGGCAAAAAATCATGGTTATCATCCTCCCTGCACACTTTCCAGCTGTAAAGGTATGGTACTCCTACATGTCTTTTCCTGCTTCACATCAAAAATGGTGTTTTCAGCCTTGTATTGATCAGGAGGTGCTGTCCAGTTCACCTGTTTGCATTGACTATTTTAGTTTGGCTTCTGTGCTGCCTCTCTACTCTGAATCTTTTTTTAAAAAATCATTTACAACAAAGGCGAACTTCTCTTTGTTAACCAGGTAGCATTGCCACAGTTCTTTTGAGTTTTCCTGTCTAGCCAAAATCCAAGTGCAGAAAAATGATTAATTGTTTTTATCATTAAATATACCAGATGGGAAGGGCTCATGTACAAGGGCGGGTCAAAGTAAAAAAAAAGGTTTTATGCACGAAAACCATGTATCTTCAAAGAGCTGCCCACTTGGGCTAGACAGGAAAACTTGCAGAACTGTGGAAAGAAAAGTGATAGGTGCTTGCTTTCCTGGTGGAGATGGTAGGAAGCAAGCGGATTGACTATTCAAGGTCTATGATAAGCATGTCACAAAAGTGAGAAAAGGAGTTGAAATCTGGAATGGGATTTCTTAAGCCAGCCTCATTTCTAGCCAATTTATGAATATGAACCAAACAAACTGCTGGCAATCCAATGCACCAAATTTAAGACTAGAAAAACTGAGAACCCCCAAAATTGATTCCTCCATCTGTATAGTTTGCCTGCACTTTCCCTGCAGCTCTGCCTAACCTAGATTTCCCCAAGATGGATTCCCTTCAAACGTGTGGTTTTCAACTTGCACAATTCGCAATTGTGCAAGGAAGATAATTTGAAGGAACCCATCTGGAGGAGGTTGGCTTAGGCATTAGCTACTCCCTGAATACTTTACTGTAAGAATTCTATGTTGTGGATGACAGCTGAGTAGCATGTTACAATGACAGGTGCAGATACAAAAATGATATGCCTTGTTCTCTTGTTGATGTCTTTATGATTGCTGACAACTTAATCAGGATTAGTCACCAGTACTATGCTTCAGTTCACAGAATATTTACAAACAATAAAGATCAATAAGAAACTCAACTGAGTCATAAAACTTTATAGCATGAAATCCTTATTGAAACAACAAATCTGCAATCACCTGTTGTAGTTGCTCTCTGTTGATGTGACTGCAGACATGAGTTGCTGCAGGCCCTGTTGCAGCTTAACATTAAGTAGGGGACACTTCCTTCATCACAATCTGTCTTTCTTTACAAAGGTAGTTGATAAAAACGTGCGATTTATCCTCATCTATGAGTAGGGGAAAGGTAAATGCTCTTTGGAAATTTGTTTTCAGCAATTGGGTGACAAAGATTTCAGACAGTCATAATAAAAAGCAGACAAGGCCTTCTGCTGAATAGAAGCTTGTAGGATGTATGAACAAGTTCTGAAATATTACATTATACATGAGTACCCCAAATTATTAAAAAAATGGCTTTGCTTGGTATGTCATGGCTCACAGGGACATGTAAATTAACTAGAAATATGAAGAAGTATTATTATTTTCCAGACAGTATATTTGCAGTGGTAAATGCAAATATACCCCATGAAATGTTTTGAAAGTGGGTCATCACACTTTCCCAATTTTCTGTCTTTTGTTTCTACAGACTGAAGTCCAGTGTGTCTGAAAGGCGTAATGTTCTTACTTCATACAATGTGATATGAATACAGAATTGTATGTTAAAATCTTAAAGAATCAATTATCTAAGCTTATAGTCCTATGCTCAAGGCTCAGTAATAGCATGATCCAATGATGTTTACTTACACGCAAGTTCTGACGTCAGTGGGACTCACCTTCAAGTCAATGTACATAGAATTAGAATTTTAGTCTTATGGATTACCAGTGCAACTGACTTTAAAATGAAGAAATGAAGAATTGCAACAACTCAGTGAAGCAGCACTGGAAAACGCTGTTTTTCTAGTGAACATTGTCCTGAGATACCACACATTTTTGGTGTTTTTTTTTTCCTGCATTCAAGTAAATCCGCAGCTTTCTAAGTTAAGAGGAAAAATATGTACAACCATATATCATCTCTCAATTTACGGCTAATAGCATTATTACTCTCTGACTTGTTAATGACTTTCAAATTGTTAATAAAGTACATTTCAGCTAGCTTGGTTTCTATAAAATCCAATAAACTGTGATTTATAACCACAATTACTGAGTTAGTATAATATACTGTAGCAAAACCAGGAGTGGAAGCAAGTCTTTTTTGTGAGACTTCAACCATCCAAACCACTTTGGTATTGAAAAGTAGCTGCAATACACACCTGAAAACTCACAATAAATGTGGCCAACCAAGCTATCTCCTGTTGCCTCCTGGTAGCTCCTAGTGAAGTCTGTGGGATCTGGAGGGACTTGGCAGACACCGCATGAGTAGAGCACTGGCAACCAAGGAAGGAAGATAAGATTTGCAGCCTCAGGAGAGCCGTTAATGGGTACCAGGTGCAACCAAATTTTCTAAATCACTTTAGATTATAATTATTTAACAGCTAAAATAGATATTCAGAGGAACACTTAAACTGGACTACCGTGAAAATGTTCCCATGGCCTGTGGATGATTAACCGATAAGGAAAAGGAATAATTATAAGATTTAAAAATGTATAATTTTTAAAGAGTATTAAGAGGTTAAGCATAACTTTTTCGTTTTAACTTTTCAATAATTTTTCTTTCTTCGAATCTCTTTCCATGGTTTTTCATTCTTCACATAAAATTCTTTCTCAATAAAAATATATTAAAAAATAAATGAGGAAAGATATCTAACTAAATTAACTGTGAAGATCTGATACTGAATTCTGAATTAAAATATATTACCAAAATGGAATGTCCTTTGTCAGAAGAAAGATGGCAAGCAGTTATAGATTATTGGTCCTTACATACAGGTGTATGTCTACTTCTCTCTATGGATCACACCAGGGGTGGGATCCTACCAATTTAACAACCGGTTCACTAAGTGCTCACTTCGCGCACACGCTCTTGTTGTGATTGTGCGTGCGCCAGACATGCGCTTGCGCAGTTTGGAGAAAACTCACCTTCCACATTGCTGCCGGCAAAGAAAACAGCTGAGGCATGGCAATCCACTCTGCCGCGCCTATCAGCTGGGCTTCAGAAATGGAAATATATGTGAGTGAGCGAACCGGTTTGCTTACGGCTGGTAGTCGGAGCTAACAGTTCGCCTGAACTGGTCCGAACCAGTAGAATCCCACCACTGGATCACACAGTGATCCATATTTCATTGAATAGGGAAGAAAGAACACTGTTTCTCTGCACAAATTAGTCTTATGATTACACACTAGGAATTTGAGAAGACCAGTCTTCCACTGAAAACCATTTCAAGCAATTGTTGCCATTCTTGCTAAATTCTGAATGAGTCACCCAAACCCTATGTAACAAAAAGAACACATAGCAAAAGCTCTCACTTCCTCAGAAGCATGTGCTTTCTCTGCAGCGAACAAATTCCAGAACTGAGCATTACTCACTAGGCGAAGTATAAGGGAATCACTTCCAGTAATCTATTTTACAAAGGGTATGAACTCTTGATAAAGTTTCACTTCCATGCCTGTGAAACCATGGGCTGAGTTCCCCAGTGAGTTTTAGTAAGGACAGAAGAACTTTCTTAGAGAGAGCTTGCCTACCATTTCTCTGAAAAAGTATATAAATTTCACACATCTGTATATAAGGGCAGCCAGTATCTTCCTTTTTTCTCCCCAGGTACCCAGTAATCTTTCAAAATAAAGATCTGGTCAGAATGCATCTAAGGGTTTGAGGCAGTGGTGAAATTCAATTTTTTTTACTACCAGTTCTCTGGCGTGGCTTGGTGGGTGTGGCAGGGAAAGGATACTGCAAAATTTCCATTCCCACCCCACTCCAGGGGAAGGATACTGCAAAATCCCCATTCCCACCCCACTATGGGACTAGCCAGAAGTGGCATTTGCCGGTTCTCATTTAAATTTTAATTTTCAGGAAAATTATTTCTTTCACTTTATCATTTCTACTTTCATGTTTCTGTAATAATGGACTTTTATGACTGACTGCCCCTACTATGGCACCATGTTACAAAATTATATTGTGTTTTCTCAATATTCCAAATGTACCTGTAAAAGTTAGACCTCTATATCTAAATCATTATGTATGGATTGGAGATCTATAAGAAACACGACTTAAAGTTTATTTGAAAGAATGTCTTTTGGTTCAGAACGCATCAATAAGAATAATAATGGACACCTAGCATAGGATTCCACCAACTGGATTAATTTATCAAGGATATTATTTCATAAAAACATTATTTGTGTGCATGAGATTCTAATTTTAGACTTGTTTTTACCTGTCCAGCCAAATATTATGTTTGTTTTTAATTTTTAGAACTGGCCAAAATAATGCATATGGGAGAATGATGTAAAAGATATTGCAGCATTCCTTAAAAAAACATGTAGAAAGTGACATACAAATTTTAAAACCATAAATAATTGTTCTGCTTTACTATTATACAATGAAAATAAAGAGCATTTATTGAAATATTTAAATCAGAGAGAATCCTTTATTTTTAGAACACAATTATTTAAAAAACATGAATCTTTGACATTTTTATTGCCATTTAATAACATCCATATGCATGTTGGGTCATAGGAGGAAAAAAATCCAAATTACATGGTTGTATTATAGTCTAGTAATATGGAATCTTTTAAAGTCTGTGTGGCTTGTCCTTGTTCTCAGATAGAATTGCAGGAAATATTTTATAAATAAAAAAAGAGCTATCCAATCTGACCACTCACAGGTGTTTTTCAACACCTCTTATCTTGGCCTCCAACTTGGCAACAAAGGTTAGTCAATGTATATGTTTAAAATGTATTTCCTTTTCTCTGTCTTGAAAAGTGAACATTAACATTAAAGATAACTCGCATAGCATTGGAAATAAGACAGGGAAAGTTCAAGGACAGAGTAATTTGTATCAGACAGGTGGTTAGACATATCACCTGAATCTCGTGCTTAAAGCTCCTGCTAATTCTAGAAGATCTACATAAGGAGAAAGATCAACTTCAACTGAGAAAAGCATTATCCAATCAGCTGAAAAAGTGCTCAATAGGAAGGAAGGAAGGAAGGAAGGAAGGAAGGAAGGAAGGAAGGAAGGAAGGAAGGAAGGAAGGAAGGAAGGAAGGAAGGGTGGTTCCAATGCTCCCTACAAGTTTCCCACAAGGAAACTCGATCACAAAGTCAGAAAGGTACTTGCCCTGTTGAAGCCTGGAATGCCTGCAAAAGCCTCTCTCTCCTCATGCCCCAAATGAACATCAGCTGCCACAGACACTTGTGCATCACATGAAATCTGGAGTTTTGCTAATGCAGACATTAGAACTCAGATAGCCAGTCTTCACCTGCATTAAATCAAACATTGGCAGGGATTATTCTGAGTTAAGCACTGAAGGCAAAATACTATAATGATATTGTTTTGATGTTTGCACGTAGTAAAGGGTGTGTGCGTCTTTATGGTTCTCCTATCTTGGTGAGGGTTTTCAGAACATGCTGTAGCCGTACATTGTTCTGCTCCCACAGCAATAATAAGAGAATATTCTGCACTGTTCAATGCCTACGTAAAAGTGCTAAGGATTCAGAGCAATGTGTTCTTCCATGCTCTGTTATCTGCCTCCAACCTTTTCATTACTTGTTCTGGTGGGCAAGTTTTATTTGCTCACAAAGTTCTTAAAATAAGGAACAGGTTTTGTAATGAATAACATATACAGTGATGTTGTAGGAGAAATGAACCACAGATCTTTTGCTCATTTTCAGTAGACGGGAATGAAATTAAATTTAGTGGTGTTTCTATACTCCATTGTGTCTCTATGACAAAATCCTCTTTTCCTCAACATTCTCTGGCAATGCTCTTTCCATTGTACCTTGTGAAACGATAGGCTAACAATCTCAATACAGTCCAAAAGAAACTGAACAGAAAAGCAGGAGGCCCAACTTGTAAAAACCATTTTCATATATATGCTTCACAGTGGCAGGTTTTACTTACCTTTACTACCGGTTTGCTCGCGTGCACTTGCTTTGCTCGCACGTGCGCCACTTCTGCGCATGCGCAGAACATATTTGATGACTTCCGGGTGGGTGGGCGGAGCCTCCCACTGCCATTACTACCAGTTCTCCTGAACTGGTGTGAACCAAGAGCAAACCACAACTGATGCTTCATCTACCTAAGGGGCACTCAGACAATGGGGGGAAAGCTATAAACAGATAAAAAGTTACAATAGCAATTGATTTAAATAGAAAAGACATGCTTAAGGAGAAGCATTCTAAGGAAGAAAGGGTGGAGCTGAGCTCACCTTATAACAAATACAATTTTTTATAAATAATCTCATTGAAATAGAGAAGGAGGGGAAACAATACAGTTAGAAACCTGGTTCTCATTTGCCCAATAAACAGCTTCTGAAAGAAGGGCCTTTAAGAGGGCCTCTTCTGCTAATTTTTATTTCTTGATTTTAATGTCTTGAGCTGACAAGGTTGAAGCTTAAGTGACCTGCTAATAAGATAAAAGCACTTTTAAAACTATCTAAATTCTTTAAATCCTATACAGCGATGGATTCCATAAGAAGTGGAAGAAGTGTTTCATTTTGAAAAGGAAAAGGTTCCCCCTCCTATCATTTCTAACTCTAGGGAGGCGGTGCTCATCTCCATTTCTTTGCCGAGGGAGCCAGCGTTGTCTGAAGACATTTCCATGGTCATGTGGCCAGTATGACTATATTCTGAGGCTCACGGAATGCTGTTAACTTCCAACTGAAGTGGTACCTATTTATCTACTTGCATTTGCATGATTTCAAAGTGCTAGGTGGGCAGGAGCTGGGACAAGTAACAAGAGCTCACCCTGTCACGTGGCTCTCAGGTCTTTAACCCAGTCTGTCAGCTTTCCAGCTGACAAGCTTAGCCTTTTTAATCGCTGAACTATCAGGCCAGTTGCATTTTGTGAAGCTCAACAAAAAAAACCCAGCACACTGTGAAACATGTGCTTCTTGATTAGCCTTGAATGATGTGAGATTGCCACATTTATCCAAAAGTTTAGCCAGTCAATAGGTATGTGCTTATTTGTACAATGCTGAATGATCTCTCCATGCCACGTCAGCTGTTGGTAAGGGCATGCTTTTCTCACCTATCAACAAGTAATATGGGCAACAGAAAATGAACAATAAATTAGATAAGTGAACTATTTATTCACCCAAAGAGCTAATATTTTTATTGCTCTTTGTCTTGAAAAATGCTGCTGCTCTCTTTTTTGCATTTCCCAAAGTTTGGGCTTCTCATTTCATAATAGTTTCTCAATTCTTTGGCCAGGGATGTATGCTCAAATAAATCTGCCAAATAGAGGCAGCAATACCATTAGACAGAGACAGTCAAATGGCTCAAGTGGAAAATTTGGCTGACAATAGAAGAGCAGTAAATGGTCAGCCACTTAATTTCTCATTTGTCTACTACGAGAGAAGATGAAAAATAAGTTGTGAAATTGTTTGCCTCTAGTACCAAATAATTTTGATTTTGCTAGATGGATCATTTATTTCTCTGCTATGGGCAGAAAAATATGGTATGCTGGTCCCATAATCAACCTTGGATAACTTTTTATGCTCACGACAGACCATGAGAAGCTTATGCCATGATTACATTTGTTATTCTTAATGCCTCACCTCCCTATGTTTTCACTGTACATATTTATTAAAGCTATGTAAAATGGCTTGAGAGTCAGTTTAGAGTAATGGTTAAGCCAGATGGGTAACCTTGGGCCAGTCACTTGCTCTCAGCTCTAACAAGGAAGCAATGGCAAACCACTTCAGAAAAACCTTGGCAAGAAAACTGCAGGGCCTTGTCCAAGCAGTTTCTGAGAACTGAACACAACTGAACAGAAGAAAAGATGCATCTCAAAGAAGAGTTTTTAGCTACCAGAGCAATGTGATTTTTTTAAATTTATACAAATAGCCAATGCAATATGGGTCAACAAGATGTTTCTTGCAACCTAGACCTGGTACTTAAAATAAACAGAAGAGGTGGTAAGCATAGAAATTGGCTGGTTGATTTTTCATAAATTGTCTAGGGGAAAGAAAGAAATATGGTTTCTGAAATGCAGGAGTTCTTCTTAGCAATAATATGAGCAACTCTATTGAAGAAAAAAGTATGGAAATGCACCAAGTCAGATAACAGACAATAGTAACAGAGTTGGAAGGGACCTTGGAAGTCATCTAGTCCAACCCCCTGCTCATGCAGACTTGTATTAGGGATTCGAACCACTGAACTGCCGACCTTTCTGATAGACAAGCTTAGTGTCTTAGCCACTGAGCCACCTAGTCAGTCTTTAGATCTCTGAGGACTGCAGTGGGTAACATATTCACATGTAACTCTTGGCCACTTTGTAATCAAATCAGTGCAAGAATGTCACATTCTATCCATAACAATATTGAAATATTCTTTTCCTTCAAAATCATTTTATACCACTCTTTTTATCAAATTGAATGAGAACTGATTTTAAAAAGGAGAAGTTACTGTCTAGCACTGTTCCTGAATCTGCTTTTTTACTTGTTGGAAGTCATCTGTGCTTGTCTTATAAGGCCAACACTGCTGGTAAAAATAAAAATAAAAATTTCGATTCTGAAAATAAAATCTTCTAGCATTAGAAAATACAGTATTGTCCATTGTGCTCCTATCCATCTTTCAGAACTATGACCTTTCAAAGAACACCACCAACCTATTGCTTGCATGAAGTAAATTAACTGCAATCCGAGGTCATACGGTGTTACCAAAGCTGATATGATCTGCTTTGTACTGCTGATGTAATATGTAATACACATAGAGACGAAAGCAGAGAAATGTAAAAGGAGCAGAGAAAGGGCCACAATCTCTCTCACAGAATGTGCTGTACCTTCTTGATGTGACTCATTGACTGAGAGGCAATAAACAGGCTGTTGGGTTCTCTAAGATTTCATGATCTGAGAAGGAAAGTCTATTGTGTAAGGAAGGGCTTCAGGAAAAAGAAAAGGAAATAGTAGAATGCAGAAGCATTCATTTATGAAACTGCTATTTTTTATTGTTGCTGTAATTATAAATTATTTTATCCATGTATATGTTTTTTATGTATAACTCAAGATGGCAAACATGCCTAATAATCCTGCCTTCCCCCTTTCCCATAACAATAACCCTGTCTGGTATTTGGCCTGAGAGAAGATAACAGGCCCAAAGTCACCCAGCCAGCTTTCATCCCCAAGGAAGATTTTCCTGCTTTCTAGGTCAGCACCTTAACCACTACACAACAATTTGCCACTTATTAGGTTGGAGGCAAATCAGTTTTAAAAAATAACAGTACGAAACAATAATAAAAAACAGCAGAACAACTAAAATAAATGCAATAGTTTATGGAAATATTTGTTTTTCTCCCTGCACAGTTTCAGCAAACACATGGGTAGTTTTGTGACCATGTTGCACAAAGCATGGGAAAGTCTATTAGCTGTTTAAAACCTATTTTTAAAATGTTTATTACATTATTTTCCAGATGCAATATCTGTGCTGGAGGAAGGTAGATTGCAATACTACATATGTTAATTGGCAGATATACATTTCAATTTCAGAATCGTTTCTTCCCTATACAGAACTTCTCCCTTGTCTTTATACTTGGAATCCAGTATTAAAAAAAACTTAAACAAAAAAAATATTGGAGGAAAGGGATAATTAAAATCCCTGTTCAGGCAATCTAATGAAAAGAAAGAAAGGCAACCAAGAAAGAATACTAGAATACTGTAATCCAGTGGTGAAATCCAATTTTTTTTACTACCAGTTTTGTGGGCGTGGCTTGGTGGCCATGGTGTGGCTTGGTGGGCATGGCAGGGGAAGGATACTGCAAAATCCCCATTCCCTCCCCACTCCTGGGGGAAGGATATTGCAAAATCCCCATTCCCACCCCATTCTGGGGCCAGCCAGAGGTGGTATTTGCGGGTTCTCCGAACTATTCAAAATTTCTGCTACCGGTTCTCCAGAACCTGTCAGAACCTGCTGGATTTCACCCCTGTAGTCCCAATTTAGAAATATTATGACCTGCGGACACCATAATGCAAAGGTCAGTAGGAAAGTAAGACTTCTTTGTCTGGCAGAACTATGCCTCAACTTATATCATTATCCATCACCGTTATGTATCACCCCAGAGTCTAGGGAGATTGCAATCTCTGAGTCTTTACCCCAAAACCATGTTTCACAATGTTGGCAACGATGCCAAGATTGCCAAGATATGTGGACTTCATCTCCCAGCCAGAAAAGGAAATTCCCCAGTGTCATAAATATTTTTGCTTTCTGGAGTTAACCTGTAATTATAGTTGAATGGTCTGTTAAATAATTGTAACTGTATGCATGTGCTTTGACTCCTGATGACTGCCTGGATAAGTCCTTGCACTTTCCTTGGCAAGATTTTTCACTTTGCCAATGCATGCTTTCTAAGGCTGAGAGAGAGTAACTGGCTCAAGGTCACCAGCTAGCTTCATGCCTAAAGCAGAACTAGAACTCACAGTCTCCTGATCTGTAGACTGGTGTTTTAACCAATACACAAAACTGGCTGTCTATATACTTAACTGCAGCTGTACAAATAAAACAATAATTGAGCAGAAGCAAGATGGGAAGACTTACAAACATGAACTGGAGACATTTGCCCAGACAGTATCTTTAAGATGTTTATCAAAAACAGAGCAAATGTCTTCCCCAAAACTGGAAACAGCACCTGCAGGCTTACTAATCATCAGTCAATCTTTGAGATTTGAAGCTCAGATCCAAAGAATACTGATTAATCTTTACACTTCATCCAATATCAGTGATCACATCTTTATTAGTGCAGCAAAACCTCTAGTTGTTGTTAGAAAATTCTAGATTTAAATTCATTCCAATGTAAATTTGCACTTGTATATACATGTCACTATATGGCTTATGGGGTGCCAAATATTTAGCTCTACTCACTCCAAATGCTACCTAGTATCTGAATTCAATGGAGGACCCCAGAATACTAAAAGAAACTAAGGGCTTTTTCACACAGCAGCATTAAGTTGCTTGGCTCATGTCTAAAAGGAAGCCAGTTTAATAAATCCCTTTCTAGATTTCAATCTCCTTTCTCCACTTTTGCCACAATAATGTCCTGGTTTACTATCTGGACCAGGCCTACCACAACCTGTGATTCTGCTGCATCTTTACCTCTTCTACTCATGCATGAAAAAGCAATTGTGAATTGCTTGAGGATATGCGATTTCCCTTGATAGACCTTTTATATCGGTATCTTGCCATTGACTCCCCCTCATATTTAACACCTTTCCATTGGTAGAAAAGAAGAAAACACCACAACAGTACAGGTAGTCCTCAACTTACAACAGTTTATTTAGTGACCATTCAAAGTTACAACAGCACTGAAAAAGTGACTTATGGTCATACTTACGACCGTTGCAGCATCCCATGGTTACATGATCAGAATTTGGATGCTTGGCAACTGGTTCATATTTATGATGATTATAGTGTCTCTAAGTCATGTGATGATCATGTGAAGGTCAGCTTTTGAGACCTTCTGATAAGCAAAGTCAACATTAAGCTTCACTGTTACCAATTGAATAACGGCAGAGATTCACTTAACAACTGTGGCAAGAAAGGCTGTAAAATGGGGGCAAAACTCACTTAACAAATGTCTCACTTAGCAACATAAATTTGGGGTTCTATTGTGGTTCTAAGTCGAGGGACTATCTGAATTGACATTGTTACTTGGAATTGAAGAAGAAAATGACAGAACCCCTGTCAATTTCTCAGGATTAAAAAATGTGAGAAAGGAAGTCTGGGTTCTCACATTCCATCAGTGATTTAAAAAGAAAAAAATGGGGGGGATGGAAATCCTAACCTTTCACTGTCTCACAGGTGAATTTGTAAAAAAAAGAAAAGAAAAGTCATGAAGGACTGTTGGAAGAAATATCCTTCTGGGTTCAGCTCCTAGAGGGGAAAAAGACACTGGAAACATGGAGACTGCTTGGAAAGATGGTTTAATGGTGGACAGGATCACATGGCTTGAGTTCCTGAACAGAAAAGGGCCGAGATACAGCGAGTCCCTGGGTTTTATGCTCTCTCTGGCTTAGAACTTCCTGGGTCCCAGAAAGAGTATCCTGATTGGTTGTCAGACTTCCAGGGGGTGGGGCTCTTAGCTAGCCTTGCTGGCTGATGTAATCTTCCCAGGTGCCATGTGGTGAGTTTCTGTTGCTAGATGGGTTCTATTGTGTTGCAGATGATGGTCCTTTGACAAAGGATTGGGTTTCTGCCTCTGGCCCATTAACAAAGGGTGGGGGGCAGGAAGGTGGGAGCTTCTTTGTCTTTAAAACATGCTTCTCCATTTCTCATCCAGGGAAACATAATATTCTGCCTTTTTAATATTTCCCAAAATATTTCATTCTTCTAGGAAAGGGATGGGTGCTAACTTCCTACAGGACTATTCTCAGGGGTAAAGTCCACACATCTTAAAGTTGCCAAGCTTGAGAAACACTAATGAGGGGTAGTGATTAATATCCAGAGGGGAGCGGGCATTCCAGCCAATTGCTATGAAGGGTTCAACAAACCCCTGAAATGAAGCAGAGCAAAGGCTCCAGACATGACCACTTGAACAGAGTTAAGTAGGAAAACAGACTTTGAATCTATAGTAGGGTGGCATCATGAATTCCTGCTTGTACTTTTCAAGGTCTCTTTCCCTTCACCAACCCCCTTCAGTCATTTAAAATCAAATTATAGGAAAAGATCATTAGAGACCCATCTCTATTCATTCACTCTGTTACTTTCACTAGAATCTGAACGCGGAAACTTCTACACCTTATTTCACCTTCTCCGATTTGGGCAGTTGTATGCAAGGACTGGGTGTCTAAATGAGGACACTGAGGAGAGGGCAACATGCCTAGCTCCAGCTGCCCTCCCTCTCTTCCATCCATTCTGAAAACCTGAGCTGACTTCTACTGGTTGTTGTTCTCAGTTCTCAGACCCTTGTTTATATGAATCAGCTGTTAAATCTTTTTGTGGCTACAAGGACCATTTTTGTAACTGGCTGCAGAGTCACAATCCCTGGTTGTCCAAAGAGACTGCCCAGCCACTAGGTGAGAGGTTAGAAGGCTTACGCAAAGTTGCACCTAGCGCTCAGTGGACAGAAATAGAATGCAGATCGCTGGAGTAAAGTGCTAGACCCATGCCCTGTGTACAAAAAGAGAACTGACTCCTAAACATGCTGAACCCACATGCATTAAAAAAGAAGAGGGGGATGCTTACCTTTCACCTGGATGAATCAAGTTGCATGCTAGAAGAAAGGACTGGAAAGGTCTCTGGAGGAGTGGCTGACTTTCACCAGCTTTGGATTCTAAATGTGCTCCTTTAAACAAAATAACTGTCTCTTAACACTGAGAACTCCCAACAGTCACGGCAGGAAAATAGCTAGGGAGGCTTCCATTCAAATTCCCCTCAGCCACATAGCTCAGTGATTTGGGCCACCATTACCTTCTCTGCTTGTCAAAAATGGAGTAGAGATGCCCTGAAAAGAAGGGATAAAGCTGAAATGTACATACATTGAAATGTATGTACATTTCATTTTCACTGAAACATACATTCACAAGTACAAGTAAAGGCTGAATATAGAACCAAGAAGCAAATGTGGCAAACCTCACATTTGCATCTGATTCAGTTGGGGAAAACTGATTCACTGTTGTTGGCCACCATTGAAATTCTGCCAGTCACTCTACTTATACTTCACAAGGTTCTCTAATTAGGGGTGCCAAAATGGCAGCCCACAGGCCACATGCGTCACATGCAGGCCACACCTACGCCAGCTCCGCAAAGAGGAAAAACGTCGTGAAACGTCACGTGACAGTGTTGGAAGAAACATCCTTCTAGGTTCTGCTCCAAGTGGGGAAAACAGACACTGGAAACATGGAGACTGCTTGGAAAGATGGTTTAATGGTGGACAGGACCACACGGCCCGAGTTCCCGAACAGAAAAAGGGCTGATACAGTAAATCTTCGGGTTTTTATGCTCTTGCCGGCTCTGCACCCCCCGGGGCCACGAAAGAGCACCCTGATTGGTCGTCAGACTCCCAGGGGGTGGGGGCCTTGCTGGCTGATGGCCACATGTGCTTCCCAGGTCACATGTGGTGAGTTTCTGCTGCTATTGTGTAGAGGGCTAATCCTATCTTTGACAATTCCTACTATGGCTCTGCCTGCAGGAGGTAGATCTTTGTTATGTAGAATAGACTGGCCCAAGCCTTAATGGCCCATTGACAAAGGGTGGGGGGCAGGAAGATGGGAGCTGCTTCAAAACATGCTTATCCCAGGGAAATATAATATTCTGCCTTTTTCATATTTCCTAAAATATTTCACTCTTCCAGGAGAGGGGTGGGTGCTAACTTCCTACAACAGGCAACATGACGCCGCGAGTTTGATACCCTTGCTCTAAGTGTAAAACCAAAATGGATCTTGTATGTAAATTTCCCTTTTCTCCATGGTGATGTATGTAATATAATTGGACAAAATGCTGTCTTCTCAGAACAAAAGGCTGTTTTTTTTAATTCAAAAAAAAAAAAAGGTAGACCAAAACTTTGTGGAAAAAAGTTATTCTCTCTGGCTGCAAAACTCCATTCAACTGTGAGATGGAAGCAAAGTGGTAACAGCCCAGGAAAATCTGTATCCCTCTGGTAGTCATAGGTGTCTATATATGGGCACATCTTGCCATTATAAGAGTAAGACCAACATCTAGATCAGTGTTTTTCAAACTTGGCATTTTTAAGATGTATAAACTTCAACTTTCAGAATTCCCTGACACGAATGCAAATAAAGGAATTCTGGGAGTTAGACGTTTCCAGGTTTGAAAAACACTACTTGAATAGTCTTACCACAGGAGCTAACCCGAATCCTTCAAATGGAATTTAAGAACAATTAACCAGTGGGCAGGCTTGCCTTCAGAAGTTGTAGGTGCTCACAACACTGAAGGTTTAAAGATTGGACAACCATTTGTCCAAAATGGTATAGGGTCTTCTGCTTGAGCAGGAGGTTGGACTAGATTTCCAGGGTCCCTTCCAACTCTTATTAGTCTGTGAAGGGCCACAGAGGTTTTCAGGACATCATTCTTCAGCAATTGGCATTTAGGGGCAAACTGCCTTGTATGTCATCTGGTCACCAAGGAGCCATTAGCAACTTCCTTGGGTCTAATCGTTAAAAGCCACGTTAAAATCGAATCCCGGGTCTGTCTTCAGAAAATCAAAGAATCTTGATTTGCTGTAGCGCGCGCTTGAGTAAACTACTCTGAATCTTAATATCGGCGCGAGTTAAAATTCAAATCGTTTAATAAAGCGAAACAATGCAGCGAGTCACCCATAAAACCTCCTCTGAATTTCGCAATGTCCGTTTAAGGCAATGCGGTTTTAAGGGAAAGAGTGAAGGTCACCCCAACACGAGCCCTGGCGCACGTCGCTCAAGAGGGATTTAATACTAATAAAGGCCGCCTGGAGACATGCTACGTGACTCTCTCCAGGTTGACAAATGAACGTGATTTACTGCTTTGGACGCTCTTCCCCAGCGCGTCTCCTGGGGGCTGGCGACCACCTCCGCCTGCGCTGCCCTTTGCCAGCATTACCACACCAGGAGGCTCGGCTTCTGGCCAATGGCGGCAGGATAGCGGCGTGCTCGGCGCATGGGCAGTCCCATTGGCCAGCAGCCTGCAGGGACGAAGCCAAGCGGTCGGTCCGGACAGGGGCGGGGACTCGAACAAGCGTGGGATTATAAAGCAGGAAGGCCGACTGCTACTGTAGCAAGTTAACTGGAGTGAAGATATTCGAGTTTTGCTTCTGTGCGGAATCGAAAGGGGCGCTTTGAATTCAACGGCTGATCAAAGCTCCGAGCGAGTCAGACGAGTTCTTCGAGGTAAGGCCGCTCGACGTTTTATTTTATTTTTTCCCCCCTTCTTTTGATCGTCCAAGCTACAGTGCCGGTTTAGAACCGAGCTGCGGCTGTTCTCCTCTATTCGAAGACACTGGATTCATGGGAGGGATTCGTGAGGTTGTATTGGACAGAAGGGCTGTTATTTTATTTTAATTTTTTTTTGGGGGGGGGGAAGCCTAATGATTTTGAATTCATGCTGTTGCGTATAATTGGCCGCATAAGGAGAATTATACTTGGACTGTCTGTATTTGAAATGCATCTGCTGTTGTCTGTAGCCTTTTTATACAGAATAATAGAGTTGGAAGGGACCTTGGAGGTCTTCTAGTCCAACCCCCTGCTCAGCAGGAAAAAGTATACCATTTCAGAGAAATGGTGGTCCAATCTCTTCTTTAAAACTTACCAGTGTTAGAGCATTCACAACTTCTGGAGGCAAGTTGTATAAATTGTTCCTTATAATGAGGCTCTGTAAACTGCTTAAGCCTCCCTCCAGTTTGGGGAAAAAACTGTTCTTTCAGAGTAGGCTGGCCTAAGATCAAAAGGCTTTTCACAACTTAAGCTGTAGTTGACCTATTTTTTTCATGTGTTTCTCCATCTAGGTGTTTCCAAGTACCTGGACTATGGAGACAATGCAAGAGCTGATCCCATTTGCGAAAGAGATGCTGAGCCAGAAACCCAATGGGAAAATGGTCAAGCTGTACATGCTGGGCAGCGTGCTGGCCTTCTTTGGGATGGTTATCGGCTTGGTAGAGACTGTCTGCAGTCCTTTCACCTCTGAAGGGAAGCTGGAGGAGGAGGAGGAAGACGAGGAGGAGAAAAAGAAAAGGCCCGCTCTGCCACTGACAAAAAGAGAGGAGATGGTGAAGGTTGTGGCTCAAAAACAGGAGGACGTGATCCAGGAAAAAGTCAAACAAGTGCTGACTTTAAGGAACTCTGTGAACAGGCAACACGCCTCATAAGGAAGACTTTGTGGGAATGAGATGATGGTGACCTGCAGCATATAGGACATTTGTCCCTTCTTAAGGGGCAGATTTCCAGATAATGCCTCTGTGAGAGAACATCTTTGGGTTCAAAGACTGCAGTCCAAAAAGACTATTAACAAAGATTTATTTTGCTGTTGTGCAGCAATTCAACAACACTGCCATTTAAAACCTTACATACCTGTTCTTTTGGTATGAAAACGCAAAGCTCTATTATATCTGATCCCTGCCTATGTGGGATTTTTTTTTACTAATGTGTATGTGTTTTACCAATATTTTGCATTTTAAATAAACCATTTTATACCTGACACTAAGAGATGCTGGTGTGGACCTCTTGAATGGGGAGGGAGAACTCTCTGAAAAACATTAAAAAGAGGGTTTTTTCAGTTTTGTGTTCTAGATGAAGCAAAGTTGGCTTACTCTTTGAGGGGGGAAAATTAAAATAAGGGGCATTGATTTATTAATTGTCTTTATAATTAATTTCACCAAAAAGCAAGGACCAATTTTTGAAAGGAAAAAGTATTCTAGAAGTAAAATTTCGACTTTTAAGTATCAAAATCTGATGTCAGCATTCCAAATTAAAAACTATTTTTTTACTATCTGGTTGATAATTTACAAATAGGAAAATGTGACTATGGGGAGAAAGAAAATTAGAGGATATCCAAATGGCCACCTTTGCTTGTAATCCACTTGCAAATGCACAAAGAAGGATCAGATATTCAATGGTGAAGATACAGTAAAAGTGCCTATTCTACAGAAAGGAATCTGTAGAAGGCTTAATCTTCCTAAGTGTAGTTCACAAATCAGTGGCATGTGGGGTCTAAATAGGGAATCACTTCCTCCCCAAATTAGGAAATGACCTATAAGAGAAAGGATCACAGAGGGCAAAGCAGTCAGTTTGCAATTGAAAGCACTAAAACAAAGGAATTGGGATTTTTGGGAGAGGATGTTTTGGAGTCTAGGAGTTTGCACTTAAGATCCACTAATTTGGGCACTCTTCATTTGCCTGGTTTTTACTTTACTTAGTTTGATTTAGGTTAAGAGGAGAATGTCCCTACATTAGCAAACATTGCTCTAGACAGAGATAGCTCATTATTTTTCAGTCATAGCATGGTCCCAGTATTGCAAAGGCTTTCTTATCCCTAGATTTTAATGGAACTGATAAATACAATGAAATGTCTATAAAGACATACTTAGAACTTTATGTTTCTATCTTGAGGGTGAGGTTCTTTAATTTAAAGGGAAAGATTTAAGATACATTTTCAAAGTATGTGCATTTCCCTCTTAATCTTATTGATTAATCTTATTTACAACTAAATTTAGCAACAATAGTTATTGTGACTAAGGATCATTTAGAGAAAAAAATCCCAAATATTAATTAATTTCTATAGCAATATCACTATATGGAAGTTCATATTTTTAATATGTTTTATATTTTTAATCAGGGTAATCATTGACTAACAATTGTTCAATGGGCAGTGATTTACTAAGATTGAAGATGCTGCAGGAAAAAGATATAGTTTGTAGGGCATACTGGGTCACAGACTACCATGTTTCCCCGCAAATAAAACTCTGTCTTATATTTTTTTTGAACTTTGAAATAAGTGCTTGGCCTTATTGCCATGCCCTCAAAAGCCCAATTGGGCTTATTATCAAGAGATGTCTTATTTTGGGGAAAACAGGGTAGGTCTATCATATTTTGACCTAGCATGGCATGTTAATACATTAATTTATGGTTTTAGAACTTTAAAACAAATACCATACATGTTTGCTTCAGTGTGCTGTATGAAACCAAATGACTGAGTCAACCATGAGTAAATTTGCCACAGTTAGGCATTCTATGAATAAAGTTAATCTATGCCAGAGGTTATTTGAGGAAGGTGGGGATTGGCAAGATTATGGATAATTCTTTCCTGCCCTGACTTCCTGGAACTAAGATGGGAAAGCAGGAGAACCTAACTCCATGCTGCTCCTGTTTTCTTCTTCTTTGCCATGACGCCCCAATCATAGACAATTCAATCATAGTCATTCCTCTCTTTGACCACATCTGCTTTTTGATGAGACAAGATAAATCCCACATTCTCTTCCTCTATATCTCACTCATTTAGTTATTTATTGCTAAATAAAAGCCACACATGGAACCATAGTAGAATTGGCTGAGCCCAAAGGGTAAAAGGCTGGAAATTTCAAACTTTATTTTCCAGAAGCCTGCTTTGGTTTAGCAGCGTTGTAGTTCCTGCTGTCACCACTTACTGTATTTTTCGCTCCATAAAATGCTCCTGACCATAAGACACACCTAGGTTTAGAGGAGGAAAACAAGAAAAAAAAATCTGCCTCTGCCTCCCAGTATCCATCTGGTATTCATCTGGCTAGCATCCTTGCAGCAAACAGCCTGCCCCTTCCATGTCTGCTCCCTCTGCCAGGGAACGTTGGAGCCTTCGCCTCCGAGCAGCTGATTGGTGGTTGGATTGGCCTCCTGGAGTACTGCCCATCAACTGTTCCAGGTGGCGGGGATCACTGCCGCCATTTGCCACTGCTGCCTGTCGCCCATATTCGCTCCATAAGACCCACAGACATTTCCACTCACTTTGGGGATGAAAAAAAGTGTCTCTTATGTAGCGAAAAATACCGTATTTTCCAAAGGGAAATGCCTCGTATTCCTTCTAATTCTGATATGGGTTGGGAATGTCTGAACTAGCAACTAGTAATCGGCAAGCAGGTTACTATATTCATAACATACACATAGAAACAAAATGGCCCATGTTTGTTGAACATAAAGGAGAGATAGCTAAATTTTTGGGGAGAACATATTGGTGAGGAAAACATAATTATTATTTAACATTATAGTTATTCTGTTACCTTTTTCGTAACGTAAATATGAAAAACTGTCATAAGTCACTTTTCTTAGTGCCATTGTAACTTTGAATGGTTGCTAAACAAACTGTTGAAATCAAAGACTACCTGTGTGTTTGTGTGGGTGTGTATGTATGTATGTATATATATACACACACATACATACAAATCCATACACTCACACACAAACATCCTAGAATTGCTATCTTGTAAAGAATGTTATGTTTGCATTGCCAGACATCCGGACTCCTACAAAGGAAATCTGGGATATATGCCAGCAACTCCATTTGAGAAAACATTTCCCACCAAGATTTTGAGTGCTTGTTTCCTCAGGTAGACAAGAACCAAAATAATTAAATTCCTTACCAGCTAGCATGGAAAGAAAAACAAGGTTTACCTAGGATAAATGCCTAATTGCTTTTCTCCAAGAATACTGAGAGCAAATATTGAGTTTAGTGAGCTATTTTCCAGCACTTAAAATACTGTATATTTGTGTCCAAGATGATTTGTTGCAAGAACATAATAATCAGTTTCTGCATACGATGAATCAAAATTGGGGAAAGAAAAGGGGGAGAGGGGTTAAAGCATCAGTATAATTAAAACAAAAGAGTCAACCATCTCGGAGTCCATCCATCATGGCCCTTCCTTGACTCATGCTTTCAACCAATCTGATTGCACCTGATAACTACCACAGCTGTGAAAGCCCAAATGATTTCTAGAGGGCAGCAAAGATCTACAGAAAATGCTTAAAATTCCCCAAATTTCAAACTTTCAGACTGGTATCTTGTAAGACAATTCTAACAGTTCTTTCTATAGCCTCCTGACATTCTAAGTTTGCCACTTGAAGTAGGTTTCTTTGTTTTGTCAGCCTAATGGAACTCAGATCTTACAATATCTAGTAAGTATGCCAATGTTCTATTAAAATGTTTGGGGAATAGAAGTGTATCAGTTATCTCATTTATTAATAATGCAGCACATAGCATTCAAGTTTTCAATTCATCAGTCAATCATGTCCTTTTCTGTGACATGATTGTGATACATTGTTCCATTCCCCATGTTCTTGGTTTTCCATTTTCCAACAACAGACATTAAGCATTTTATGTTCAATATCATGCTTTGTTGCAATTGGCTGTTTAGATTCTCCTTTCTCTTATTTATCTAAAGCTAGTTTATACTTTTACCAAACTTGGGGTTTCTCCAAGTGTACTACTATCTCTCACTTTTACAATACATATAATTTGTTACATAAGAATTGTTATTCAAAGAATGTTTCATAATATTACCTTTACATGTTTGAATCATCCTTTAAGTCAGATGTGTACAATTTGAGAGCCACATGCAGTTCCTCAGATATTGTATGTAATTTCAAGTCTTCTAGAAGTGGTCATCAATTTCTACTTCTCAATTTTGCTGGAAGGGAAAATGATGAAACATGTGATTGAGAAGGCGTCGCCTTAAATCAGGGGTGTCAAACTCAAGGCCCGGGGGCCAGATCTGGCCTGCAGGGCCACCCTGGAAACAGTAAAGGACCGGCCCATGGTGCCTCTCCCAGAGAAAATGGAGCTTGTGGAGGGGTTGCGTGTGGCCCTCCTGAGCTCCATTTTCACTGGCAAAGGGTTGCAGGAGGATATCGCAGCCAAAAACGGAACTCCCAAGGGCCACGGGTGGCACTCCCAAGCTCCACTTTTGCTGGCAGAGAGTTGCAGAAGGCCATCACAGCTGAAACAGAGTTTGGGAGCCCATTTTCACTGGAAGAGCACTTGGGCCACCACAGGGCCCCCCGACATGAATGATGTTGAGCTGGCTATGGCCACCCTGGCCATCACAGCCCCCCAAGGTTAAACACAACCCTGATGCAACTGTCAATGAAATCGAGTTTGACACCGCTGCCTTAAATGCTTTGGAGATATGGCTTATACTGTGCCACCAATGCCAACCCCTCACTACTCATAGGCCAAGTGCTGCCCTCAGCCTGTGAAAAAATGTTATGCTGGTCAAGAGAAAAAACATCCAGAAGTTTGATAGCTTCCTAGAGCTTCCATCTCAAGGAAGGCTATTTACAGAAAAGCATAACCATTTTTAGTGACTTGGAGTCTTAGGTTCCCAATGTCACCCTAGATAGTTTAAAAAGAGTGGATCACAAATAACAGTGGTAGATACTTGCCTGGGAAAGGATTATGAGAAAACATTTGCCAGGTAGCTTGAGTTAATTTAAGTACAGAACTTTAAATAGACTTTTGCAGAAGTAACCTGAGATTAGGTCAATGACCATAGCATTCATTTCAGTGTCAAAGTACTAAATCACTTGAACTCAAATCCATTCTGACTGTTGTATGACATTTGAATATCTTTTCCAAGACCTGACATTTGAATATCTTTTCCAAGACCTTCATGGCTGCCATGACCTTCAGGTCTCCAGCATAGTCCTTGATAGTTTGTTCCTTGTTGGTTGATCTAAAAGGCAGAAGCAATCTTTAATATCTTAATTGTCAGTTCTAAAGCTGGTTGTTGAAACTGTTATACTCAGTTTGGTTTTCTTTATATTCAATTTTAGTACCATTTTTTCATTCTGCCCCCTGAATTTTATTACTGGACCTTGCAGATCCATCGTATTCCTAATCTCAAATTGATGTCTTACATCTCTTGCTTTTAAACTCAATTTTCAACAGTGCTGCTCAATTATTTTTCCAAAGCATCATTTTTGCATAGGTACCAGTTATAGAGCCCATTTGCACACCTGCATGTTTATTGAGCTTTCTCATTCAGATTTGTTGGATTAAAAAAATTAGAACGTTAAAATATATAGAAATGAGTAACAGTCACTTTAAGAACTCTAGAAGACAAGAAAATGGTCATTTAATAAGAAGGCTTATTAAATGATCCTCTCTTTCTTCTTCTCATTAAAACCACAGGAAGCAAAATACATGAAAGCATATAATTTTACACAGCATGGATAATTTGCTCAGAGATCCAATTTTATAATAAGACAAACTCTGTTCCTTGTGATGGAATTCTACCTTGTCTAAAGAACATAAACTCTGCTTGCTTTTTCTAAATACTAAATGGTTAAAATTATGTTAATTGAAAATTTCAAGTAAATATCCCAATACAGGTAGTCCTCGACTTACAATTTCTCTTGCCAAATGAAACATTTGTTAAGTGAGTTTTGCCCCATTTTGCAACCTTTCTTGTCACAGTTGTTGAGTGAATCACAGCAGGATTGGTTAGATGATCTTCAAGACATTTGTAACTCTGTTGCTTTATTCTTTTACCATTCATGTCTAGGCTAAAGGTAAAGGTTTTCCCTTTCCAGTCATGTCTGACTCTATGAGACCGTGGTCATCTCCATTTCTCAGTGAAGGGAACTATTGTTGTCCAAAGACATTTCTATGGTCATGTGATCAGCATCACTATACGCCGAAGTGCATGGAATGTTGTTACCTTCCCATCAAAATGGTACCTAGTTATCTACTCCCATTTGTATGATTTCAAACTGCTAGGTGGGCAGGAGCTCAGGCAAGTAACAAAGCACCTCATAGTGTGGTGCTTGGGTCTCATACCCTGGCCCTCAGCTTTCTAGATAACAAGCTCAGCATCTTTAACCACTGAGACATCACATCCTATTACATGCAATGACTAAAGTTCCATGTTGAGTACTGAAGAAGGAGTAATTCTACTCATTAACAACTGTTACCACATTGGGGCACCATTGATCCTGATATGTCAGGTATGTGGATCACATTAGGTCCAAATACATTAAGTCAAAATTTCCAATTCAAACCTCTGTGTTCCATATGGAAAGTCAGGAAGCAAAATTAGCACATAAGCATGGCATAGGAAGTAGAATGCAACCATTCTATATTATATGGATGTGCCTTACAAAGTAACCCATGAATAGTGTTAATAATTTTATGTACTCGAGAAACAAAATAAAAACTAATATAAATTTTATTACAGTGTGTAAAATTTATACAGTGATTATTCAGTCTAGTTCAGGAGCTGAATCCAAAATTTCAGAAATGCCTTAGTTCCATCATGGAGTCTCTGTAATAGCTGAATCTGACATGGCATGGAGCAAATAGTAAAACAAAGAATCTCTGCCCCTCAATCAGTAAGTTTTTTAAAAACAAAAACAAAACAAAACGCAAGACGCTGTTCAAAAGTGGCTTGCTTGCAAATATCACTCTGAATTTTGACACACCTGTCAAAATTGATATATCCAATCTCTCTTACCTCTCACCATTGTGTATATGTAAGGATTAAAATGTTTACTCTTATGTCATTGTGTCATAGTATCAGCTTTAACAGCATTTTAGAGAAACAGATCCGGAACAAATTTTCCTTGGGACACAGAATCAAAATATAGTGAGCTTGGATTTTCCTGTAATCCACTCAAGGACATGAACTTCTATTCTGATATCTCCAATTGGTAGTAAAAGTCCAAGGTTTATCCGAATCCAGAGTACCGCTTTTCTTATGGATATATGGAAGTCGAATTCAAAACTGCATAGAAAGGTCACCGTCTCCCTAGTGCTGTAAAGCTTGGTTTCTCTACAGCCAAAACAAAAGAAGAAAGGGGGAGGGGGCCATCATAATGTTTCAAGGAGCTGCTTCATTTTCTGCTTGTCAAAAGATACTGTACATGAGGGTCAGCTTCATGTAATCCAAAATCTTGTTTATAATGTTTTATAATGTTTCTACTTCATGTTAGTTTGTGTTAATATGAAAAGGGGAAGATGTTACAGTTGTTTTCATCAGAACTTTTACAATGTTTTACAATGCTTATAATGTTGTTTATGTAATATGAAAAGGGAAGATGTTACAGTGGTTATGTCTGCTGTGTAGACTTAAATTATGCTCCCTCAAGAGGCTTCGTCGTGTGCTTTTACTGGTAACGCCCGAAAGTATTTTGTCTCGAATAAGTTCAACTCTTAAGGGGCCACAGTCACAGCTTGCAGCCTTTTCCCTTAAGCGTGTGATGAAACTATCTATTGTTTCACCTTCTTCTTGCTTGCAGCTGCCGAATATATATCTTTCATAAATGACATTTTTAAGAGGTCTAAAATAGACCTCTAAAGTATCTAGAATAGCTTTGATGTCACTTTTTTGCTCCTCAGTAAAGGTTAAATTGTGTTTATAAATGTGGAGGCATTCACTGCCCATCAATCTCCTTAATGTGGTGGCTTGTACTGCTGCCAGTTTATCATTCAAGCCTGTAGCTAAGGAATAATCTTCAAACTCTGCCCTGAACGTATCCCAATTGCTACTGCAGTCTCCACTCACCCTCATGGCCTCAGGCAGAGGTATGCTGTTAGCAGCTGCCATGCTTCAACTGCTTGGCTTCCGGGAGTATGCCTGAAATGTATCAGGAAGACATGGATCCCACTTCTGACATTTCAAGAAGTTTAATCCAAATGCAGTTAGCAGTGATATCATCATTAGGAGTGTATACATATACATATACATACATACATACATACATACATACATACATACACACACACACACACACACACACACACACACACACACACACACACATATGATAGGAACCAGAAATACCTCACCGAAACAGCTGAAGGCAACTCCTAGAGAGGCAGGAAATGCATCTCAGAATAAAGCTGCCTACACAGCAGACATAACCACTGTAACAATAAGTGCTAACCATAGAGTCTTTAATTCACTTAGTGCAAAATAGTTTTAAATTGTTTTGAAACCATTGGAAGATGAGTTAGTGGAGTAGAAATAGCCACAGCTACCATCTATTATGTATACATACAGTATGGAACTTTAAAGTTCTCCAGAAAGAAATAAACTATTCCACCCCATCCCTCTCCAAATTGTACACTAGGATTCAAAATGTAAATCAAAACCTCATTCTGCTTCATCAGATACTCCAACTAAAGGAAGAAGCAACGTAAATGGCTAAATATGTGAGAGTTGATGCCTCATACCATTTAAAAAGGTGCAAGGTGTGCAACTCTATCACTTAGCTATCTCCTGCCTTTCATTCAGAAGCTCAAGACAGCATAAATAGTATATCTTCTCTTTTTTGCCAGCAATTTAATGAGGCAGGTTGGACTGATAGAAAATGACTAATCCAAGGTCATTCAGTGATCTTCTGTAGATGAAGTAGATTAGAAACTGGATTTTCCTGCTCCAATTTCTTAACCACTGTACCACACTCTTTCTTCATGTATAAAACAAGGATGAAGATGATTACCTTAACTTTTGCATCCTATATACTACAACAAGACTTTCAGCATGCCCTCAAACCATGGCTGCTCTGCTCTCCCTCTACTACCAGTAGCAGTGTGAAGCAGATGCCCTACAGAAGACACCCGAAGATGTTAAACCAAGAAGAATCGCTAAGGTGAGATGGGCAAGATAGAAATGTGATAAATAAATGAAGCTCTTTTGGAATCGGAATTTGGAATTGAAACAGCCAGTAGAGATGATAGAAGATATCAGCACACAGTGACTTTGGCAGGGACTCTTTATGGCAGGTGACATTTACCATATTTAACTCTCTGTCAATGCTTCTAATATCTTTAATGCTACTGTTATTATTCTCCTTGTTTTCGAATCTGATAGATGTGAGTTGAGTGATTCATATGGAATCTATTGTATTTTTGCAGTGTAAAATGAATTTTGCATATGATCCAATAACATTTCAAATATGATATAAATTTTATCGCATTATATTTGGCAGTTATTTAGCATGTATGTATTAGCCAGGTTAAACATTTTGCTATGCTTCCAAATCACTCTGGCTTAAAATAGAAATTGTAAAGGGTAAGAGAAACAAACAGAATGCTAATCATAGGATTCCTTAGTGCAACATTCCCTAACATGGTGGCCTCCAAATGTATTGGGATTACTCTCAGCATTTTGGTCATTCAGAAATTCATAGTGGGTATTAGATTGGGGAGGTTACCTTAGTATAAATGTCATGCTTTCAATCATAAAAATAATTTGCTAATGTCTTAACAGCCAATTGCCTTAAGAGAATATCAACCATAAACAATATTGTATTTTTGTAAAGTACAAAATAACTTATCTCAATGGTGTATGGCCTATGTACATGTGCAGTCAAATCTTATTCTGTAGTGAAAAAAAATAAAAGAAAGCAAGCTGAATCTGAATCCTTCAGCAGCTATCATAAAATAACCTTGAGACCAGATAGAAGTCTTGCAGCATGCAATTGGAATATTGCTTTCTGGGGCTTTCCAAATGATAAACAATTACAGCATCTCAGAATTAGATGTTTTAGTACTTTGGTTTAAAGATTCAGGCAGCAGCCAATACAGCAGTATTCCACAATATTGGTTTCTCTGTAACATTTGAACTGTTTATGTTAAAAGTGCCAAGGCAGAACCTGTTTTAACCACAGGGGTGGGCAAATGTGGCCCTTTTACAACCTGTGGACTTCAACTCCCAGAATTCCTGAGACAGCCAAGCTGTCTCAGGAATTCTGGGAGTTGAAGTCCACAGGTTGTAAAAGGGCCCACCCCTTAACACTTTTAAGTTAAACCAATTGCTTCTGTTACTGCATAGGTTGAAGCAGAGGCTGGCCATCTATTAGAGATAATTTTTGGATTCCTGAACTGAGCAGGTTCTTACATCAGTTTTCCATGTATATGATTATTTCATATTTTAGCATCCTGCCTTTTAGCTTTGGCAATGAAATCCTGCAGGTTCGGCAGGAAATGAAATAAATAAATGCAGTTTGTTTCTAAAACAGCTGCTTTCAAAAAGTCATTTCCTCACAGCAAGTTGAAAAATTCTTGATCTTGATGAAACTTGTCTTATAAATGAAACAAGTTCTAAATCATTTGGCTTTTTCTCTGCCAGCTTCTTTGTCAAATAGAGGACTTTATGAAAAGTAGATATATTTGACTTTTTACATTTACATTACATGCAAATATATTTAGAAAGCTTCATTATATGTTCTGTGCCAGGGCTTTGTGATTTTATTCTGATCCCTGGGAAATGATCTTTAATCTCTATCCTAAAATAATCAATTGCACGAGGAACTAAGAATAGATTTCTGGATTTCTTAGTGCATCAGATCTTCTTCATGTATGAATGGACTTGCAGATCACAAGGCTTTCCCCTTTACTATTATTGAAGTTATATCTCACTTTTACTTTGTACAAATCAAGGTAGCATACATGATTTCACCTTCTACAACAACCATCCTTGGAGGTAAATTGGGTTGAGTGAGAATGACTGGCCCAAAGGTGGCTTTCATGCCTAAGAAAGAACTAGAACTAATAGTCTACTGGTTTCTAGTTCAGAACCTTAACCAGTACATCATCTTGGCTCTCTATATGCCTCTAAGACAGGGGTCTGCAATCTTAAACACTCAAAAAGCCATTTGGACCCGTTTCCCACAGAAAAGAAAACATCGGGAGCCACAAAACCCTTCCAGTGCCTGACTATTTCTTGAGCGGCCACAAAACTAGCATATGTAGTTGAATTAAATGTTCTGTTTTCTTCTGAAAATTTTATTTTCTTGGATTTATCCATGGTTGTCCAACCGGGGGTTGAAAAGCTTAATAAATCGCACGCCGGCGGGTGTTGCACATTGGCGGTTGTGACGCATATTTTGAGTGACAGGAAGCCACAGCAGAGGGGTGGAAAAGCCACATGCAGCTCCAGAACTACAGGTTGCCAACCCCTGCTCTAAGAACATACATGTGATGATAGTATACCACTGAAATGTTCTTTTTCCTTTTTCTTCATACTACTATTACTGTTACCTATGCAGCAGGGGTGGAATCCACTTACCTTCGCTACCAGTTTGCAAATGGGAGAGCGCTTGTGCGCTTGCTTCGCTCGCGCGCGACACCTTGCGCATGCACAGGACCTTCTGCGCATGCACAGAGCATCAAAAATGTGACATGATGATCAGTGGTGGGTTTCAAAATTTTTTACTACCGGTTCTGTAGTGTGGCTTGGTGGGCATGGCATGGCTTGGTGGACATGGCTTGGTGGGCATGGCATGGGAAGGATACTGTAAAATCTCCATTCCCTCCCCAATCCAGGGGAAGGTTACTGCAAAATCCCCATTTCCTCCCGATCAGCTGGGACTTGGGAGGCAGAGAATACATAGGGGTGGGGCCAGTCAGTATTACTACCAGTTCTCCGAACTACTCAAAATTTCCGCTACCGGGTCTCCAGAACTGGTCAGAACCTGCTGAAATCCACCTCTGATGATGATGCCTGGGTGGGTGGGCAGAGCCTCCTGCCACCGGCGCTACCAGTTCACCCAAACTGGATAGAACCGGCTGCATTTGACCACTGCTATACAGACAATTATACACTTGGAATAATGTATCTCTATGGCTTTATTTTTCGTCGTGGAAATCTATGATTTAATATTATACCCATCAATTTGTGAATACCCATATATATTTGAAGTTTGAACTCCTCTTTCGAAGCACCCCACCCCCAGCTTCCTGCCCTGTTTTTTGGTAAAATCAGAAAATTAGAGTTTCTTAATTTTAAATGGAAAATTGGCCTGTTGCTAAGCATGGTGTCTTGAGTTGTAGATGTAGTATACAAGGAACCAGTAAGACTCAGATCTTTAGCCTTTGCTGTAAACAATTGGCTTTTTAAATGAAACTCTATTTCCTTAACTTCTTACTGATTGGCTTCCTTCCTGACCCAGGAAATCCATTCTTTCCTCTCCCTTTTAAGACCTAACTATGCCATATAAATACTCTGTCAGGCTTTGGCATCTCCTTTGTTTTCAAGAATCCTCTGGATAGGCCCTGTACATGTTCTTACAAATAAAAATTCTTTGAACTGAAGTGTTGTGACCTGCCCATAAAAAAGGAAAAGGGGAAGCTAAGAATGGGAAGCAGAATCAGGTTCCAGAAAGATAAATGAGGCAGAAAAAAACACTTCACCATTTCAACAAAATTCCAACTGGGTTTCCTAGCTCAGAAAAACACTTAGGATATGTGTTTTAATTTATAAAATTTTCTCTTTCTTAATTTTAAGGGATGATGATGTTATCTATTCAGTCAAGTCCGAGTCTTGGCAATTGTATGGGTCAGGTCTCTCCACATTTTCTGATCTTGCACTATTTCTTTGAGTTTCTCTATAGTCTGGATGATGTCAGATTTGATAGTATTCCACAGTGGTGCGATGAGCCACAGTGGCACAGTGGTTAGAGTGCAATACTAGAGGCACTTTCTGCTGACTGCCAGCTGCCTGCAATTTGGCAGTTCAAATCTCAGCAGGCTCAAGGTTGACTCAGCTTCCCTCCTTCCGAGGTGGGTAAAATGAGGACCCAAAATTTTTGGAGACAATATGCTGACTCTGTAAACCACTTAGAGAGGGCTGTAAAGCACTGTAAAGCGGTATATAAGTCTAAGTGCTATTGCTATTGCTATTCTACACATTTTATCGCTTCACCATCAATTTCTATTTTGATGTTTCCTTTCCTTGCAGTGGTCATGAGCTTGGACTTTCAGATGTTCAGATAGAGACCAAAATTCTCACTTTCTTCTTTGATTTTCTTAATCAGATGTTCCAGGCCTTCTTTGATTTCTAAGAAGGGAGTTGTATCACCAGCATGTTGAAGATTGTTGATGTTTCTTCCACCAATGTTTACTCTGATTTTTGATTCTTCAAGAACTAGCTTCCTTATGATCATTCCATTTTACAGATTAAATAATAAAGGGGAGAGAATTAGGGGTAGGATTCAGCTGGTTCGGGACATTTCAGGCAAACTGGATGCTAATTTTACATTTGGTTTGCCGAACTGGTATTTGCAAGGACTGGCTGACCCCGTCCACCCTGCCCTGCCCCTCCCAGGAGTCTCCACGTGACCCATTTTGGATGCAAGGTAAGTACAGGGCCCGTGCGGAGGCTCTGGGAGGGTGAAAAATGGGCCTCTCAGAAGGTCTGGAGGTCCAGAAATGGGCCAGAGGGCTCCAGAGTCCGGGGGAGGCCGTTTTTACCCTCCCAGAGGCTTGAGGAAAGCTTCTGGAGCCTGGGGAGGGTAAAAAATGGACTTAGTGGAAGTACCAGAAGTCCAGAAATGGGCAAATTTCCAGCCTCCGGAGCCCAGCGGAAGGCATTTTTGCCCTCCCGGAGGTACAAAGAAAGCCTCTGAAGCCAGGGGAGGGCGGAAAATGGGCCTACCAGAAGTACCAGAAGTCCAGAAACGGGCCTGTTTCTGGCCTCTGGAGAGCCTCCGGAGCCCAGGGAAGGCCATTTTTGCCCTCCTGGAGGTTCAAGGAAAGCCTCCAGAGTTTTGGGAGGGCAAAAATGGGGTGCCGTGGTGCAGGAGGCTGAGTAGGCCATGCTCCCATGGCAATGCCCTCCCAGCATCCGGACAGAGAACTGGTTGCTAAAAATTTTCAATCCACCCCAGAGAGAATGCAACCTTGTTGCACTATTCTCTATCTTAAACCAGTCAGTGTTTCCATATAATGTTTGCACAGTGGCTTCCTGATTTGTGTACAGTGATTGCCCCAACTTGATCAGATGTGCTGGTACACCCAGGTCTCCATAGCTTTTCACGATCACACAATCAAAGGCTTTTTGTGGTTAATGAAGCAGATATAAATGACCTTTTGATATTCATGCGATTTTTCCATGATCCAGCATAGATTTGCAATATGGTCACTGATGCCATGACCCCTTTGGAAGCCAGCTTGGACATCTAATAATTCCCTTTCAATGGTTGGTAATAGACATTGCTGTGTAATTTTAAGCAGAACCTTGCTGACGTGAGGGATGAGAGCAATTGTGTGATAATTGGAGCAATCTTTGGTGTCACACTTTTTTACCAGTGGAATAAACACTGAGCATTTCCAATCCTGTGGCCACGTGTTGGTTTCCCAAATTTTCTGGTGCATATCTATAATGACTCTGGATGATACAGGTCTCAATAATTTATGCAGGAAAATAAAAACCATAAAATTGCTGTTATGTTTGACTCTTAATATTTTCATAAATGCTTATTTTCATATTTGATTTTAAATATGTATTTAAATATGTATCCATAGTGTAAATGTTCTATGCTACTTGAGTAGGATTAGAACATATTTCTTTTCTAAATGTTGAACCAGTTCTCCTGGTTCTGACAATCCTGACAAAACAAAGACAAGCTAATTCAAAACAGAGAAGAGGCACAAATCCTGTATAAAAACAGAACCATTGTTTTCAATAAAGAATGATTTAAGGTCAAACAAGTTGGTGCCAACAGGAATTACAGTATATGCTCTTAAAAACTATATGTAAATGAATGTCTATTGTTATTGCAAATGTGCTCTTGTTATATCAGACCAGAAAAAGTTATATCAGACCACTTGGTCTGTTGTGTGGATGTTTGGGTGGTTTATGGGTGGGAAATTGTGGTGGGTGGGAGTGTGTTTGGGGATTATTATGTGTGTTGGACCTGGTCTTTGGGTGTTAAGTGAATTTCGTTGTATGGGTATATTGTGTATACATGTACAATGACAATAAAGTTATTTATTTATTTGTAAGGAATAGACAAGGCTGAAAATGTTCTGCCTAACTGCCATAGATTGGTCCTAATCAATCTACATGCTGAGAGTAAAGATTCATATTATGAGAGAGATAAATAGGAATTTCCAAAGCAATCCTTCTTTTTCAATTTTATTTTTGTCTTTTAAAAACAACAAAGTTTGAGATACTATCAAGGCAAATGTTCAACACTTTGATTTTATTATAAATGAGGAACTCCATTTGAGGAATTCCACAGCTTCTACCAACCTTGTGTCAAGCAACTATGTTCAAAATGATGCTTGATGCTACTAAGGTAGCAGCATCCTATGTTTTTATATCATAAAAACAAAGGTGGCAGACCCATTGTTGCAACAACCGTCAGCCTTTTTTAACACATGGTAACATACACATATATACACCACAATTGTACTGTAGACAGTACAGTCCTTAAGTTAACCAATCAGATCATATATTGTAAGAGAGAGAGAAAATTTGATAGCCAAATTTCAGGGAGCAAATAGAAGCTTGCCAAAGGAGTCCTTACCAAACTTTCCCTTTGAGATTGAGTAACCTAGACAAAGGGACAAAAAACCATGTAAAAGCTTTGTACTGGTACTAACCTTAAAAATAAATTGGAAGATGAATGAATAAGATTCCATATCTGCAACTGGCAATGTGGGATGATTCTGTTTCTGACTAAAATTAGCATATATTTACATCAAGTGCAACTTTTTATTGGCTCCTGTCAGTTGATTAGAATAGTGAATGGTGCTTTGAGAGAATGAAAACTTAGTGAATCAAAAGGAAGCAGACATAACAGGACTTGACAGAGGAAACACCATTATGTAAGTAAAAAGAAGAAGAGGAGGAGTTACACCCAAAACCAAAAATGGAAAAGATATTCTGCAGTGCTGAATTCTTGAACAGCTTTGGACTTCCAGATAAGGAAAATGGTGACAACTCAAAACATCTCCAAAAGAGCAGAAATGACAAAACAGTAGTGACTGACAGAGTGACAGCAAGTTCAGTCCAACAGAACTCATCCAGATAAAGTAGAGGACAAGAGATGTCCCGCATGTGCTCTGGATGGCTGCTCCTCATGAGGAGTCAGCAGGATAACAATCATCCTGAAGGTTTAAACTTTGGGATATGGGAAGCCATCAAGCTGTCAGCCATGATAGAGCCTTTAAGGAAATTAGGTTCAACCACCTCATTTTCTAACCATCTTTGGATTTATAATTGTTTTATAGTTAAAAAAGGTCTTCAAAAAAGCAAGTCAGAAAAATTACCTGGTGTGTAAAACTTCATCCTAAAATAGAAGAAAAGCTAATTAGCAATTTTAAAAAACTTTAAGAATATAAAAAGCAAAAATCTGGATAAGAATTTAAGATTTTTTTTCTCAAACAACTTGAGGCACCAGACCAATTCATAATGTTTTGATTTCTGAAAAACCGATATCATTTTCACAAGAATACAACTTGTTTAGTCTAACAGGAAAGAGCCCACTGATTAAAAGTTGAAAACAAAGAAAATAATAATGAAATTTGATATGGGGTGCCACTACAGGTGGCCAGGAGAATGTTGTGGCAGACAAAAGTGTGAATGAGTAGGTGGCTGACCAGGGCCTGCATTCATCCTGCCACCCAGGGGCTCCTCAGGAGAAAAAGCAGTAGGAGCTAAAGCAACTTGCAGTCTCCTTCCAGTTTTCCCACTGCTTATGGAAAGCCAATAGGGAAGATCCAAATGGCAATCTTGTGACCCTGGGTATGCTGCCACATCACAGCTTTGCAGACTGATCATACGTCAGCCTTGTTCAGTGCTGTCCAAAGTTTAAATGGTTGCTGAATGAGTGGTTTGTAACTCAAGAACTACCTGTGCTTGATAGTGGATCCTTGAAGAAGAGAGAGGATATAGCTGAAAAAACAAAATAATTATGACTGTTTGGATTCACTATTACAAAGAGCTAAAGTAAATGTGACCCAACCAGTCCCACTGGTTTATCTGTTGTCTCCCTGGGATAAGGATCAGGATTTCAAGATCTTCCAAATTACAATATTTACTGATGATTTCCCTTTCCTAATAATCCATAAAATGCCCATTGATGATGCCAAGAACAGCTACAACCTACTACCACTAATTTGAAAATCTACTGAAGGAAAGAAACTCATGACTTCCTTGCAGTATTTTCATACATCTTTCCAGTCCATGGAAGAGAACCAGAAATGGAAAGAACATTGTATGCCACGTCCCATAATAGAGCTAGGCAGTAAATCTCAGTTCTCCAGACATTTATTACCTTATTCAGAAAAAAACTTATTTGGCTGAAGACTCTCAAACATAACTCAGAGTCTGTTCCTTACAAGATACAACAATAAACCCATACTCAGAGATGATTTGCCCAATACAACACAAAGAAGTAAAAAATGTTAATATAGATTTCTATTCCAGATATTAAGCGGTGGGCTTTTTTCACACCCTTTCAAGCTATTGGTAATTGAGGTTTTGCTTATTTGGTTTTGGTGGCCCTGATACATTTATATATGAATTCTCTCTAGCCCAGGAATTACTAGTTGCTTCCTAGCTAGAATTAGTTCTTGGAGTGTAAATGAATGACAATAGTGTCAAAGAGAGTTTGGTGTCTGAAGCCATGGTCTTTGTTGGCAGGAGTGGATTGCATCTCACAAGGTCTCATTTAAAAAAGTGTTTTGCTAAAGCACATCATATATGATCAGGAGGCTTTAAACAGAATTGAGAAGGGTATGGAGATAAAAACCACAAGTAAGAATCTCAGATAAAGACTATGGAAGGAAATATTCCTTCCTTGGGACTGGAAACTCCAATCCAATTTACAACCTCATTTTTGCCATTGTTGTTAAGCAAATTGTTTCATTAGTAGAAATTTATGTAGTTCAAACTCGAACTGTTAGATTCTTGATGTTCTGTAAGTGTGGTTGTTTTCTTGCAGATGTCTTCTTGCAGAAGGACTGAAGATGTCACCTAGCTTGGTAATGAAGGAATGCAAGAAAGCAACCAATTTCAGAGAATACCCAGGGCAGCTCAGATTAACCCTGTGTCACTCATGGACAGGAGATGAGATGAAGATAATATCATGAGGACATTATAGATGCTTTCAGGACAAGTTTATTTTATTTTATTTTATTTAAAATTTGATTTATATGCCGCCCTTCTCTGGAGATTCAGGGCGGCTTACAATGCGTTAAGCAATAGCCTTCATACTTTTGTATATTTTATACAAAGTCAGTTTATTGCCCCCCCACAATCTGGGTCCTCATTTTAGCTACCTTAGAAAGGATGGAAGGCTGAGTCAACCTTGAGCCTGGTGAGATTTGAACTTGCAGTAATTGCAGGCAGCAGATGTAAGTGGATATTAATAACAGTGCTTTAGTCTGCCACGCCACCAGGGCTCTTTATCTTAAAGTTTATCTTAAAATAACTTAAGTGCAATCTTAAACTAATATAATAGGATACATGTTGTTATAGAGTTTTTACTATCTAGTTCCCTTTAACAAGTATTTTCTCTTTAAAGAAAGTTATTTGGCCAAAATTAAGAAGTTGCAAAATAAACAGAATGCTGATTTTAGGTAAAGCAGTTATATTTCAATTCCTTTAGCAGAGACTTGAAGAATGAAAGCCATATCACAGAGTACAGTTTTTAAAGTGAGAACATGAACACCAAATTTGGGTGGAGGCAATATATAATCTGTGCTTCTTTGGGGAGTTGACGTGAGAATTTGGTTGTTCATTATAAACAGTAAAGATGAGCCTAAGCAAAAACCTTTATTATTTTTTAAACAATATCAAATATTATGAAGTATATTTTGTTCCAATATACTCACAAAGATAATTGAAATATAATAAGCCTCTCTACCCCCTGGATAGTGATTATAGCAATAGATTTAATGGCATGCAATTAAAGTAATTGTGAACATGGCATTGGTGGAATTTTACTAGGTGTACACCATGTTAATCATTTCTTAAGAACTATAATACTGCCAGGGCCAAATATCGTTTTGTTAATTTGTAAATGTTCTATCTTTCCCCAGTGTGA
Source organism: Pantherophis guttatus (assembly GCF_059756535.1). Taxonomy (NCBI): domain Eukaryota; kingdom Metazoa; phylum Chordata; class Lepidosauria; order Squamata; family Colubridae; genus Pantherophis; species Pantherophis guttatus. Next base: position 42,392,811 of record NC_142065.1, on the reverse strand, counting down.
CTTTCCTAGTGCTCTCTCTACTCATTTAATCATAATACCACCTTTTGGGATAAGTTGGGCTGAGAGAAATTCACTGGCTCCAAGTCACCTAGTGACCTTACATAGCTGGATTTCCATAACCATAAACTGCATGATCATCTTGGAGACGGTTTATCCATGTGGCTTTAAGATTCTGCACTGACTTGACAGCACCTAATCAAATAAACAAACAATGCTGATTTATAATGTTGTACAGTGGTGAACCATCTGCAAATCTAGGGTAACATTTATTCCTAAAGTTAATTTGATACATATCTTTGTTTAATTTCAAAATCCTCTATGAAAGAGACCACTTCAAACTTCTGGCAGGAACTGCTTAGGAAATTTCCAGGAGGGAAAATGGGAGACCCCATCCAATGCTGACTCTGGTCCCATTTACTGATTGCTTCAACCCCACCACTGCATAGCTCTACAGATTTTTCCCCCAGGGAGAAATATTCTAACTAATGCAGTACAGAATTAATCAAGCTGTTTAACTGGGGTTAAACATTTAAAATTTTTCATTGCTTGGTCATTATATTGTTTAATTTTTGGCTTATTTTTATTGTCATACCTTGGCATAAATCATACAAAAATGATCCAAGAACAACAGCTAGAGACCATTAAACATAACCATAATTGGCAGCACTGCACATAGGAATGACTTAATAATTAATGTGAGATTTCAAGTTTACAACTTTTGTTTTGGAATTATTATCTACAGACCTGTATCTCTCTGTTCATGGCCATTGGGAATCTGTTAATTTTTCAGCAGTTCGTTACTCCAAATGTAGCAAGATATGCTCCTCCTTTCTTAAATACTTTTTAAGTTGATTTTGGCAGACATAATTCCTCAGAGGAGGAGTAGACTGTGGGAAAGTTGTACTTTACAATAGGCACCTTTATATCCTTAAACTCCTGGCAACATTGTTTTTACTACAAAACACTGATTTTAATTCTGTGTTACTTCTCCAAAATTCTGTGGATGAGTCTTAGCCTAGCTGAGGCCAAGTCTTCTCTAGCACCGTTGTGGAGTTCTGTCCCAATGACTTGTAATGAGACATACCCTAATCTGTGATGCTGTCAAGGAAGAATTAAATCTAGGCAGAGGGAAATTTAAGAAAACATTTGCCACAGAAAAATAGTATTGCCTTCATTAGCACTTTGCATTCAGAGATCTTAGATACTACAAGTAGTTCTTGACTTACAATGGACTCAGTGGTGAAATCTAAAATTTGTTACTACTGGTTCTGTGGGTGTGGCTTGGTGGTGGTGGGGTAATGTGACTGGGTGGGCATGGCCAATTTTTTTTTTAACTTTTAAAACCATTTTTTCTACAACCTCTTCAGTAAAGAGGTTGTAAAAAAATGCTTTCAAAAGACTCTGACGATCCCAGCTGAGTTGCTTGATCATCAGAGGGTTTTTTAAAAAGCCTCTGCCGATCAGGCAACTCAGCTGGGATCGTCAGAGCCATTTAAAAGAAAAAAAGTTTTTAAAAAACCCTCTGATGATCAGGCAACTTAGCTGGGATCGTCAGAGCTTGGATCATCAGAGGCATTTAAAAGAAAAAAACTTTTTTTTCTTTTAAATGGCTCTGACGATCCCAGCTGAATTGCCTGATCTGCAGAGGCTTTTCAAAAAACCTTCTGCCGATCAGGCAACTCAGCTTGGATTGTCAGAGCCATTTAAAAGAAAAAAAGCCTCTGATGATCGCACGGCTCAGCTGGGCATGGGGAAGCAGGGATTTTTGCTACCGGTTCTCTGAACCACCCGCCTCCATCACTACCGGATCAGGTGATCCGGTCCAAACTGGAAGCATTTCACCCCTGAATGGACTCACAAAAGGGACTTAGACCTGGTTTTGAAGTTCTGGTGTCACACACACACACACACACACCCATAGTCACATGACTACATTTTGAACACTCAGCAAACAGTCGCATTTAAGGCGGTTTACAGCAACCTTTGATCACATGACTGTGGTTTACGGTTTTGCCACAAACTGGCCTTTTGCCAGTTTCTGGCAAAAACTGGCAATAGTGAACAATGGGTTCGCGTAACAATCATGGCAGTTGCTTAATTACTGTGGCATTCTCTGTCACAATCAGTGACAGGGTAGTCACTTGATGACCACTGGGAAAAAAAAGGTCAGAAATATCGTTCAGGTCATCCATTTTACCACCATCACAAGTTATGACTGTAATTGCCAGGCGTAATACATCTTGTAACAGGTTCTGTAGCTTGATTAAGTTTTAAATAATAAAGGAATATTTTCTTCCCTTCAGTAGTTACTCACAACCAAACAAGCCATTTCTCTCAACTACAGGCACGTAACCACAGCACTATCAAGCCTTGGCAGCCACTTTCTTTCTGCTGTGATTCCATGGTGTAACCTCCATCTCTTCCTCAGACATCAACAGAAACAATTTAAAGTTGTGCTTGACTGAACTGGTTTTAAAACAGTTCAGACCCCATCCAGCGAGAGCCTCAAGAGTTATAAAACCCATTACGCCTTGTCAGGCATTTTCTTGAAAGAAGTCAGGTGAGGCATGATAGGGATCGGCAATGAGGGTCAGCAAAGATCATGTTAGTATAATTTTCTGCCAGCTCAAGTGCGGATAGTTGGCACTTTGACTTTGGCAATGGAAAAAGTTGTAAAGGTTGATTTACATTCATTTGTGGCATTTTTTGATCAGAGACATCTGTAGTGATGGTCTTTGAAGATATAGGTCGGCAATCAAAGCCCCATTCTTTTCCCCATGCATACAGTACATGTGACTCACATTAAAAAAGAGACAGGCTTCCACAATTTTGAAGCCAATGCCTGTTTTACTATGGATGTCTCTGTTTCTAACTGATTTCTCTAGCACTCTGCAGAGCTGAATATCGTGGCGTACCATATTAACATAGTTCTGTCTTAAAAATTTTCCATATGCAGAAGCAGTTTAGCAGTTAAAGTCCTTATTAGTTAAGGGAAACAAACAAACAAGCATATCAGAAAGAATATGGAACAAGCTAAATATGGTAGGCGCCTAGCATTTTTAGATACTCATTGCCAAGTACTGTAGGTAGGACAAATTGGCAAAGTTGTAGAGTTATTCGAAACAGATCTAAATCCACAAAGCAGCATGTGTCTCAATTTGTTTCCAAAAAACTGCTGTATATTCTTCATTTATTTTGTAATTATTCTGCAAACATTTGGGAGTAACAGACATATCTGGTTGTATGAGAGCCTCCTGCTTCATATGGAGTTTGTGTCTCAAAAACACTAACAAATGATTTTAAGAAACAAAGAAAGGCAAAGCAGGAGCCCACCTGGAATTGGCAGATTAGGGTTGTCTCTGAGTTGAAATTTGAAGCTTTTCAGTAAAGACACACCTCTTTAGAGTGTTATGCAAAATTCTCTATTCCAAACCAAAGGACAGGAAATATAAAATGCAACAGCTAGAATTCATAGTGACGCTATCACTTAGCTCAGTTTATCAGCTCTTGACAAAAAATTAGGAGGCTTGCAGTGATGGAACCATTGGCCTAAATGCCCTGAAATTGTCTGAAAGCTGGATTTTTAGGAAAGTTACTGTCTCCATACTAGCAGGTTTTAGCAGCGTTAACATTGTTCCTGCTCTTTTTCCTTTTTTTAAAAAAACCTTCTACTTCTCATACATGATTATTTTCTGACTACAGTGGGATGAATCTGCGGCAAAAGATTTTGATTCCTTTGGTAGGGATGGTCTTAGCCATTTATTTTTATTCAGGAAAGGAAGAGTTTAAACCTGGTAAGTTATTTGAAGTAAAGATATTTTTGAATTAAAAGGAGAGGCAGGAGAAAAAAAGGGAGCCTTGCTTTTAAAACAAACAAACTGGTTCAGAGCCTAAAATGAATCCTGCCTTGATCATGGATGGCTTTACTTGGAAGTTTTTACAAGCCATCAAGCTACAGGCAAGTAGATTTTTTTTCTCAGCAAGCAGGTAAGATGGGAAATATCTCGGAGGAGGGGGTGTTTTTGTTTTTTGAAGGCTTTTGATATCCTATCTGTTCAAAAAGGATTTTTGTTTCTGAAAAGTTCCTGAAAAACACACAAAAAATACTTGTATGATTGTTCTAAAAGCTTTTGTATCTGGAATGCACGAAATGGGTTAAAGTTAATGCCTAATTATATTGCGGGAAAGAGAAAAAGAGTGGGGGAGTAAAAATTATTTTGGTGTTATTTTATGCTCCTTTGGAATGCTAGTAATTCTTGTTTCTGCTGCTTTCTTGTGAATTTGACTGCTATGACTAATAACTGACGAACTGACTTATGATTTTTACTTGTTAGGCAATTATTTGGTGGAATGGGAAGCTATTTAATGTCAGCTTTATAAAATGTGATTCTCGCATCTTATTCTCTAGAAATGTTGAAAGGGAAGCGAGTGATTGTTACTGGGGCAAGCACTGGAATTGGTGAGCAGATAGCATACCACCTAGCACAGATGGGTTCTCATCTCCTGATTACTGCACGGACAGAAGCCCAGCTCCAGCAAGTAAATATTAAATATTCATTTATTCCACTATATAATTACACTCACAAGCTCTCATACACTTAAATGGTTAAGAGAGAGACAAAGAACACTCTCCCTCAAACTGAGAATGAAGATTAATTCTTCAAAGCCAGAAAGAAGCAAGGAGATAACTGCCACCATTCATAGGTGACCCTTAATGGCATTTTTCCTTTTTTGACTGATTAATGGGGTCAGACTGTATTACACCTTTCAAATTCCAGGGATATAGAAAGAGAGCTGCTTCATCTAATAGGGAGAGTCAGAGCAAGATCTCTGGAACAATTCCTTCTCTGTCTGCGGTGAAATGCCATTTGATCTTTTCCTGTGGTAATGGAAAGCAGGGGTGATAGCCTGGTCCAATGGATAAAGTCACAAACATATCAAACAAACTAACAAGCTTAATCATAGGAAAGGAGAGAGGACGGTAAATGTTAAGATTTGGGAGAGATTTAATTTTTTAAATAGTGGATCCCTGGTTTTATAGTTTATTATCAGCAGCATGTGAGTATGTTTGCACATCTTTAAGTATGTGTGTCTGTATGATTGTATCTCCAGCCATGCACCTGATAAAAATGTAGTGGATATCTTCTGAAAAATGTATCCTTTTCTGCTGATTCAAGATTAGATGGACAACACTTTATTTTGGTACAAAGAAGGGACCTGAATTAGTTTTTGAACATGTTGTAGATATTCATTCAAAACTTCCCAAGCCTTTGCAAACTTTCTTCTATATATATGTATACTGCCTATCTGGACAGCATGCTGCTTATCTGCCTATCTGGAAGAAAAAAAAATTGACCAGAATATCTAAAAAAGTATGCCGGAAGGTAAACTCAAAATTAAGTTCAGAACTATAAGCCCAGGCTATCTCTAAAACTGTTACCATATGTTCGATTTGAGACCATAGACTGAGTATACACATCTACACACAATATTTTGCAAAGCATGTGTTTTTGCCACTGCCCTCTAGAGACAGAGAGAGGCTGCAGCATCAACTAAGATAAGTTGGAGCATGTTTAGAGTTAGCCTGTGTCCTTATTTATACATATTTTTCACACGAACATGTTCCATCAACATTTTTCTAGGTGTAATCATGACATTTCCTTGAAATCTAGAAGTTGACGTTTGTTACTTTATGAAGAAAGAAAAGGAGGCGAAGATACATCATAATCCAAAGTACTGCCTTGTGATTCATATTCCTTCATGAGTCAGATTTGTCTTGTTTTTAACTTTATTCATTTATTTATTAACGTGTATTTAACTTTAAAAGTGAGATACAGCAAATGAGGCACAGGAAGGTGGCTAGACGTGATTGATGACTCAAACAGTCAGACCTATCCTATTCCTACAGCAGTATTCCTACTGTCATCATGATTGGTAGATTTGTCTTCCAGGTAATGACATGCTGAAGAGGGAGACCAATAGAAGTCAGAGAATTCAGCCTGTCTCTTTGCTTATCATTTGTTGCATATCTTTGTGCAGGACAGCACAATATGAATCAGAGCAGTGGCCATAGAAGCTGCATAGTGAATAGCAAAGGGGCCAGTAAATTTCATGTTGCTATCCTTTCCCACTGATTCAAGAGTAGATGTATGGCACTTTATTTTGGCACAAAAAAGGGACCTAAATAGATTTTTGAACATGTAGTAGATATTCATTCAAAACTTCTCAACTCTTTGAAAATATTCTCATTCCATGTATAAATTTACTATAGTTTTATTAATACTCATATATCTTTGCCAGAAATCCTTTATTTCTCAGTGCTATTTCTTTCACCCACCCTATTCACTTATGTTTTTAAAATCTCAGCCTTCCCCAAGTTCATGTACTGTCAATGGATTGACTCGGAATTATGGAAGTTCAAATCAACAGATTGGATGGAGATCTCCCTCTCTCTCTCTCCCTCCCTCTCTCCTTCCCTCTCTCTCTTTTCTATTGGATTTGAACATAATTCCGAGTCAATCCTTTGACAGTACATGAACTTGGGGAAGGCTGAGTTTTTAAAAACATGACTGAATAGGGTGGGTGAAAGAAATAGCACTGAGAAATAAAAAAATTCTGGCAAAGATATATGAGTGTTAATAAAGCTATAGTAAAGAAGAAGTAATAGGAGGAGACCGCTTAATGGAAAGCATATTGTCTCTCCCTTGTATGATCATTGCTGATCTCAGTACATAGACACAGACCCACAGAGAGACAGAGACAAAGAGAAAGAGATAGAGAATCTGATCATCTAAAGAAAAAATATTTTTCTTCAACTCACTGTTGACTATTGGCTTTAGTTAAAGCAATTCAAGCAGACTTTCAGATGAAATCTATCCCATCCTTCCCCATGTCTATCAGAAAATGCACAGGTTTTGCTGTGCTTTTTAAGAAACCTGTGTCAATGGTAACTGGGAACATTTCCAGGTGAGACTTTGAAGTTAGTCACTAAATCCAAATCTTTAGTATATTTAGTAACATAGTTTATTTTGGGATACTAACCTCTTTGTAACAAATATCAATACATCATCAATTCAACAAAAGTTGCAAACGATATATTACATATAAATAGTTTATTTCTTTTATGGTACCTGAATTTAAGGGGAAAATATGTTGGTTATTTACATAATATGGTTATTGGATTAACATGTTCCATGGTTTCAAATGATTTTTTTAGAATTATAAGTCTAGCATGACTACCAAAGGATGTTCTGCAAACCCAATATTTAAAATATATTTTTTTAAATAAATGTTGTTGTTTTTTATGGGTGAGGGAGATTGTACATCAAAAAGCTGAAAATGCTTTCAGCTGAAATTGTTAATGAGGTGGTTTTTCCAGTGGAAATTTCCCACTGATAACGCTGATCCAATAAGTCGATTTAAAATGTGCTGTCAAAATATCCTCATAAACTGGATTGTTCGGTTGCTTCTTTGCAGATATTTGATTTAATAAATTTGAGTGCAAAGAGTTTAAAAGGTCAAGGAATATCTACTAATTTTACTTTTCTGTTTGCTTTAGGTAGTTGCTCATTGTTTAGAGTTGGGTGCAGCATCTGCTAGGTACATTAATGGCAGTATGGAAGATATGAAATTTGCTCAAGCAGTAGTGAAGAAAGCAGAGGAATTATGGGGTATGTTGACTTTATTAGAACATGAGATGGTTCCAGCATCTTATTTCTAACTAATTATTAATTCTAACTAAATTAATAATGTGTGTTAGTAGAGCGGTGTGGTGGCCTAGTGGTGAAGATGCTTGCTTCCCACTCGGAAGGTTGAGACCTACCAATCCTAGGTAGAGGCAGATGTTTCTCTCACAGGGTGCAAAGAGGAAATATCTGCTACAAACTCTGTGTAGGTGTCAGGAAGAGCATATAGCCAATATATGCTCAGCCCCATTCAGTCATCTGATTCTACCTTGAATTAAGGGATTACAGGGTCATAAAAAGAAAATAATAATGATGTGCGTCAATAAGTAAGTACTACCCTTTATCTGCCCTTAAATGGATTTGAATATCAGATTTTAATATAATGAGAGAAATGGTGGGGAGCTTTATTTCTCTAAAGTATCTTACTTTGCCCACCCCAGAAGTAAAAATTTACACATATTTATTTACAGCATGCAGCATAAGTTGCAGTTTCTTTTAGCATTTTAACCCTTACTTATTTTAAAACTATTGTCAATAGTACACCTTACTATACGAATGGGAAATAAAATAATTGACCAATTATTACCAGACATTTATTGATCCCAAGCAGTGGTGGGTTGCTGCCAGTTCGGACCGGTTGCAAGAACTGGTAGTAAAACCAGTAAAAGAGCTCTGGTGGCTCAGCAGACTAAAGCACTGTTATTAACATCCACTTACATCTGCTGCCTGCAATTACTGTAAGTTCGAATCTCACCAGGGTCAAGGTTGACTCAGCCTTCCATCCTTTCTAAGGTAGGTAAAATGAGGACCCAGATTATGGGCGCAATAAACTGACTTTGTATAAATATACAAAAGTATGAAGGCTATTGCTTAACACATTGTAAGCCGCCCTGAGTCTCCGGAGAAGGGTGGCATATAAATCAATTTTTTTAAAAAAACAAAACGGCGGAAAGCTCCGCCCACTGATGTCATCATAGGCGATCTGCACATGCGCAGAAGAGTGTGCGCACATGTGAGCACAATGCGAACCAGTAGTAAAAATAAGTAGAACCCACCCCTGATCCCAAGCCTTTATAGATCATTTCATTTCTTGTGGCTTTGGATCTTCTGGAGTGAAAGATATTTAAGAGAAAACCATGGAATATTTTTTCTTAAAAATTAATACCACTAGGGCAAGTTTTTGCTTTCTAGTTTGCTTGATTTGCTAAATTTACATTTCATTTTAGTTATTATATTAAAATATAACAAACATTTGCTTTTGTTTCTCAGTAAAGCTCGAAACAAAACCTTCAATCTTTCTGGCACTAAATAAACCCAAGTGCCTTCAGTTGTTAAAATGTACAATTAATTTCATAGAAGCTTTTGTGATTTGGTAACTCCTGCTTTGGCTGACAGACCTACCTGAACCATGGACCTGCCTAGCTAGAAGCAATCTCAATTTATTTTTCCTTGTCTTTGTCCCCAATCACAGCTATCCCTTTTTCAATGATACAAAATTCATAAATCAACACCTCATCTTGAGCATTGTTGAATTCTAGTATACTATCATTACCCTAAGATAGAGTGTTTTAGAAATAAAGAGAATCTAGATTTAGTGCAATAACAATCTTGAAGATCATTACGTTCTCAGAAATAGAAAATAAAAAAATCTAACATCTGCAACTGCTTTCCTACGCTCCCATGGACTAAATGTGTGGACTAAATGGTATTCTATTGTTATTTTATTTATTTTTATTTATTTATTTTTATATGCCACCCTTCTCCGGAGACTCAGGACGGCTTACAATGCGTTAAGCAATAGCCTTCATACTTTTGTATATTTTATACAAAGTCAACTTATTGCCCGCACAAACCGGGTCCTCATTCTACCCACCTTAGAAAGGATGGAAGGCTGAGTCGATCTTGAGCCTCATGAGAATTGAACTCGCAGTAATTGCAGGCAGCTGGATGTTAAATGCTGCCTTAGTAGGAGGCATTAGCCTCCTACGCCACTCAGGCTCCTTATACTGGGATTCCCATTATGCCACAAGGAAACTTCTATAAATATTGAGAAGTCCTTGTTCACACTAAATCTGAGAAAAAAATCCTCCAAATTTGTTCTCAGCCCTAATCCTTCACAGCATTCTAGAAGGAAAACGTTTTGCTTTCCCTTCTACTACTTGAATATTTTATCTTCCCTAGTGACTCTCAGGGGAGTTTCAAGTGTTGTTAGATGAACCATTCATTTATTTGTTTATTTCCATTCTAATAGGACCTCTCAACTACTGTATTTGTGTGATTCATATATTATTTTAAGGGGCCACCAAGCTTTTGAGCACCAGGGACTGGTTCCATGGAGAAAGGTTTTCCTCAGACCGAAAGGGCGTGATTTTGCATGCTGCCTACATCCCGCGAAAGGGGCTTCACTTGTTTGTGCGGCCCAGTTGCTGGCATGCCACAGACCAATGCTGGTCCATGGACTGGGGTTGAGGACCCTTGTTTTAAGGAATGTTCACTATCCCTTTGTTTTTTGTTTAGTATAAGCTCAAGAACTGCTTTTTAAATAAGTATCACAATACATTTAGGGTTACCAAATAAGTAATATAATTGCAGACAAGTATGAAGAATTAACTGGGATTTTGTCCTGAAATCTTCTAAAGCAGGGGTCTGCAACCTTAAGTCCGCCTTGAGTCTTCGGAGAAAGGCGGCATACAAGTTGAATAAATAAATAAATAAATAAATAAATAAATAAACAAATAAAAACACTCAAATAGCCATTTGGACCCATTTACCACAGAAAAGAAAACACCGGGAGCCACAAAACCCTTCCCGTGCCTGACTATTTCTTGAGCAGCCACAAAACTAGCATATGTAGTTGAATTAAATGTTCTGTTTTCTTCTGAAACTTTTTTCTTGGATTTATCCATGGTTGGCCTACCAGTTGAAAAGCTCAATAAATCATGTGCTGGTGGGTGTCACACATAGGTGGTTGTGACATATATTTTGAGTGACAGGGAGCCACAGCAGAGGAGTGAAAGAGCTATATACAGCTCCAGAACTGCAGGTTGCTGACCCCTGTTCTAAGGCAACATAAAGTAAGGCCAGCTCAAAGTATTTAGTTGCCCAATACTGCATCCAAAATATTTGATCATAATGTTATTTTGCCTTCATCTACCAACCTAGTATAACCAGATATTTTATCTTTCTTTTACAGGAGGTCTAGATATGCTGATTCTGAATCATATTGGCAACTCCTACTTCCATTATTTCAACAGGGACATTGAACATGTGCAAAAACTTCTGAACATCAATTTTCTAAGCTATGTAACAATGTCAGTTTCAGCTCTTCCCATGCTTAAGAACAGTGGAGGAAACATAGTAGTTGTTTCATCTTTGGCAGGTGAGCATTAATTCATTAATTCATAAGATTATAGAAATCTCGGAATCTTAAACCTATTACAAATGTTATTGATTTTCCTGTTATCAGAATTACTTACAATTTGACTGTTATACTCATATGGCTTCAAGCTTAAATGACTACAGCTTATGTGTACCCCACCTTCCTTTTCTAATAGGCATAACTATCCTGTGGGTGATCAAATCACAATTTTAATGCATTTTTGCAGTTGAGATATTTAGAGAAAGAAATGTTTTCTGAAGCTTCTACAGGGCTTGTTCTTGAAGCATAATAAGGGCTAGATTTCTTTTCACAAAAAAGATTCTGGCATATATTATTTTTTATAATATGCAAAATATTGTCCATCTGTTGGCAGATGCATACTCAAGTATCCTGTGTTCTTCAGAATTTGTTACTAAGTCAGAAATAAAGAAAATAAATAAATAAATGAAAGTCAGAAATGGAAAGGAAATGTTTTCTTTGCATATCAGTTCAATATATTTAAGAAAATAATCTCTCAAGGAAAGTAGGCTTGTGTCACATATGAGGTTGGGGCATGGTTAGGATAAGGAATCAAAAGTGAGTTTTAGGAAGCAAAAAGAAATAAATTACCTTTTTATTTAGATAACGTTCCAGTATAGAAGCATGAATTTCCTGTTTATTTTGATAGAATTTAAGTTGAAATTTCATTTTAAAGATTGATTCTTTCTACTGGATGCAAACTGACAATTAGCTGAATAATTCTCACTAGAATAGAATAGAATAACAGAGTTGGAATGGACCTTGGAGGTCTTCTAGTCCAACCCCCTGCTTAGGCAGGAAACCCTACATTGAGTGTTGGAACATTCACAACTTCTGGAGGCAAGTTGTTCCACTGATTAATTGTTCTAACTGTCAGGAAATTTCTCTTTAGTTCTAAGTTGCTTCTCTCTGATTAGTTTCCACCCATTGCTTCTTGTCCTACCCTCAGGTGCTTTGGAGAATAGCTTGTCTCCCTCTTCTTTGTGGCAGCCTCTGAGATATTGAAACACTGCTATCAAGAAAAATCTGTATATTCTTCCCCATTCACAAGAAACAATTGAATGTAATGCTAATACATGCTAATAATATGCAAGTATCTACATGTTTAAAAATACAGATTTTCTTAGACTTACAGGCAGTTGCTAAATGATCATTCAAAATTTTAATGGCCTAGCATGACTGGCATGAATCAGCAAATGAAGTGAGAAAAGGGGAGAAGAAATATGATTCTGGGCTTGAATGGCAGCTGTCACAAGGTTGCTAGCCAAAGCTGTTGGGGGGAGATGCAGAGACATCTGTCCCATTGATCCAGCCTTGTATATAGGTGCTGGGGAGTAGAGCTCCGGGAAAGGACATCATCTGGGGAATGTGCTGCTAGTCTGATTAAACAATGAAGAAAGAAGAGAAAAGGAAGGAAAGAAAAAGACTGGTAAACAGTGGATGGAGAGAAAAGTTCAAGTTATGTTACCATCCAGTGTAATTGGGAGTTCCTGGTCCAAGAGGGAGAAGAAATGCCCATAGGTGGCTTCCTTGGAAGAAGGCAAGGGAAGACTCAGAAAGAGGTGGCATGCAAGGAGGGGATTGTTGGTCTTTGGTGAAGCCCTGATCTCTGGGAAAGAACTGAGAAGAACACCCTGAGAGAGGTTCTCCCCAATCAGAGAAGCAGTAGGTGTCATGTGAGAGGGATCTTGTGATCCCTGTGAGAGGGATTTTGGAGTCTTAGTGGACAACCAGCTGAATATGAGCTAACAGTGTGCAGCGGCAGCCAAAAAAGCTAATGCAATCCTAAATTGCATTAACAGAGGGATAAAAATCAAGATCAAGTGAGGTATAATACCAATCTATAAATCCCTAGTAAGACCACAACTAGAGTACAGCATCTAGTTTTGATCACCACACTCTAAAAATGATGTTGAGACTAGAAAAAGTGCAGAGGACAGCAACCAGGATGATTAGGGGATTGAAGATTAAAACATACGAAGAATGGTTACAGGAACTGGGCATGGCTAGTCTAGTGAAGAGAAGGACCAGGGGAGACATGATAGCAATGTTCCAATATTTGAGGGTCTGCCACAGAGAAGAGGGGGTCAAGCTATTTTCCAAAGGCCAGACAAGGAATAATGGATGGAAACTGAACAAGGAAAGATTCAACCTAGAAATGAGGAGAAACTTTCTGACAGTGAGAACAATCAACCAATGGAAAAGCTTGCCTTCGGAAGTTGTGGGAGCTTTATCATTTGAGACTTTCAAGAAAAGATTGGACTGCGGTTTGTCAGAAATGGTGTAGGGTTTCCTGCTTGAGCGGGGGGTTGGACTAGATGACCTACAAGATCCCTTCCAACTCTGTTAATCTGTTCAGGATCAGCAGAGCAGACCCAGGAGAAAGTCAATCCATGCTGAGCACACTACATTAAATCCAGCCCACTCCTCTCTTTTCATTTCCTCTCCATAAGCCCAAAAATGGGGATGGGGGAGGCAAAGTGAAAGCTGGAGGAAATAAGAACTAGAAGTGATAGTCTCTGGGAAGGAGTCTTAGGAGGAAACCTGGCCACGAGTAAATACCAGGATTATGCTGTGTATATATCTGTGCTAAATTCCTGTTGTAAATAGCTTCACAAAATATAGTAGCAAACATAAAAGCCTCTACAGTCTTTGTGTCAGTTGCCACCATTGCTAAGTAAAATATACCTCAAAAGAATGATGCCACATTGTGACAGAATTCAGTCTTATTTACTCCCAACCAATAGGGACACTTAAGTATTTGGCTCCTAAGAGCCTAGCAAGGTCTCTGTGCTGTCAGGTAAATTAAAAAAAATAAGTTCTGGAAAATTCTTCTTTGTGTTATGTTCTATTTTAAAATATTGACATGTTTATTTTAATGCGTATATACTTTTTATATAATCTCATCTTGAACCATTTACGATCAAATACAGTGATTTTTTAAAAAAAAAAATTTGGAAGCTTGAAACTATGAGGAAAACAAAGAACAAAAACAATCAAACAATATTTATATAGAAGAAAGGTCCTCTCTGTGTGCTGAAATGTTTTAATAATGGCCACTTTTAACACTTTAGGAGGAGTTGCTTTAATGACAAATAAACTGGGTAACATTTGGATGGCCAAGGGCTGCATTTAATTTATTCTGTGGATAAGGCTTGAAGGCCATAGCAGAGTTAATGATGGTGCTGATGTATAAGGGGGAGGCCCACTGCTATAGCCAAGATTCATTCTTTTGATAGTTCAGGCTGAAATTAGAGTTTTTGGAAGCAGTTGATAAATGTTGAGTTCATAAATAGAATCAGGGAGGAGAAAAACGTATCTCATACATCTCTAACATTATTCTTCATGGCATAGTATAAATTAAATTTATCATTCTAATTGTGGGATTTCTAGGCAAAATTGGCTTCCCGTTGACTGTTCCTTATTCTGCAACAAAGTTTGCAGTGCAGGGATTTTTCAACTCTTTGAGGCAAGAATTTGTCATGCAGAACATCAATGTTTCCATCACGGTCTGCATCCTTGGACTCATCAACACAGGTACAATTCGCATTTCCATATCTGATTTGTTTTAGGTCCTGGACTTCCTTGTCAGGCTGATACTGGCCAAATTTAGACAAATTATTTGCTTAATTTTTTTTAGAATTTAGAAGGAGGTTGTGCAAGAACAATTCAGTACACAATGATTTGGAGTGGTTTGGTTCCTCATCAGTGAATACTTTCTAACTACTATTTTTCTACTCTTAGAATCTGCCATGAAAGTGGTATCTGGTACAGTCACTATTCCATCTGCACCAAAAGAAGAATGTGCACTAGAAATCATTAAAGGGGGCATCCTGCGTCAGCGGGAGATTTATTATAAATATATGTTTACAAAGATCCCTACACTTTTGCGAGACTGGGCTCCAGAACTCATGGATTATGTCATTCGGAAATCTTTTAATGTGGACAATCTAAACGAAGATTAATCACAATCTGTCTGTTCACTGCCTCTGCATTTTTCTTTTCTGAATATGTGAGTTAAGAATTTTTCAAACTCGGCAACTTTAAGATATGTGGGAATTGAAGACCTCAGAACTTAATATCAAGTTTGAAAAACATTAATATAACCTATAGAAGAGAATATTTGTAGCTCAGGTTTGAACTGTAGGGTGCTTGGTGCTTTCTGTACTTGTTTATTTTCTTGCAGACATTTCATTACCAAACTGATCTTGAGATTCACTATGCTGTTATATATAGACCGCAAATCCAGTTCTGTGTCTTGGGATTTAAGTCTGTCAATTATTGCAATATAAATATTTATATTCTGGAATGGGACAACGTAGGTAAATATGGGTATCTTAGAAAAACTCAGGTTAATGATAAATATTTTTGTATGCTCTTAGACTGCATCCAGATTATTGTTTCTCTTAATCTGCATTCAGAACAAAACATGACGTAAAGCGAAAATTAGAGAGAAAAAAGTTGTAACACAGTGCTGAGTTTCATAGTTTTGAATCAATTCCTTATGTAGATTTCTCACACAGAGAGGAATAAGTGCAAATAAATGCAACATATCCTCTGGCTTGGACTGGCAGGAGGCACTTGATAGTTAACACATCTGGAATTAAACATTTGGCATAAAAAGTACATTTTTTAAATTTTTCAAAGTTTTAAAATTATTTCAAAAAATCAGTTGAAAATGTTTATAGTAATTTTATTAAAGATGTTAATTACATTTATAATTACAATTAATGCAAACTAAATAACAAAAAAGAATAGAAGGTACAGAAAAAGGAAAAACAGAGATAGAAAAGAATATGAGTAAAGAAAAAGAAAAGAAATATATAAAGTGTCTTTTAAACTTCATCAAATAAACTAATGTAATATTGCTTTTTTTAAACTTCTAATAAAGTAATAGAACTTGATTTCTTCATTTTTTTTCTGTCTTCTCTTTCTTCGCACGAGTTCTTCAAAACTTTAAGAAACCACTTTTGCAAATTAATATAGGAAAACTATTCAAATTGCTTTCTTTCTTTATTGTTGTATGTCACTTTTAGTTATTAAAACATCATCCAGTTTCTTTTGTATGTCCATCTTTTTCCACGTCAATCTTGTAGCCTGACATTTGTAAATCCACTTTCAACTCAGTCTTGTCAGGTAAAACTTGCTCCTCTTCCTTTTCTTTCATCTTTTAGACACAGTCTCTCCATAGAAGCAAATGTCTCTGATGACATTATTAATGCTAACTTTTGTTTCCATTTTTCAAATATATCCTTCAATATGTCCAATGATAGAATATTTTGCTTCATTCTGTGATTGTATGTCTAGTTTTTGTGTTCTCGTTTAATTGTAATCTTTAGTTCCCTCTAGTGTCCATTTTTAAAAAAATCTTTTATATATATAGTCTGTAATTTTCTAAAATCAAAGTTTTAATCACCCTTTTTCTGTTTTTTCTCCATTTTTTAAAGTTCTTAAACTTGTAGTTAAAACTTTCTTTTGCGAAGGATTGAAGGGAAAACTCACCCAGTGCTATCAAACTTGTCAGTACAAAGTTTTCCAATAATTGAAAAGCAATTAACAAGCAATTTCTGAAAGCCCTTACATGTAAAGGGTTTACATAAAAGTTTTTATATTAACAATTCTTTTTAAAAAAGATTTTGTGCGTCCAATATTTGCCACTGCTGGTGATGAAATTTACAACTAACATATTTGAACTACTCTTGATTGGCACCTTCTGTTCACTGGCTATAATACTGCAGAAGACCATTATAACACTTTTTTGCTCGAAGTCAATAGAGTCATTAAACTATACATACCATAAATAAAGCCAAAAAAACCCCCCAAATTACCTATTACAATAAGAAAGCTTCAATAAAAAAAAAATTCTCTTTGGCGAAAAAACAAAACTGGCTATGTAACTAATTTTAAAAACCACTACAAAATCTTATGCCACCAGATAAAGACAGAATGCATCAATTACCATTGCAAACAGGAGGAAGAGCTGTTACACTCGAAATCTACCCAAACTTTATATAAATGACATTTGTAAATGCCAAACTTAAAGACTCGAAAACTATCCCACCCCTAAAAGGGCCTAACGGGGAAGACTGTAATGACAAAGCTGTTAAGGCCAACCTCTTCAACACGTTCTTCAGCTCAGTCTTTGTCAACAGCAATGGCTTCTGCCCCACATTTCCTAGTCGTATCACAACTAATTGCAATGATCTGCTACATATTGATTTTACAGTAGATAACATTGAAACAGCACTACCCAACCTAAAGCCATCTCTATCTACTGGCCCTGATGGATTATGCACCTACTTCTTGAAAAAGCTCTCCACTGCCATAGCCGATCCTCTAAGTACAATCTATGCAGTATCTTTCAGAACCAGCTCCTTGCCTGACCTATGGTCAGTAGCCACAGTCATTCCTATCTTCAAAAAGGGAGACCACAGCCTAATAGAAAATTACAGACCCATCTCACTGTGTTGCATCACCTGTAAAGTCATAGAATCAATTATAAACAAATCCATCACCCTCCACTTAGAGACAAATAACCTGCTTTCTAACAAGCAGTTTGGTTCAGGAAAACTTTGTTCTGTAATCTACAGGTCCTTCACTGCAGAAACATTTGGACCACACAACTCGACCCGGGTAAAGTAATAGATGCAATTTACATAGACTTCTGCAAAAGCTTTGATTCAGTGGTACATGACAAACTACTGTTAAAATTAAGCTCTTCTGGTATTTCCGGATCCCTGCACAAATGGATAGCTGCGTTCCTGTCAAACAGGCAAGAAATAGTCAAAATAGGGAGCGCCCTATCAAACCCAGCACCAGTTAACAGCGGTTTCCCCCAAGGTAGCATTTTAGGACCCACACTCTTTCTGCTTTACATAATGACCTTTGTAATCATATTATAAGCAGCTGCGTCCTCTTCGCTGATGGCATAAAACTATTTAACACCACTGACAATACTGCTGCCCTACAAAGAGACCTTGACTATGTGTTAAAATGGTCGCGCAATTGGCAACTCCAAATCTCAGCTACAAAATGCTCTATCCTACATTGGCAATAAAAATCAGAGCACCAAATACAATCTGGCCGGATACAATCTTGTAGATGACCCTCACTCTGTCAAGGACCTATGAGTATTCATCTCGAACAATCTAAGCCCCAGAGCTCACTGTAACAGCATTGCCAAAAAGGCATTAAGATTTTTTATCTAATTTTGCGAACTAGGGCATACAAAATCTTTGCCAGACCAATTCTCGAATACAGCTCATCTGCCTGGAATCCACATTGTGTATCGGACATTAATACAATTGAGTGGGTCCAGAGGTATTTCACAAGAAGAGTACTCCACTCCTCTGCTCACAATAGAATCCCTTATGCCACCAGGTTCGAAATTTTGGGCCTGGATAACCTGGAACTAGACTGCCTACAGTCTCACCTAAGCATGGTACACAAAATTCTCTGCTACAACATCCTACCTGTCAACGACTGCTTTAGCTTCAACCTCAATAATACTTGGGCAAACAATAAATACAAACTCAAGGTAAACCGCTCCAAACTTGATTGCAGAAATTACGACTTCAGCAACAGAGTGCTCAACGCTGGAATGCTCTACTTGACTCCGTTGTTACATCCTCAAATCCCCACAGCTTCAATCTTAAACTGTCTATCATGGACGTCACCCCATTCCTAAGAGGTCCATAAAGGGGGCGTGCATAAGCGCACCAGAGTGCCTACCATCCCTGTCCTACTGTCCCCATTTATTTGTACTCATTTCCTATGTTCATGTCCACGTTTATACTTATACCTTTAATCTTGTACATGTTTGACAAATAAATAAATAAATAAATATCAGTGAGTTGATCTTGAAGTATAATGTAACTTTTGAAACTTAATTGTGTTCTGAACAAAAGATGGAATTAAGAAATAAATACTCAAATTCATTACTCAAGGGGTCCTAATTGTAAATAAGAAAAAAATATCATATCATATGGTTCACCATCACACAACTTCCTTCCATTTGTATTTAGTTATTTGAGCTGCCCATTATATTTGCTTTCATTCTGATTTCCTCACATTTTTATTTTTTAAATTTGTTTTGTTTCTAGCTATTATCAAGGAGAAAAGGCCAACAGGCCATCAAGTTATTGATCCCAGACTTTTCAATGTACTAAGTCTATTATGATTATTAAAAAAAATAAATGGTGAGTTCGATTCCCACCTTAGGCATGAAAATTGACTGGGTTGTTGCTGTGAGAAAGATAGGTGGGAGTATTAAATATGTTTGCCATATGTTTGAGTTATATAATAATAATAATAATAATAATAATAATAATAATAATAATAATAATAATAATAATAATAATAATAATAATAATAATAATTTTATTTATATACCGCCCTTCTCCCGAAGGACTCGGGGCGGTATACAGCCAAAATTAAAAACATAAATATACAATATCATAGTTAAAATTAATTAAAATCATTAAATAGTTTTGGCCAAATTTTAAAAACCCAATATTAAAACCCAATTTAAAATCATTCAGTTAGACAGCCCCGCCTGTCGGAACAGTAGGGTCTTGAGGGCACAGCGAAAGACCCGGAGGTCAGAGATGTTACGAATATCTGGGGGCAATTCATTCCAAATGACAGGAGCTCCAACAGAGAAGGCTCTCCTCCTGGGTATCGCCAGCCGACATAACTTGGCCGACGGCACCCTGAGAAGTCCCTCTTTGTGGGAGCGGACTGGTCGGTGGGAGGCTATTGGTGGCAGAAGGCGGTCCCGTAAATATCCTGATCCTATGCCTTGGAGCGCTTTAAGGGGGTGACCAACACCTTGAATTGCACCCAGAAGACCACTGGGAGCCAGTGCAGCTCGCGCAGGAGAGGTGTTACATGGGCGTAACGAGGTGCACCCATAACCACCCGCGCGGCCGCATTCTGGACCAGTTGGAGCCTCCGAATGCTCTTCAAGGGGAGCCCCATGTAGAGAGCATTACAATAGTCCAGATGGGAGGTGACGAGGGCGTGAGTGACCGTGCACAAGGCTTCCCAGTCCAGAAAGGGACGCAACTGGCGGATCAGGTGAACCTGATAAAAAGCCCCCCTGGCTACGGCCATCATATGCTCTTCTAAAGGCAGCCGTGAGTCCAGGAGGACACCCAGATTGCGAGCCGTCTCTGTGGGGGGCAAAGATTCACCCCCAATAGTCAGCTATGGCACCAGCTGACTATACTGGGACGCCGGAAGCCACAGCCACTCAGTCTTGGAAGAGTTGAGCTTGAACCTATTTCTTCGCATCCAGACCCGCACAGCCTCCAGGCAGCAGGACATCACATCAAGGGGTGGTTTGGGGTGGAGATGTACAGCTGGGTGTCATCAGTGTACTGATGGACTCTCACCCCAAAACCATGGATGATCTCATCCAGCGGCTTCACATAAATGTTGAACAGAAGGGGCAAGAGGACCGACCCTTGTGGCACCCCCCAAGCGAGGCGCCTCGAGGTCGACCTCTGCCCCCCTGCCAACACAAACTTCGAATGGTCGGAGAGGTAGGAGGAGAACCACTGTAACACGGTGCCCCCAATTCCTAACCCCCTCAACCGCTGCAGCATGATACCATGGTCGATGGTACCAAAAGCCGCTGAGAGATCTAATAGGACCAGGACAGAGGAACAACCTCTGTCCCGAGCCCTCCAGAGATCATCAACCAACGCGACCAATGCCATTTCTGTGCTGTACCCCCGCCTGAAGCCTGACTGGTATGGGTCCAGATAGACAGCTTCCTCCAGGTACCGGGGTAGCTGTCATGCCACCACACTCTCAACAACTTTCGCCACAAAACGAAGGTTGGAGACCGGACGGTAATTTGCTAATACAGCTGGGTCCAGGGATGGCTTCTTGAGGAGGGGCCTTACCACCGCCTCCTTCAAGGCAGCAGGAAAGGTCCCCTCACTCAGAGAAGCATTTATAATCCCCTGGAGCCATCCTCGTGTAACCTCTCGGGAGGCTAGTACCAACCAGGAGGGATACTGGTCCAATAAACATGTGGCAGCACTAAGCCCACCCAGAATCCTGTCCATGTCCTCGGGAGCCACAGGGTCAAACTCTTCCCAGATAATATTCTCAAGACTCACCCCCGTCTCCCTTCCCAGACTCACCCAGTCGGAGTCCAAGCCTTCCTGAATCTGAGCGACTTTATCATGCAGGAATTGCACAAAATCCTCAACTCAACCCTGCAAGGGATCTTCCCGCACTTCCACCCAAAGGAGGGAGTGGGTCACCCTAAACAGAGTGGCTGGGCGGTTCTCTGCAGATGCGATCAGAGCGGAAAAATAGTTAGATTTTGCCAGTTTTATCGCCACTAGGTAGGTCTTGATATAAGACCTCACCTGTGTCCGGTCAGATTCAGATTGACTAGTCCTCCAAACACTCTCTAGGTGTCTTTTCCGACGCTTCATCTCTCTCAGCTCCTCGGAAAACCAAGGAGCCAATTGAGATTGGCATCAGGTCAGAGGCCGCAAAGGCACGACGCGGTCCAAAGCCCCTGTGGCCGCACTATTCCAAGCGGCCACCAGCTCTTCAGTCGAGTCGTGTGCCAGAGTCTCAGGAAACGGCCCAAGCTCCATCTGGAACCTTTCAGGATCCATCAGGTGCCTGGGACGGAACCATCTAGTCGGTTTCGTCTCCCTGCGGTGGGGGGAAGCGGCTTGAAAGTCTAAGCATAGGAGCGAATGATCGGTCCATGACAAGGGCTTAATGTCTAGGTCCCCTCTACCAAGATCATTCTGCCACTGACCAGAGATAAAAATCAAGTCCAGAGTGTGTCTCTCTGTGTGAGTGGGATCTTGCACTAACTGGGTCAGGTCCATGGCTGTCATGGAAGCCATGAACTCCCGAGCCACCTCTGATGTCTCACCTGTGGATGGTAGGTTGAAATCCCCCATAACAATAAGTCTGGGGGTATCAACCACCACCCGGCAATCACGTTGAGTAGCTCAAGCAGGGTTGCCGCCACGTGGCAGGGAGCCAGGTACAGAGTCAGCAAACCCATCTGCACCCCATGACCCCACTTCACAAAAAGGGACTCACATCCGGCTATCTGAGAAACAGTGGCCTCCCTCGGACAAAGACTTTCTCTAATAATTGCCGCTACTCCCCCACCCCTCCCCTCAATTACATCATAATTGATGTAGCCCTTGACCCAATAGAAGTGATATAGTTCTACTGCAAGAATGAAATTCATTGGGTGATACCGGAAAAGTCACAATTTTTTAGCTTTATCTGGGTCACAGAATTGCCTTGGTACGAATAACATCTGGAGGAGAGAGAGTTATGAATGTTATCTGGAAATCCGAGAAAAGGCAGAATAAGTAAACAAAATTAATGGTGGATAATTTGGTGGTATATTTATTCCAAAACTATAAACAACATGATTCTATGCAGTACTGTTTGCTGGGGAATATTGGATTAATATCAATCTTTTGATATCAATCTTTTGAGTTTGTAATAGGTATCTGGATGGGAAATGTAGGAAAATAATTTTGAACTAGATAAGTCTTTGTCTGGTCCATCAGCTTATATTGCAAACAAATAAATTGTGTTTTTGAGCATATGCATTTACTTATTTAAAAAAGAATATTTTAATAAACTGCACCAAGCATTAATGTTGCTGTTACTAGCAAGGTAATTTGAGGTTGAAAGAAAATACTCTGCATTCACGCAAAAGACATAACATACCACGTGGGACCATTTTTCAGATACTGGATTATAATGAGTTTTGTCAAGGTAATTTCCAGGGATAAATATCCACATATTTTTCCACTTCCATTTCCTGTAAGAAATAACACAGAATAAAGGAAGCTGGGGTTTTTTTAAAAGGAAAAGAAATATGAGTTATATAATCCTGACAAAAGAAAAAAGTCCACTCATATTCCATTAGACAGAATATACTTTGTCAATTTAAGTTGTTCTCACTCACAACGATTTTAGACTACTGTGATTTCATGGTGCTAGCCACAGCTCCTTCCAAGCAAGGGCCAAGCTCAAGGTGCCAAGCTGATAACTGCAGCAAAGAGTTGTTGCTGTAGTGGAGATGTGGCAATGGTGAAATGCTACCGGTTCGCACCGGTTCAGGCTACTGGTTCCTCTGAACCAGTATTTCCAACGCTCAGCTGTGCCGCGCAATTTAAAGTCGCTAGAAAGTAGGAAATCCTACTTTATAGTGAATCTAAATCACGTGACACAGCTGATTCCCCCCTCACTGCTCTACTTACCTTCCCAAGCCTCCTTTAGGCACGTACTGCACATACGCAAGCACTACACATGTTAGATGTGCACTGTGCATGTGCGCTCAGCGTGCATTTGGCGTGCAGCACGCATGTGCCCATACGCAACACGTGTTTGGCAGCGAACCGGTGGCAAACCGGTTCAGATTTCACCACTGAGATGTGGGCTGCAAAAATGTGGATAGCCAGGAGATGGCAGTGAAGAATTATCATCACTGGGTTGTCTAGATTTTGGCAGCTCAGATGTGGATGTCATACCCAATGTTGAAAGAAATACAGGTCTGTTTGCTAAAAAAAAAAAAAAAAAAAAAGTCAAATTACTACAAAACTGCTTATAGAAAGCTAGAGTTCCTTATTGTTTCAGAGAGAGAGAGAGAGGAGAGAGAGAGCGCAAATGGGTGCAATACCAGTCCTGAGCTCAGAGTATTTCCAGTTCTTTGAAAACGGAATGGTGAATTCTTGTCGCTTACAGTAAGTTAACAGGGGATAACTAAGGTAATGCTTTGGATCTTGATGAACTTCAATCAGGCCTGCCACTGAGAAGCAAAGGTAAGGACTTCTTAGTAATGACCTCGGTTTTAATTTCTAAGTGAAGAGAGAGCAAGCACATTCGTTCTAAAACAGATCAGCATTCTGGCATTCCCTTGCAACAATGCCTGTGCGAAAAAGATAAAGGACATTTGTGCTCATTAGAGAAAAACTTATTGGTCTAGAAAGGAAGGAATCCCATAATCTGATAATTAAACCTCAGAAGTTTGCCCAGGTCAGTGAGTTAAGTATTGTAACTGGAGTAATATAGCTCCTCTTCGTTGTTCAGAATTACTTAAAGGAAGGGCTTTTCAATTAACTGCACTTTAAAGACATTGAAAGCATGGCATCTGAACAAGGTAAGCTGTTATTGGGTGCTCTGAGAATAGTGCCAGTTAATTCACTTCTGGGGGTACCAAATCATTCAAATGTCAGATATACACATAAAATACTTAAAAACTCATCTTTAAATTTGCCTCAACTATAGACTCTGCAGATCAATTTTGTATAAAAAAATCAATTTTTTTATTATTACAAATGCCATAGGTAAACTCTAGACACTTTTCCATTTTAACCTAAAATTTAATACAAAACTGCATTTTCAAACCAGCAAAATGAAAAAAAAAAAATAGAACAGTGATGGCGATCTTTCTTTTTTTAAAAGAATAAAATCCCTAGGGTACAAGGCCTGATGAAAGAAGCATTCCATGATACTTTCCATCTAGGACAATTCCATTGCTATTTAAGTCCTAGAATGCTATCTGCAATAGCTATTGTGATTAATTTAATCTTCAATTTCTACCTACAGACTGGGTCAAAATATAGAACCCATCTGATCAGAATATATATCGCTTTGTCATATTTTGAATGGTCTAATAAAAGTATTTCCTGCTATATTTCAGATTTCTAATTCCCAGTGTGATTGTCTATATTTTTGGTAGCTCATTCAGTAGCATGTTCGGAAAAGAGATAGAGCAATTTATCGTGGCAAAATATCAAGTCTAGTGACATCTTTTCCAACTAACCAATTTTATTAAAAGCTATAATTTTTCCTTTAATTTTCTTGCATTTAAATTTCTTAGTCACTAAAAAGTGCTATCAGATTTCTTCAGATTTAGTATCATGTTCTAACAAGAGCTTCTTGGGTGGATATATTAGCGTATCCCACTTATACAAAACACAGAATGATTAAAGATGGTTGGGATGGGGAAGATTAATAAATAAAATATAATATAATATTAAAACTAAGAAATGAAATCTTAACTAATTTCTGCCTCTAATTGCTTCCTTAGTAATAGGAAATAGGAAATGAATTCCTACAGGAATAAAATGACACATCACAAACAACTATAATAGTACAAAGCAATTACATTTTAGCTGAATATGAGTAGCTTATTTAACTTTTATCCAAACATCAGGAAGTTTAGCCCAGATGAAAAAGTATGCTGCCACAATAAATGGGAGGTAGTTTAAAAATAAAAAAAAGTTTTTAGGTACTATCTAGAAATCAATTTAAAATATTTTTCAAAAATATTATAATAAAAGAAAAATAATGCACCCTGGGGCCACAAGTTGCTACTTCCTGTTTAATATTGTTTAATATAACAATGGGTTAGGTACAGTATATTGGTTATGAGTGAAATAAAGAATTGTAACTAAAATTTTCTACAGCTTATAACATAAACCAAACTAAAGATAATTGTGAAAGACAACAAATCCTAATCAAAGGGGAATGAGGGGAAAACATATGCTTCTGTGTTTGGGTGTTGCTAAATATTTACTTTTTCTGGCAGTTTTAGTACAAAACAGAAACATGTTTCTTTGACAGCACTGTTTGGTCGAATTTTTTATTGCTCACATGCCTATCCTCTATTCTTTTGGAATCACATTCAACATGGTCTTTTTTGCAGAGATGGGAACTGATATTATGTTTCTTTTTTAGATATCCATATCCAACTGCATATACTGTTAATATGGCATTGCAATGGCAAACTCAAAATATAGGGAATGGTGCAAGAGGGAAACAGTAGAATTTATATTGGTCATTTCATGGTTTCAGCCTCGATACATTCTATGCATGTCATGGGATATATAAGAGGCAAGAGTCCTACAGGTCAAGACAGAAGAATTGAACTATTTTCCCCTTCACTGAGATTAGATGATAGAGATAGATAGATAGATAGATAGATAGATAGATAGATAGATAGATAGATAGATAGATAGATAGACAGACAGACAGACAGACAGACAGACAGACAGACAGACACCTACATACATTGATGGAAACTAATAAGACAGGAAGAGTGATGAAAAATATGGGAGGAATTCAAGTGGAAGAAGATAAAATAATCTAAACAAAACAATAAAATTGCCAGAATCAGGGACTTGGTGTGAGGAAAGACAACAAAAGACTATATTTAGTCTTACAGTTTTTGCAGGGGATATGTGTTCGCAACTGATAAATCCTTTGGGACATATATCTCAGAGCTTCTTATATCTTTAAAAGTATTTCAATTAAAAATATGCACTAATCACAAAAAAAACAGAACAGCTTACTCTAAAGTTAGAGGTGAAAGGCCTCTAGCCTGTAGGCCGGATGCAGATGTACAATATTGTAAATAGCTTTGTTCGGTTTGGTGGCTGCTGTGATGCGAAATGAAGGAGAGCAGAGGAGTAAGTGGTTTTCCTGCTCTGCGGGACTGACAGGAAGTTCTTGTTTCTTACTCAAAGTGGAATTTTCAACTCTGCTCTATAGATACAGTACTGAAGAAGATGGAAACAGAGTCCCGCGTTTGTAGAATGGATTGTACCATTTCAGAGTGTGAAATGGTGTCACAACATTGATTCTTCCCCACATTGAGAAACATCAAGCAATAGGGGCAGGGAAAGGGAGAACATAACTGGAAATATTACAGCAAAGAGAGTTGTAGCTATTGATCTACGGAAATGAACTTTGTGCAAGAGCCTAGGAAGCAGCCCAGATCTCAAGCCACTTGGTCTGAAATCAAGGCAGAAATTGTCAACCAAGAATGTTAAGGCCTCGACAATGTCTAGCTGGACATAGGCTGTGCTTGAAATAGCCATGCAATGTGTTCCATCACCATCCTCTACTTTTTAAGCCTTTTAACAGGTACGAGTTGTGCATATTTTTGCAGTAGTATGCAAAAATACTAATATACTGCATATATTGCAGTATACTGCATATACTGCAAATGGAGCAAATCAGATTATATTTTTCTGAATTCAGATTTTATAATACCAAACACTTACACTAGAGCCTTGTGCAAATGAATGAATCCAAAAGGGGAAGGAAGAAGAGGGAGAGGAGGGAAGGTTTGCCATAAAGTGAAATCTGAAATTAACAGAATGAATCCTGCTAAAACCTATATTTAGAATCTTTTAAAATGCCTGTGGCCTTCTGTAATGTTTAATCTATTCAATATGAAAGTCAAACTGCATGCAATGTAATTCATATTATTTACGATAGTTCTGCATCCTGTGTCTTATTTCTTCTTAACAAATAGCCGGCTCAGGGGTTAGGGAGTCAGAATCGGTCGAAAGTAAAAGAGAAGTGAACCAAATCAGCCCCATTAAACTTCTGACTGCATGGTGCTTTAGGGAAAAAAACTTAATTTAAAAGCCAAATAGCAAATGAAGTTCACTCAACAGTTATTTCACTGGTTCCATGGAATATTTTACTTTTCAGTGATGAGAGGATTTTCTTCTGTAAATCACCACCTGGTTTTGAAACATTGTTCAATTTTTAAAAGCAGTGTGAGGAAGAAAACATGTTTAGTGCCCACATGGAAAATTTAATCTTTTGCTTTCAAGTATATATTATGTATTTTTGCATCTGTATTGAATTATGATTAGATAATATAAATGTTTCAATCATCAACCATCGTCCTCCATATCCATCTTTGTAGTGATTTGCTTAATTCTCAACAGACAAAGTCTCTTCAAGACAAAGAAATCATCTTGCATGCTATCAAATCTTAGATGTGAACCTTCATTTTTTTAAAAAAAATGTTTTCTGGAAGGCAAAACTTGTCCATATCATATAGAACCCACTGGATCTAATATTTGAATTCTGTAGATGGCTCTGAATCAAATACTAATAGTTC
The DNA here is from genome assembly GCF_059756535.1 of Pantherophis guttatus. NCBI lineage: Eukaryota > Metazoa > Chordata > Lepidosauria > Squamata > Colubridae > Pantherophis > Pantherophis guttatus. The sequence continues at coordinate 42,364,796 of NC_142065.1, read as the reverse complement.
TTTACTCATTTTTCTGACTATTCCTTCTTTTTGATCTTGATATGGCACATAAGTACATTTGTTGTTACATTTCATCTTCTTCCCTTCCATTTTCTTCCTTTGTGCCATTGTTCCTTGGGCTGTCTCTATTATGCAGATGATGAGAGTTGTAGCTAAATATGTGTTTAGCTTGTACCAGATAAGATCACTCTGTTCCTTTGTTGTATAAATTTCGGTGTGCAGAAAAAAATGCCATGCATTTACTCTTAATTTCACTGCTGCCTTTATGTGTCATAAGAGTTCTGCCTTGTATATGTTTGTTTATAGCATTAATGGGCTTCTCTTTCAAAATATTGTCCAAAAACTGGTTTTCAATACCATTTCAAATCCAATTTTAAACAATATTGTTTAAAATCCAAAACAACATCTCTCTCTCTCTCTCTCTCTCTCTCTCTCTCTCTATCTATCTACCTACCTACCTACCTACCTACCTACTTATGTATCTATCTATCATCTATCTATAATCTATTTTTCATCAACATGAAAAATCATTCAAATGATGAAGTGAGAGTGAAAAAATAAGTATTTCCAAAGATGCATTTAAAAAACAATGATTTTTAAAATGTAAGCATCTTAATGACATGCTCTTTGGACATACTATGTAAAGACCTAGCTTTCTAGAGAAGGCTCTAAGTCTGGAAAAGGTGAAAGGATAGCAAAGCTGACTAGAAGCAAGGTGATAGACTCAATTGGAGTGGTGATGAGAGCACCATTGGAAGATCCATAAGACCATGCTAGGGACAGTTTGTCATGGAGAAAATCCATCTATATAGGTGCTAAGAGTCTTGATGGTTTTTTATAAATTAATTAGATGTTTAAATTGTTGATATTTCAATTACTATTCATGTGTATCTTCCTTGGTTGCCATTGCTTTAAGATTCTTAAATGGGTCTCATAACATTTGAGAGTGTTCATTTATGAGCAGGTAGTTTTTATGCTGTCTGAATTCCAAGTTGTAAAAGATACTAATCAAAACTGACCTCTCAAATTGGATTTGGAAGTAAAGTACAGTCAGTGTAGATCCCATGAAACCGGTAAGATATTCCTAGTGAATTATCCCAATTAATATTGGTTCCCACATTTGGACCAATCCAAGGTGCCATGTAGTTAGATCTAGCACACAGTTGCCATTAGCTTATAACAGAAAAACAGAGTTGGAAAGGACCTTGGAGGTCTTCTAGTCCAACCCTCTGTTCAAGCAGAAAACCCTATATCATAAATAAGGTTATGGCAAATATGGTAAATAAATATACCGTGTTTCCCCGAAAATAAATAAACCCTGAAATAAGCGCTTGGCCTTATTGCCATGTGCTCAAAAGCCCGATTGGGCTTATTATCAGGGGATGTCTTATTTTGGGGGGACAGGTATTTACTAATGCTTACTTCAATCAATTCCTATTCTACATTAAATGCTGTTATTCATTAAAATACAAAGGAAGGCCCATTAACATTTTGTGAATGTACAGGCTGTTCACATTATGTTTTTCCAATCGCCATTCTTAGAATTTCCACAAAGACTGCCTGCTTAGTCCAAGGCAAGGAAGAATTTATAGGTGAATAGTTGGAGGTGAATAGAAATAGTATGGCTGAGAGGATGTTTTTCAAATGGTGTTGAATTTTAATGAAAAAAGAGGAACTTAAAAAGAAACTTTTCATTTAAACACACAGCCCAGTGAGGTAATGCCACAACAAAGGCACTTTTCCTTTTGAATTAATTGTGTTGCAATCTACCCATGACACTTGACTGTACTGTAAATATAGAGAAAAATAGTAAGTAAAAATAAATAAATGTGCCTTTAGATTAGTGACAGTTTTTAGAGTTCAGATTTTATAGCATTAGTAACAGCTTTTAGAGTTCAGATATTTATGCTTTCTTCAAAGCATAAGTATACTGTATATAGGTATGCTTATATATGGTATGATTCTACCATGTTTAATCAAGTAGACTTTAAAAAGTGGAGGATACAAAAAGTAAATCTATAGTGTGAAGTGATGGTCAGTTGAAAACTGTGTTTTAGCTATTCATTGTAGCATTTGTTTCTGAAAATTTTGTCATCAGAAATTACTACTAAATTTTTGAAGAGATAACAAAAATCACTTATTTGTTCATTTTCTGATCTTAGGCATAAGTATGCAGTGGCTGCTGACTGTAGCACTAAAGGGTAGGCAAAAAGTGAAAAGGATTTAAAGAAAACAAGATTATTCAGAAGTTGATGGAATTGCATGCTTTGCTCTTTTTTTAGATGTAAATTTTAAATGCAGAAATAATTTAACAAGCATGGCTAAACATCTGCCAGAAAAGAAAAGAAATCGAGGGTTAAGTTGATGGTGATCGGAAATATCCACTATAGCAAAAATCTGAATAGGAGAATGGTAAAATTTGTAGTTTCTAAACTGGCCCTGCTAATTAATGGAGTAAAGCTTCTGTACAGCTGCTGTTTGGAATACTTTGTCTTTTAGGAGTTCATTACATAATGTTATAGCAGTACCTCTGAAGTTGGCTATGTTATATTATCTATTTATTGTAAGTTTTTCAAGCTACCTTATATTATAAAATATCAGAGTAGTAGATAAATAAGCAAAAATGCAGGTATCAAACTATGATATAAATGTGATATAATAATATAAACAGATCCATATTATAAAAAGCAGAGTATAGAGTACGCTTAAAACAAATCTGTGTTTTGAAACGCTTGGGCATTTTAATTTTAATCTTATGCCAACATAGTAGCAGAATTGATGCTAATCCAAATTACACGAACATTCTAGAGATGGACCTTCATAAGAGTAAAGGCCTTATGCCTGGATTGTCCTCAACAAGTTTCCCCTGGAAAAGGAAGCCTGAAAAAAATGTTCCCTGAACATTTTAGTATGTGAACAGTTTTTTTAGAGAGAGGGAAGTGTTTTCAAATATTTGGCTCCTCAACTGTTGAGGCTCAGGACTTTAAATTGGCACTGGTATTGTGATATCTCACAATAGTGGCACATATCTCAAAGAAATATGGAAAATAATTTGCATAGTTTTGTACAAAAAAACTCCATGGTCATGACTGTTTTCTCTTGATTTTTCTAGGAAGTTGAGTCTCCACTATATTTGGAAAGTGTTGTTGCTAGGATGATCACTGGATTTTCCAAATCTCCTGGCCAGCAAGGCCCCCAGAATGAGAGTTATGAAGAAAAATATGAGCGCCGGTGCGAGAAGCACGAAAGCCTGCTCAGAAGAAATAACAGGACCACATGTCGTCTCACAAGCAAATGCCAAAGCAAAGAAGCCAAGGAACCAGCTCAGAGCCCTCGACAAAAAGAATTCTTCCGAAGAAGGAATTTAACAACTGAAGAGCTTGGAAGGACAAAAATGACTCTGCTTCCTGACAAGAGGGAATCTTTATTTCCTGTAAACTGTTCTGACAATCTACAGAGAATACCATCTCAGACCTATTTAAACTATTTGTCAGATATCCAGGTAATATTTAATGATAGGGATAAAGCAACTATTAGACCATCGCAAAATGATTAGTTGGGAAATCTATCTGTTGAATTTAGATTTTCACATCTTCTGTTGATCTGTGTTAGATCAGTCATGAATAACGTAGTTTTAATCAGGGGTGGGCTCTACTTACCTCTACTACTGGTTCGCATCGTGTGCGTGCATGTGCAGAAGCTTCTGCGCATGCGCAGATCATCTATGATGACATCCAAGTCAGCGGGCAGAGCTTCCCACAGGTTTTACTACCGGTTCTTGTGAACCGGTCTAAACCAGGGGCAACCCACCACTGTTTTTAATTTGTGTGTGTGTGTGTGTGTTCCTACTGTTTGTTGTCATATATTTTGCAATTTACAAAATCTTGCTTCAAGTTGCCAAAATCTCACAAGATTTCTTGATCTCATGAGATTTTTAGAAATTTTATTTTACTGTTTAGGAAGTGGTTGAAGAGTTTTTCTAAAATATTAATGTCAGGTAGCAGAAAAGGTTCAAAAACCATTTTTCTTCTTTCTTTACCGATTGCAAAATAATTTACAATTTAGCAACCAAGTAACTAAACAATGCTCCTCACTAAGAGTAAGAAAAAATGTATTGGAACAATTTAGAGCTCCTGTTCCAAAGAGATACTTTAATAATCCCAACAAATATGGAGAGGGTTGGATATTGGGGTACTGTCTTATTTTCTCAGGAATGAAGTCAACACATGGAAAAGACAAAATATTGTTCTGTTTTTATCTTTCAGCCTCATACCAAATCTATACAACATAACTTCAGTAATATTTTGCCTCTTAGCAAACCACCCCAAGCCTTGCTCGTTGTGAATGTTCCCAAAAACTGTAAAGGTAAGTGACAATCTATAAAATCAACTTTAAAGTTGTCAACAAAAGTATATATAAATCAGCATCAGACTTTTTTTTTGATGTCCATGACTAATTTTGATTATTTTGGGTTTTTTTCAGATTTTTAATTTTTTAAAAATCATGAATATTTTTGTTCATAATTTTAGAAACGTGTGTTGCCTTATGAATGCATCTCTTAAAGATAAATAAGGTGGTGTTTCACTATCAATTGTTAATTTAACAGTCAATTTAACAGTCAATTCACTGTCAACTGAAATGGAATTTATATTTTCCATTTGATATTTATTTATATAGGTACACAAACCACAAAAGAACTGAGTTCTGAAAAGAAAAACTCCTGTCAGCAAACAGAGTAAGTAAAGAGATTATTCAAGCTTTTTTCTCCTTTGGAACTAGTATCTTTAAAATTGGATACTAGGCATTTTATATTGAATACGGGGTATTTTTTAAAAAAGATGGTCAGAATTTTTCAATCATAAAATAATCAAACTTTAAGTCATATTTTTAGATTTTTTCCTTGGTTACTCATACAAAATTATCAAAAATCCAGAACATTCTTGTTTGCAAAACATTAAGCAATAGCATTCCATAACTTCATAAACCACATATAAAGTCCTCTTGAAGCTGTATAACATACAGTGCAGTGGTGGGTTGCTCCCGGTTCGGTCCGGTTCTATAGAACCAGTAGTAAAACGGTGGGAGGCTCCACCCACCCGCCATGGTATCATCACGGGTAACCTGCTCACTTGCAGAAGTGCGTGTGCGCACTCCCATTGCGAACCAGTAGTAAAAGTAGGTAGAACCCACCCCTGATACAGTGATAATAACAAGTCCCACTGACATAGAGTGTTCTGTGCATAGGCAGCAGATCTATCTCTGGGAAAGCATTTTTGAACATATAAAAATGTCATCATGTCTTTGAACAATTCAGAGCCTGATCTATGATTACAAGAAACCTTCCAGACCCTTGTTGCAGCCTTCAATTGTTTTGTTTCCCAGGCTTTCAATGGTCAGTTATGCATCACCAGTGAAGTTATTATGAAGTTATTATTGAAGTTTTTCCACCACTGTGTTTACGAGCTGCCTCAGTTATTTTGGCCATGCAGCAACCAGTGTCGGGAAAAAAAATGCACAAGTTCCTCTTCATTAAAAGCAAGTGGTAACCAAGAGTACAGAGACCCCATTTCATAGTGCAAAATTAGTGCTTGCACAAATGCAAAGATTTATTGCAAATCTTCGCATGTGCAGTAATGAATGAATGAATGGATAGTAGAAAAGTTCTTGGGTACCACATCGTAGTGACATTTCAGTGGGCAGAAAAAGACTCATGAAGGCAAGTGGAAAACTCTATTGGACTACCTAGCACTCCTTGATTATTCTAGAATTTTCTAAAAAACGTTTGATTTGGTGATTTTTTCAGGCGTTTTTGTTCAGGTCTTAAATTTTTATATGGGCAGTTCTATATGGATAATGTTTTACCTTCTTCCTCTTGACAGTTGTATCACACTGCAACTGTCTCCTTGATAATTATTTTCTCTTTTGTTTTTAGTTGTGGAACAGCAGTTTTAGATAAGGTATGAAAAACGTGAAAATGAGTAAATACGTAACATTTCAATGGGGAGGTAACAGTGCTCCATGTCATCATGCTGGTCACATGATCACGGAAATGTCTTCAGAAAGGGGTGGCTCAACAGCTTGAAATGGAGATGAGCACCACCCCTATAGTTGACAATAACTAATGGAGTAAAATCCAGAGGGACTATTTTTAAGGAAAACAGGAAGTAATGAGATTCCTCTTTCTTTACGAAATAAAGAAATGCAAATGTGGGGCAAATGGTATTTAGTATTTGGTATTTTTCTCATTTTTGAATGCACACCTAGCCTTCCTGCACATAATGGCCTTATTCAGGCAAGTTATTATAGTTGTGATGTTTTAGATAAGAAAATCATGGCTCCTTGTCTGAATATGACCCTTAGTAAAGTTTCACCAGATTTTCAATAATCAGATTTTGATCCTGGAGTTGCTGTATTTGGTGATTTTAAAAGAAGTGGGGTATAGGAGCAATGTTATTTCTGTACAACTCTGTATGTAACAGTGTTTCCATTGTTTTCTGACTATAAACATGTTTTGACAGTAGCTAAATAATGAATTATTATTATTAATAGAAGTAAAAACTGCCTATCTTTAAGTATACTAGAGGTTTTGTGAATTTTGTGATTCAAAGGCTGACAAATAGTGCAGGTTGCATTCCTTTGCCAAGTCAATTGGGATTATAAATACATTTATTTGTATTTCAGGAAATTATTCAACTTTCTAACTACCTCAACGTGAGTAATCAATATTAACTTCAGACCATTTGGGGGAAAGAGCCCTTCATAAGTTATATACTTTTTGGATTTTTTTAACACTCAAAGCCTTACTTTCTTAGAATAGGACTGCAATTTAAACCAATGTATTTATTTGAAAATAATAATGCTAGAATGCTATACAGTACTTAAAGTGCAGGATTCATTCCTGCAGGAGGAAAATTTTACATACATACATACATACATACATACATACGTACGTACGTACGTACATACATACATACATACATACATACATACATACATATATATATATATATATATATATATATATATATATATATATATAATCTCCACCTCATTTCACCAATTCCATGATCTGCCATTTTGGTTTAAACATGTGGTACAAAACAAAAGCCAACTGATGTCAATTTGCTCTTGATACCTGAGGAATGCCAGATGGAATCATTGATCAAAGGAAACAATTTAAAATCTTCCAGTCAATTTTTAAAAAGACGCTAGTAATCAGATAACAAGTTTTATAAACTGTATTACGTTCATTTAAAAATAAATACTCTCTTTTTTCACTACATAATAGAGAAGCCAGTTCTAAAGCTAAGTAATTATCTAAGAACAAAGGGACATAAACTTAACTTTTTAGACTACAGTTTTGTACCTATACAAAAGGTCTTTCTGTTTCCTTGAATGGACTGTTGTGGGACTGTCTCTCAGTTGTATCTACCCATCCTGTGAGATCCATCAGTAGAGGCATGCTCCAGATTCCACTTGTTAAAGAGTGCCATTTGGTAGGTGCCCCAAAGAGAGTCTTTTCTCTTTGGCACCTGCCCTCTGGAACATCATCTCCCAAAGATTAGAATTGTCCCCATAATGGTTTTCGATAACAAAACTGGATTTTCTTACCAGGTTGTGTGGTTACACCCATATCTTGATTATGTTGACTGTCACTTTTAATCTCAATTCCTGTATTTATTTAGTAGTTTTCCTATATTTTAATCTTGCTTTTATTCAGTGAAAGCTGCCCAGAGTGTACCTTTAAAGTGGCATAAATAAATATGGACAATGGATCGTGATCAGAAGAAGTTACCAGTTAGATGTATTTATTACCGGTAAATCTTCATACAGGAATGTCAATCTGCACTAACAAGAGTGGAAACTAGAACATATTAATTGGCATTAATTTCCAGTACTAGTGTGCAGAAATTGAAAGACTGAAAAGATACAAGACATATGATTTTAGAGTTTTAAAAATATAATTTAAGGTTTAAAAGGATATGAGATATGATTGGCAAATGCAAATTGGTAGCAGACTTATATGAGTTGGCCTTTATAGAATCAGCTCAGATAGACTGAGTAGATGAAAAGGCCTGTATTCTCTGTGAAATAGTCAAGTTTCTATAGTCAAATTTCTCCATGCTTCCTTTGAGAAAAAAAGTTTGATGGTAGAGTAAGAGAATCCTCACTAATCATAGTACTAGAACAACGAATTCAGAGCATGCCTGGGATATCATTTGAACAGGTTATGACTTTGATTTCTTCTTTTTAGGAGGCACTACATCGAGAACTAGTATTGAAGCAGAAAATGGTGATTTTACAAGAGCTTCTAGCCATGTTATTAGAAGCAGCAGAAAAATCTTGGAAGGTATCGAACAGTCATACTAAGATTACTACTATCATACTTATGTGTTACTCTATATCAGGGCTGTCAAACTCCTGGCCTGCGGACCGGATGCATCAGCGGTGGCCAGGCCCACGCCCAGTTTAGTGAAGGGGGAAAAATCCCAATTTGTCACATATGTGTCACGTGACGAAGTGAGTTTGACACCCCTGCTCTATATTATATATATACATATCATTCAAAGTAATGATGCACCAGAAAACTAAGAGGGATCCTGTATTATTGATAGTTAGCATATTCATACAACAGAATTTCAAACAAAGGCAGCTTTTCTCAATTTAACATTATTCTATAATGACAAGTCTATTTGCTGCCAAGATATCCTTTCCAGGCATCTATTAATAGTGAATGAAGTTACATCTTTGACTGGCACATCTGCAAAGACAAAGCTTTAGAGAAATAAAATTGTACAATCAAGCTCAGATTCATCTTTGAAAATATTATGCTTGATCCTGTTGAGGGAGGAAAAAGAACTCATATCTGCTTTCCATGGAATTGTGCTTCAACTAAATAGAACTGATGCCAAAGAAGTGCCCCAAATTACTTGGTCCAGAAAATAAATTGCAATTCAGTGACATTTTCAAACTAAGCTCATTGCAAGATCTCTTAGAACAGAAGTGTCGACATTTACTGCTTGATACCATTGTGGTTTGTACTTCCTCTCTGAAACACTGCTGTTAACACCCAGAATAGCAGGGGGAGAATAGTTTAACATTTTTACTGACAGGAAGTGGTAATTAAAACCTCAGCTTAGCAACAGGTAGGTGTGTCTCATTTGTTTTCGGTATAAGTTTCCAGAGTAGCCCATGTTTCCGTTTGCTATTCATTAAAGCAACAGACCACTTCTGGGATTTCCAAATGAATACAGAGCTGAAATTTTCAGATTTTCCAATGATAAATGGAATAAGAGATGCAAATTTTAGCTGAAATATAAAGGCCTCTTTAAAGGGCTTTAAAGCTTTCAGATCCCAAGAAAAGCAGAAAAAAACTACTAAGTCTTGTCCTTATGCATTGACAATCTCCTATTTCGTTTTGCGAGGTTTTTCTTTTAAATTATAATATATTTTTAAAAACAAAGCAAAGGAGAACCAATGTTGCATTTCAATATGTAGAACAGATTATCCAAGTACAAAACAAGGTGTTGCAGAGCTGAGGAGCTGAAACTGTGTATACTCTAACTAGATTATCTTATATGTATGGGGTGGCATGGCATTTCTGCTCCCATCCTAGCCCTTTTAACTTGGCTGCACAACCCAGTCTAGTGATTCTGTAAAAATGCTAAACATATATTATATTACAGCTGTTATGTACAGTATATGGTTTGTTGGATACTTAGAAAATAAATCTATGGAACTCATATTCGGCAGTCCCATAGACTTTACTATGAGTATACAAGGAATTGCAGAATTAGCTACTCTTTGGATTGGCAATCATTTCCAAGGCAGCTAGAATCTGGACTTAATAAAGATGTGGATTGCCAATTATATTGCACAAAAAGGATTATTTTTGAGGAAGAAAATACATATTAAAAACATGAATGTAATTTTATGTATGGCAGGCTTATTTGTATATGTAACTGTATGTTTGTGTTAATCCTGGCTGATGATAGATCTAATTGCAATTTTTTTTTAAATTTGATTTATATGCCGCCCTTCTCCGGAGACTCAGGGCGGCTTACAATGCGCTAAGCAATAGCCTTCATCCTTTTGTATATTTATACAAAGTCAGCTTATTGCCCCCACAACTGGGTCTTCAGTTAACCTACCTTAGAAAGGATGGAAGGCTGAGTCAACCTTGAGCCTGGCGAGATTCGAATCTGCAGTAATTGCAGGCAGCTGGTCGTAATAACAGGGTGCTTTAGACCACTGTACTACCAAGGCTCTGGAATTTTAAAATAAACAATTAGCATAGGCCTTTTGGTAATTAGGATAGCTATAAGGATAAGTGATATGAACGGTTATATTTTCTTTTCTGTTCCTGATAGTCATAGATTCCAATGTGCTTTTTTTGTGAAGGATCTGATTCTTAATTTTAAATAAAACTTTTAAATAATATGAATAAAGCAAGGCACTTGGTATATCAGAGAGTTTAAAAAATCTTATTTGCAAAATTATTCACAATTTTACACTTATTTTATTCCATTAGGGTCAGTTTAATGAAGACAAACTCAAATGCAGGCTGAGTGTGCTGGAGAATCAACTGCAGATATGTACCCAGGTAATATATTTGGCTCAAAAAGGGAAAGTTTAAACTTTTAGTTTTAAATTTTTGAATTTAAACTAAAACTAAATGTTTAAAACTAAAACTATGTACATGAAGAATGTCACCTTCTGTAGTTTGGGGACATGCTTTATTCTCCAGATATCAATTCATTAATAATATTAACATTATACAAATATTTGATATATTTGAAAGAATACACTCATCATAACTCTTTCTCAAAAACCTGAAGAATGATAAACATTTGTTGTTCTTTGAACAATAATTTGTTTCCTGAGCATCATGATTTTTTTGCACGTTGCTGTTGAACTATACTGCCACTATTTTTGATGGTTGTGTCTCATATATATTCAGATTTATGTGGTTATCGCTAAAAGATTTGTCCCTATAGAGTGCATATAAAATTGCAGCACAGAAACATTTTACATGAGATCAACATGTTACTTCTTCTCCTTATATGTAATAAAAGTATAACACTGTTAAGAAAGTATAACACTACTAAGAATTTTCTGCAGATGCCTAGAAAGCATTTTAACCTTTTAAAATAAAACTTTTTTTTTTAAAGGTAACCATAATTCGATTCACATTTTAATAGATGTAATGTAGGCTGCATAACATTTCAAAGTTTTGGTCTGTTGCCTGTACCTGGAATCTTAAATCAAGAATGTTTAACATGCTAGTGTCTTTTACAGTGTTAAGTTGCCAGTTTTCTTTGCCATTTTCTAAGAAATAACATTCTTTAGAATATTATTGCTTGCAAAAAAAATTATCTAGTAGAGCAAGTTTAGCTTGATGAGCTAGGGATCTCTTGGGTTAGATCCACATTAAGTCCTTTCTTAGTCCATGTTAGTCATGACTGATATATCTCAGTGGGATAAAGTTTATCAGATAAACCAATTAGATAAACCATAACCAGTCAAATATTTTAAGACAATGAATTTTGATCTCTCTCTCTCTCTGTGTTGTTTTCTTTTTCTTTTTTCTTAGAGTTATTCAAAGCGAGGCTTAAAAAGGATTCTCCTCGAGATGGAAGATCAAAAGCAGAATTATGAACAGAAAGTAAAAGAATCTCTTCAGAAACTGCTCGAGGAGAAAACGCAGGCACAAAAGCAATTTCAAAATGCCCAGGTAGGCAAGGATTTTAGCCTTAGGCCTATAGGAATATATATTGCTGAAACTCTAAATATCCTGAGATGTTTTCAGATCATCAAGAATGTCAGGAAACTCCTTGATTCACTGAGGACCATTCTGCTTGTGGGAGAAATTCTTCTCCAAAAATTGAAAGGATTTGCATCCATTACTTGTAGGGCAATGCCGTTTCGTCTTAAAAGTTTTGTTTTCTACCTGATGTGTAGAAAGGTGATTTTAATGAAGTCAGAGAAATGCAACTATTCTACAGAACATGGGTGTCAAACTGACGGCCTGCAAGCCAGATGCATGACTCGCAGGCTACGTCCACCCCAGCTCCGCAAAGGCAAAAAACATTGCGATATATCACATGATGTCATGTGACGCAATCAAGTTTGACACCCGTGCTACAGAACATCTAGAAATGCATGTGAGTTAGGAATAATGTACCAACATAAAGCAAATAAATGATTGCAAATTAGAAAGACTCTAGCTCTGGTCTTGGGCCAGCTACTCTTCTTCAGCCTCAGATCCCAGGGAACAACACTTCACAAGAAGAAAGCTATATAAAAATTGATGTCATTAATCAATAGAAATATTGGTCATTTTGACAGTATTTTCCAACTTTGCAAGAACAGGAGACCAGTTATCCCCATGTATAAGCATACCTATCACGTTCTGATATATTCAATCAGATATCCTATCACATCAAATTAGACTTGCAATAAAATTGTCACATTTACAATGAACAGCTAATCATTATTCTGCTTTTTAACAAGACTGTCCTGAAAATATGTTTGTCAACTTTACTAATGATAAATGATGCTATTCCTCTTAGAGAGCCCTAACTGTTGCCGAGGATGATTGTAGCCTCTGGAAAGATCAACTTGACAACTTTAAAAAAGATTGGAGTCAACTAACTGACCAGCACTCTGAAGTCAAAAACAAGCTGCATGCCTTGGAGAATAAACTGCAGGTAACCTCCTTGTGAGGTTCTATTCCGGGTTTTCATTTCATAGTAGCATTTGTCAAGTTAGCAGTTTTTAGTGAAAGAACAGGAAAAGAAAGCATGGCTCAGACACCCATTTATGGTGAATTGTTACCAGCATGCTAAGGACAGTAGCATATCATTTTAACACATAGGAACAAAGTTGCTGCTGTTATTGTTTTATGCACCTTGACAAAAGTCATTAGTAATTACAAAATTATATCCAATACAATTAGCTTACAACTTAGCAGCCAAATCAGTAAATAAACATCAACAACTAATAAATTAAATGCAACAACTATACATATTGAAAATGCCATATAGCCAAGAACATTTGCAACCATCTTTAAAATAAAACCAGTAATAACCAAGGAACTGTCAAAATTGACAGTGGGGGAATCATGCCTTAAAGAAACCCATTTGTCAAATAAGCAAAGTTACTGAAAAGATCTGAAGTAATCTAAGCACTACATTTCCCCAAACACAACAGATATAAAGTACTATCATCCAAAAACTTGTTTTCAAAGAGGCTAGTTGTTAAGTTTAAAGGCATCTCATTTACATGTTACATGTTAAACTATAAATCAGAGTAACAGCTGTCATGTTATTTCTGCTTAACACTTGAATTTAACACTATAAATTGTATGATTTATAAAAACAACTCAAGTTTTCTGTCTTTGGGTAGTTCTTATTTTGTTTGTTTTTTTCATGCTTGCAGTGGTCAGATACCCAGAACTGTCAACTTCAACAAGCCCTAAAAGACATGGAGAATGAGTGTGCAAATCTATATTCAAGAATTGATAATCTGCAAGAAGAAAAGAGACTCATCATGGAATATCTTGGTGAAGTGGAAGGTAAAGAATCAACAGCATGAACAAGAAGCTGGATTGTGGTAGACTTAATTTATGTAGAAATCTAATTAAGCTTCCATTTAAATTACCGTTAATAATTAAAACCAGGTGATGCAATTTATACAACAGTACAGTACAAATTAAAAGGGATGCAGTGGCTCAGTGGCTAAGATGCTGAGCTTGTCGATCGAAAGTTAGCACTTCAGCGGTTCGAATCCCTGGTTTCACATAACAGGGTGAGCTCCCATTACTTGTCCCAGCTTCTGCCAACCTAGCAATTCGAAAGCACGTAAAAAATGCAAGAAGAAAAATAGGGACCACCTTTGGTGGGAAGATAACAGGGTTCCGTGCGCCTTTGGTATTTAGTCATGCCAGCCACGTGACCATGGAGACGTCTTCAGGCAGCACTGGCTCTTCAGCTTTGAAACGGAAATGAGCACCGCCCCCTAGAGTCGGGAATGACTAACGCATACATGCGAGGGGAACCTTTCACCTTTACCTTTATCTTACACTACAAATTGAATTGAACTGAAACAAAATTGCATAGTTAATCAGGACCTTGGGCAAGAAAGAGTCTGGTAAAATTTAAGATTGTTTCCCCCTCTCATGTATTTTATGTATAGTATTTTAAAACTAACTGCCTGTTTCTGGGATGGTAGCCACTGATTTCAAACACTAGTAAGATTTTGAATAATAACTGAATACCCTTAGAATGAATAAACTTACAATGGAATAAATTTATAACTGAATAAACTTAGAATGAATATTGAAAAAAGGTTATTTGAAAGATCCTCTCTACCCTGCAAATCAAAATCGCTTTATAGCAATTTGCTGTTAAATGCTAGCTGTGGACAGAAATGTAAATGTTTTCAGGCAAGCAATTCCCTCATGCATTGTGTGATAGATTGATCTTATAAAAGATTTGCCAGATACTCTTGAAGTCTGACTTTCTCAGATAAACAATACAATTGCAATAATAAGTTAAACTTTTTTTTTCAATGAAAGGTACAGCTTACTTCTTCTTGAGCTACCAGAGTACTCAAAAGTTACTAAGCAAAGTGTGCTGCTCTGCTTAGTGTGATAAACAATGCTGCCTCATTTGGTTTTAGGGAAGAAAGAGTGTCAAGGGTGCAGTCTTTAAACATCATACAGTGTAGATTTCTGTAGGCTAGACCTAAATCCATCTCCCACTTACAATACAAACACTTCTATTCAGGCAAAAGGAAAAAAAACTGCAGAAAATTATGCATCATTCCTTACTGTTTTTAGGCAAGCTGCTAACTGAAGAAAAGCAAAAACTCATACTGGAGGCAACAACTGAACATCTTCAAAGTAAGTAAAGCTGTCTGAGAAAAGTGGTGAATAATTAGCTTGGAGATCTACCAACATAGGGTAGGTATGTGAATATTGTGAATTAAAAGCCTCAAGCTGTTATTTTTGTTTCTTCTCAATATATCAACACTTGATAAATTCCTATTTTTACAGCTATTAGTCTTTGCCACTAGTACATTTAGAGAGGTCAGGGTAGAGCCACCAGCTACTGTATATCGCTGAATGTAGTAGTGATTTCTCAAGTGTGATAAAAATGTTCTATGTCATTGAAAACATTAGGCTTTTTAATGTGTAATAACTTTCAAGCAGGCCATAACTGAGACCTAAAATGAACTAAACTGGTTAGCATAATATGACCAGAGCAAGATGAGTGTGGTTGTCATAGGAATAATAACAATAATATTATTCTTGTTAATTTTACATTATTAATTATCATACTTTATAACAGTAGTAGCAGTAACACAACACTAACTATATCAATACAAGAGTGATACTCTATCTTGAATATTTAGTGCTTTAAGACTGGAAGCTTTTAAGAAGAGATTGGGCAACCATTTGTCTAAAATGGTATATAAGCAGGAGGTTGGATTTGAAGACCTCCAAAGTATCTTCCAACTCTGTTATTCTATTATTCTATCTTTGTGGTATTCATTTCATAAACTACATTACTATTGCTGGTGGTGATTAAAACTATAATAAATTAAATAAACAGATAGTAGATTGTCTTTTTTAGGTTTTTTTTTTTTTTAGTTTTAGTTTCCTTATAAACACAAACTGCCTATCCGGGCCTAAGACAGAGCCTCACTGAATCAGGCTTGCCAATCTCAGCCAGCGAGGGGGAGTGGCAGGTGGGGAGGGGTGCAGAGGCGGAGAAGCAAGAGGCATGGAATGAGACAGGGCTTCAACCCAAAGGTAAATATAAAAGCATGCCTTCCCCACATCGGACTGTTGCTACATGAAAAAGTCCTCCCCTTGTTAGCTTGATAAATAATTTTACTGGCTAGAACCTGCTGGATTTTTATGTCAGCTGTCTGATTTTACTCGCTGCAATAAATTTCAGCACTTGGTGGGCTCAGAAACTCAAACGCATAGCAGCTTCTCCTTCAGGTGAGCTGTTGCCTAAAACATTCAGATTTTTTAATTTTCATTTTTAGCTCGCCACTTAAGTTGGGGTTTGTATACAGGAGATGGGAATAGTGTATTACAATGAACTACTTTGGATTGCGTCTCGCTTCTCCGCCGTGTCTTACCTGACTTCCAGCTCCTGCCATGGCTGACGAGGGAGGGGAGAAGAGACAGTTATGTCATAAATTATATTTATGACATAAGCCATAAAGGACAGGTTTTAATTCATGCATATATTGGGCAAGGCAAACATCCTGCAGTATCATAGGAATACAAGAATATGTTTCTAATATCATTGTTTTTATAGAACAGATTGTCACAGTGCCCAATGAAGTCCTCAGTTGGATGGTAACTAAGCAGAATGTCCAATCAGAGGATCAAGAGGGAAAGAAAGAGAGCAACCTGAGAGAAGAACTGCAAAAAAGGACATCCCAGCTTGCAGCTAAGAAAAAAGAGGTGAAGAGGTGATTCAAGCAGCTAATATGATTGAAGGATATCATTAGATTGTTATTTGTATATATCTTACAATGGAACTATGAACACTTTGTATTATCAGTTCGTATCTCATCAAGTTTAGTGTCTTGCATTTGATCTCTTACATGCATTATTTCAAATTTCGTTTACATTAAATGCATGTCCAACTGCTTATCACTGATAGTAAATTCAGATTCTCTTTCAGCTGATAATATATAACTATTGTGTATGAAAAGGCTAATAATTACTGTACTATGATAATGTACCCTTAATTCCATCGTATACAAACACGTGGAACAGAGGGATTGATCCAGATCCCATATTGAATTTCTCACATCCAGTCACTAATAGATCAACACAGTTTTAGTATATGTTAACACAACAGCTAATGTTTTCCCTGATTTTCCCAAATCAAATGTGAGAAACAAGTCCATTTTATTTCAGTAATTTTGCAAACTAAAACTTGTACTTGATACTATCCCATCAATTAGGAACAAGGGCAAGAAAATTAGCATGAATGTCATAAAAATAACTAGTGTTCTACCAAAACTGTGTTCCACATCTGTTCACCCATTTAGATGAGCTGATAAAATGAATTGTTATCCTAAAAGAAAATTTCACCCATGCTGTCTTTCAACACATAATTAGTTACATACAAAGTAGACAAGGATGGTGTATAAATATCTTGTCTTTCATTGTCTGTCCAGCAGCTTGTAGACTTTGTAGCTTTCAGTTAAGATCCAAGCAATTTATCATAATTAATTAACTCTTTTCAAAGTAGCTCAGGAAGCATTGCCATAGAATGACGTAGGATGCTTTCAAACAATATTGATAAGATCTTTTGCTGTTGTCACATTCCTCTTAAGTGCTGTTCTCTAATTAAGCTAGTTTCCTAAATTTAAACTAAAATTAAGAAAGGATTTAACATACCCGATCCCTTTGTTCCTTTAGCTATTGGGGCGGACACTTACATAGATCTGTGACTCTGTAGGAAATAAACCCACCCCACACCTAAAATATTTTAGGAAATATTAAAAAGGCAGAATATTATATTTCCCTGGATGAGAAATGGAGAAACATGTTTTAAAGACAAAGCAGCTCCCTCTAGCTTCCTGTTCCCCCCACTTTTGTCAATGGGCCATCATCTGCAACACAAAAGACATAATAGGACCCATCTAGCAACAGAAACTCACCACATGGCAAGGCTCAAGCAAGCCTGGGAGACAACCTACAAAGTTAGCAAAGACCCCCGTCCCCTGGGAGTTTGACAACCAATCAGGATGCATTTCTTACACAGGAACTGGAACACTGAGGTGGGGCCCAACAGAGGGCATAAAACCAAGGCACTCCCAGCATCTCATCCCTTTTCTACTCAGGAACTCAAGCCATGTGATCCTATTCAGGAACTCAAGCCATGTGATCCTGTCCACCATTAAACCATCTTTCCAAGCAGTCTCCATGTTTCCAGTGTCTTTTTCCCCATTTGGAACTGAACCCAGAAGGATATTTCTTCCAACAATTTGGCACTCCAGAGATGGGACTCCAAGCTAACCTAAACAATGGACCTTGCCCAAGTAAGCTTCTCTTGCTAGCAGCAGACCCATTGAGTCTGTAGGTAAGTTTTCTGGGGCCTTGGCCATTCGGAACTAGATTTTAAATGGGTTTTGAGTGTTGAGCTCAAAGGCTGCTTGGAAAGAAGGTGAGTACCTCTAAATTTTAATTTTAAAGCATGGAAAAGCGTGGGAAGTGTGTGTATGCCTGCATGTGTGTGAGTGAGAGGACCCTTCTCCCAATCACAGCTTCCTCTGTGCATTTCCTAACCGCAGAAAGACTAACAAGTCTGGAGAGCATGGGGGTTTTGCCAGAGCACAAGTCCTTTTGTTAGGGAAGGAGGAAGAATGTGTGTGCGTGTGTGAGTGGCTTCACCCTTGGACAGCAGCTGGATCTCATTTCTCTGTTTGGCTCTAGCCGCATCCGTCTGTTGCTAGCTCCTCCAAGCCATAACCAACAGAACAGGCAAAGCAAGAGGGGGCATCAGAGTGTGGGACCTTCTGCATATAAGAGGGAAAGCCAACCGGGCTGTAATTGAAGGGCGGGAAGAGGGTTAATGTATTCTTAATAGGCGCCTCGGATTAATTGTAACCCCGGAGGACCTATCCAATAGGACCAAAGGGGAGGGAATGAGGCATCGCGTTATAAAATATCTTGTATAAAATATCGGTGTATAAAATATCTTGTATTTGAATTCAGGAGTGTGGCTTTTGGCTTAGAACTTTCTGTTGAAGTTTCCCGCCAAGACCCACAGCACTTTGCAAACTGCCTTTTTTATTTTATTTTGGATAAATAAACTTTTCTTACCGATCCAAGTTTTTTGTGCAGAATCATTTCCAACACCACCATCTTGTTTAAGGTCTTCCACCCTAGTATCCATTTTATTTTTCAAATCGTCCCCAATTTCTTAACTTCACTGCTTGTTGCCTCTCCCAATTCCAAAATATATGGACGATTCTGTGATATATATAAGGTTTCCCAGTGAAATGCAAGCCTCACAACTGGGCTATTAAAACACTCAAAGAAAATGCCATAAACTTAAGACTTTTCTAATACAATACATTGCAGCTAACTTGACACAAAGAAGAAAAGCATCATCTTCCCCCAGAATCAATTTTTTTACCTGGCAGTATGCAAAATGCCAAGACTGCTTTGCAGACAGAAATTGATAGGGGTGCATTCAGGGGCAAATTTAAGATGTAATTCCCAGTGTGGCAGGATGGTACACAGACACATTTTTAAAATGTTTAATTGTAACTTCTGAAAATAAAGCAGAACTATATTCTATGGAACCAAGAAGCAAAACTAGAACATAAAATATAACATTTGTTCATGTTCATAACTTCAGAATAATTCATTAATTCAGAATAATTCAGTAATTATTCAGTATTCAGTAATTCAGAATAGCTGAGAGGGTTAAAGTAAAATAAATTAGCAGCAGCTTTTGTTTGTTTAAGGTAAAATCAGCTAGAATTGCACATACTGCAGAATTTTAGCAGCTTGATCTTAGAAAATTTTGGGGTCTGCAAAAAATAGGAATGAGGAATGGCAGGGAGCTTCTTGGGCTCATGAGGCCCACCCCTGCCATAAACCTTGTTTTATTATTATTATTAAAACAATATAGAACAATCATTTTAAGCATGTTTTTGTTTTCTTGTCCAGTGCACTGATCTCTGCCATAAACTAAAGATCCTGAACAATGAATATAGCAGTTGCCTTGCCAATTTACAGCATTGTCATGATGAACTCAAGCACTCTCAAAGCAAACCAGCCCAGGTAAGAACTTCCATTTGTGCCACCTATTGCAGTCTTAATCATCAAAGATATAGATTTCCCCAATTAACTTGGCATTCTACAGAAATTGGGATTCAAATGCCCAGAATTCCCATAAATCCAACAATTTACCTCAGTGGCTAGCTTATTTAGAAACTGAAATCCTAACCAATCCGAACAACCAATTCTTGGTTGGCAAAATTGTTGTAGCCCACCTTTCTTGTTTTGGTGCCCTGCTCATGGATTGGAACTTGGATGTTTCAAAAATAAAAATGCGTATATATGCAACAAAAATAAAGAATTGTGATGTTACATTACTATTAAGGAGACTGGATGGCAGGCCTTCATAGAAAGCCTGGGATATACAAACTGGGTATTTTTAAATTAGACGTAAATATTTTTGTTTGTTATAACCTGTCCAGAGTCACGTGAGATGAGTGGTGTAGAAATGAGATTAATAAATAAAGTTTCTTTATACATTTGTATATAAGTGTATAAAGACGCTGAGCTTGTTGATCAAAAGATCGGCAGTTCAGTAGTTCGAATCCCTAGTGCCACGTAACAGTGTGAGCTCCCGTTACTTGTCCCAGTTTCTGCCAACCTAGCAGTTCAAAAGCACATAAAAAAATGGAAATAGAAAAATAGGGACCACCTTTGGTGGTAACAGCAGTCCGTGTACCTTTGGCGTTTAGTCGTGCCGGCCACATGACCACGGAGACGTCTTTGGACAGCGCTGGCTCTTCGGCTTTGAAACGGAGATGAGCACCGCCCCCTAGAGTCGGGAACGACTAGCATATATGTGCGAGGGGAACCTTTATCTTTACATACTTGTAATTTTCTTAAGAACCATGCACAAAAGATTCACCTTGTATCTCTGCAATATGTCTATGAAATGTAGCTTTTAAGATAATCTTTTTACCAAAACACACTGAATAACATTGATTATAATCATAATTCATCTATCTTCAGCATCAACTCTACTGTATAGTTTTATTTTATTTTTCTTGCCATTGCAGAGGGGGGAAAACCACTTTTACTTCCGATACATATACTTTAATCAGATAAGAGGTAGAAGTTTCTTTGGAATAAAATAACAATGTGAAAGCAGAATAGAAGTGTCACTACATGACCAGGAGTATTTTTTTTTCTATGTACTTTATTTATAATCAATTTATTATCTCAAAACATTTTTTTTCAGAGAAATTATGATCATTGGATTCCTATCATAATGGTAATCATGGTAACAGCTCTGGTATCTTATTTAAGCAACTTTATACCTTGAATATACCTTGTCTTATTTGCCTATTATTGATTGCACTATAGCAGTCTAAATTATCCCAAATGGTTAGTATTTCAATTTTAAAATGTCTTGTAAAATTAAGAATCGCGTATTGTACTGAAGGAGTTTGTCTGCTTGGTTTTGTGTATTGCTTAAATTAGTTTTTGTATTATTATTAAAACCAAAGCAACAAATATTGTTTGTATGCCTATCCATATATATCATTGATCTCTACAACCACTGACACAATAGCCATTCTGACAGTTTCAAAAATCTTAAGTTCCTCAATTCACTTAAATGTTACTTGACCATACTAGAATTGAAATCATTGCCTATTCTAGCTGGAGAAAAGCACTGAATTCTTTTTGCCTGGAATTTGGAATAGATCAGTTAATAATATCTTCTGCAAAAGTATGCTAACCTGAAATAGATTCTTGGAAATTTAAGTATGAAGGATATCCTGAATGCTGCTGAAAGGAAAACTGCATATTTGCTTAAAACACTGACATAACACTGACAAACTGTCCCTGTTCTGAAGCTTTAAACAAATCAGTCGAATACTGTGGAGAAGCACTGTTATCGGTCTCTAAACCGGGATTCATATTTACAAGGCCACTGCTGATAGAGCAACCACCTCACTTGCAATGCAGAGATCAGCAAATTCTTTCTGGGCTTTAAAAGCATCTGTGAGTTTTTCATACCATGCGCTGAGGTTCATTTTCATGTTTGGATACAAGAGTTCTGGGATGCTGAAAGAATAAAACCGAACTTTGAAATCACTGTTTACCATACAAAATGTTGCTTGAGCAGTAAACACTCGCAGTGGAATTAGTGTAAGACAATTATCAGAACTCTTCTGAGTAGGAAAATTATAGGATGCTGGATACCCTAGTAATACACCAAATAGAGTACAGAGATTCCATTCAGTGGAAAAAAGTTCACTTGAAGATATTGTCTGAAATGTATCTTCTGTTAATGCTTTAATATGATTCAATATTTCTGACAGATGGGTTTTTATAAGGTTCACATTTTCTGGATTCGAAAAGGTAGGACATGGTCTAAAAGCAGAAACGTCAATGAAGATGACATTATTGCTAAGCAGGACTGACTCCAGATACAAACACATCAGTTCCAAGTTGATTATTAGAACATTTTCACCTATATTAAGAATATGCAGCCGACATGTAAGTTGAAGGATAGTTTGAAGATGTTGAACATAGTCCAGGATCTGAGAAGTCCCAGCCGAATTGTAATCATACAGAAAAGCCGGTTTCAAACCAGCTGCTACTGCCAGTACCTCCCCAGCTACATTCAAGGAGGCTGAAGATGATAATCTTTTCTTCTTTCCAGTTCTAAGATGAAGTTGAGCTGCCTTAATGAGCAGTTGTGCCAATTGCTCCGCCATTCATAGCTCATTCATTAGAAAGAGAACTCTAGAACTCCCGAAACACTTAATTGTCCACTAGCTTTAGACATCTGCTTCTTTAGCCAGGCCTTAGGAAATAGTAAAACATCAATTCATGGTGATGTAACAAAAGTAACCAATACAGTTTCATTTTTATAAATGAGTTAATAAATTAAACTGAAAGAAATAAGAGGAAGATATGTCAGGGGAAGGAGCAATGGAAAGTTTCACATACTATACATGTAATTCATCCTGAAACAAGACTGTAATAGAGAATTATACAAACAAAAGTTCAGAAAGGTTCTCAGAAAAGAGAATGGATGCTCAGCCTTTACTGCAGTCTGGATAAGCTTTATACTGCATCTACAGGTGATACCTGATTCAAATCAAAGTAACTGGGTGGATTTTTTTTTCACAGTAACTAATGTTTACTGTAAATATAAAGCATGTAAGAATTAATGAAGTTGCTTCTCTGTTCAAGGACTGGAGATGGGAAAATAGCTGATTGTTTAATCAGCTTTCTCCTCTATTTTTATTTATGCGTTCAGGTAATTGTTGACTCCTAACAATTGCTTGGAGAAGCCCTTGTAGATTTCTTGGCAGGAAGTTGAAAGTGGTTTGCTATTGCTTTCTTCTTAAGGTTGAGGGGCTATGACTGGCTCAAGGTCACCCAAATATGTTTCTGCCTAAGGCAGGACTAGTACTTACAGCTTCTAACATCAAACTGGCTCTTCCTCTCAACTTACATTGAGACAAATATTAGTCTGTTGGTCTTTGTTTAGGTTACAATTCTCTCATATATTCCTGTATTGCTAAATGGTACCACATAAACTTGATGCAAAACAGTTCATGCAGTTAATATTTATTAACTATATATCCCCATTGTGCAGACTACCTATTTGATTGAAATGAAGACTGAAAAAGCCCATTTTTTCCCCTTGATGGAAAGAGTAAATCGGGAGTAAAGGATCTGTGCCCATTCAGATACTACAGAGTTATAATTCCCAGCCTCTGTTATCATGGGCTAAATGAAAAGATATAGTTCAGAAACACTGAGAGGACCATTGGGTCTAACTTGCTCCATGTTACATACCACAAAATGCAGAAATAAGAGAAGATACTGTTGCTACAAAATGGGGATCAGAAAATCCAAGCAAAACCAGTAACAAAATATGTTTAAATAACAAAAGACCCCACTTTGCTTACAAGTTGTACATCTCACAATTTGCAAAGGACCAGTTGTTCAATCATATTAATTCCAACGGAGTCTTTTGTATGACGAGGTGGTGACTTCCCGCTGCATTTCTTAACCTCTGGTTCCATTTTATGTTTCCAGTGGTGGCCCTTTACTAAGGGCAGGCTCTGATCCATAAAGATCTAGCAGCAGAACCCAGCCCCGAATCTTGAAATAAGTGCCACAAGACCGAAGTTACCTTACATTTATTCCACATTTCCCCATCATTCGCCCTGAGCGTAAAAGCCATATTCAAAAAGCCAGATCGCCATCTAAACAATGGTTACTTGTTGTGTATATTTCTTAATAGTCGCTCTGCCTAAAGATCCATCTTGGTTTTAAAGGCTGGAGAAAGCAAACTCACAAATGTGACCTGTTTCGTTACGCGCTATTTTCTGGATTTTATTGACCAACACGTTTTGCATTTGTGCCCTGCAGAGAGATGCTCTCTTGACTACAACGCAAGTAGGTTGTAGTTTCAGGGCGCAGGATTTAAGGGGAATAAGCGACGTTAGGGAGGCGATCTGCCTCTGCTGCCCTCTCTCCCTCCTTAGTTAGATCCCACTAACCTCCGCGAGTCTCGGCCACGCCGAAACAAACCAACTCCGTTCCGTTCACGTGTGAATTACATTTCCGCTTCCTATACCTTAAGCCAGAGGTCTTCAAACTTGGCTATGTTGGCTGGAGAATTCTGGGAGTTGAAGTCCACAAGTCTTAAAGCTGCAAGTTTGGGGACCCCTGCCTTAAGCGAAGGCAACCAACGTGGAGGTAGAAACCGGAAGGAAAAAGGCTGCCTCTCCTCTCACTGCTGACAGCCAGGCCTTAAAGGGACAGGGGAGGATGTGGGAGCGAAGAGCGAGGCTGGCGATCAAAGGTTGCCCGCTAAAATGTACTAAGCTCGGGAGGGGAGGGAAGAAGGGAGGAGCGGATTTCGTCCCCCCCCCCCCACTAAAGCTAACATCTGTATCGCCAGGGACAAGTGTTGCACCAAGAGCTCATTTTGCCCTGACTTGTGCAAGTACCCTGGAATAGCAGCCTCGGGCTCTACAGCAAACTGATTTATCAGAACTAGACGCACGCGGTGCTATCGGGCTTCTAACCCTGCCCGCACAGACTGCATTTGTGCCTCAGTTTCATGCCATTCTAATAAGTCATCGTTTTGCGTCTTTGGGGCTCGCTTCCCACCCTCTAGGACTGATGCATGAGAAGTCTTGAAATGGTGGTTTATCGCTTTGCTCATTAAAAAGGGTTCATCTTATAACTATAGCTTTGTCGCTTGTATCTTACCATTTATATCGTTTACTTAGTATCCTAGTATGATTTATGTTGATTGCTTATTTAGTATCCACGCCTATCACTAAGTGATGTATCTAATGTTTTATGATGAATGTATTTTTAACCTGACAATAGAATAGAATAGAATTCTTTATTGGCCAAGTGTGATTGGACACACAAAGAATTTGTCTTGGTGCATATGCTCTCAGTGTACATAAAAGAAAAGATGCATTCGTCAAGAATCATAAGGTACAACACTTAATGATAGTCATAGGGTAGAAATAAGCAATCAAATCACATTAGGAAACAGTCAATATAAATCATAAGGATACCAGCAACAAGGTTATAGTCATACAATCATAAGTGGGAGGAGATGGGTAATAGGAACGATGAGAAGGTTAATAGTAGTGCAGACTTAGTGAATAGTTGGACAGTGTTGAGGAAATTATTTGTTTAGCAGTGATGGCATTTGGGAAAAAAACTGTTCTTGTGTCTAGTTGTTCTGATGTGCAGTGCTCTCTAGTGTCGTTTTGAGCGTAGGAGTTGAAACAGTTTATGTCCAGGACAGGGTGAATAAAAATCAAAAAAATCAGATACATAAATAATTTAGTTTATTCAGCATGAAATGGAGCTTAGTTATGTAGCATGAGGCTGTATATTCTGCAACACTGGGACTATCGGTGAGTCAACAGTGGGTCAAAGGAGTAGCAGAGATGACAGTTGCTCTTTAAAAATTATGATTTAAATCGAGTTGATTTAAATCAAGCCTTTTTACTAGTGATTTAAATCATGATTTAAATTGTGATTTAAATCAACTCGATTTAAATCAAATCCACCCTGGTCCAGGATGCGAGGGGTCTGTAAATATTTTCACAGCCCTCTTTTTGACTTGTGCAGTATACAGGTCCTCAATGGAAGGCAGGTTGATAGTAATTGTTTTTTTCTGCAGCTCTAATTATCCTTTGAATTCTGTATCTGTCTTGTTGGGTTGCAGAACCAAACCAGGCAGTTATAGATAATGATCTATCACTATTGTTGTATGTACACTGAGAGTTTATGCATCGGAACAAATTCCTTGTGTGTCTAATCACATTTGGCCAAAAAAGAATTCTAATTCTAATATGAGGAGAGAATATCAGAGTTGGAAGGGACCTTGGAAGTCTCCTAGTCCAACCCGCTGCTCAAGCAGAAGACCCTATGCCATTTCAGACAAATGGTTGTCTGAATCGTGTTGTAACTTTGAAGAGAACTAATGAATTTGAGCATTTCTGAACATTTGACTTCACAACTATTATAGCTACCAGATCTGGGCTGGCAAAATCTAGACACTCGCTAGCTATACAGCATTTAAACTATTTTAACTTTTGTTCATCATCTAATGGTTATGTTTCTTGGCACCTTGTAGCCCTAATATCTACACTATTTAGTAAACAGAGGACAAAGAGTGGTAAGCTCATGATGGTAGTTCACTTGATCTGTATTTGGTTTTTACTGGAAGCCATTCACAAACTGGCTTCATGAAAAAGTCGGAAGTAGATACCAAAAAAAAGTGCACATTTTCATGTATGCTATCATAATGCTCTTGTGTAAAGTAGGCCATTTTGCAAGGCTATTTAGTAAGACAATAGACAATATTCCAACTATTCCATTTATTGTAGAAAAAAGCAGCTATGAAAACATTTTAATATACAAATGATTTTCAAAACAAGAAGTTCCAAATCAAACACTTAGTAGAAAGCAGAATGACAATTATATTTGGAATGCAAAATAGGTTTGATTCAGCTATATATAACTGCTACTTAGCAAAAATGTAGGTGTATCTGATGCTAAGATAATACAATATGATGTGCTATATGAAAATATATTTTCTATCATAGTCTGTCTACAATTAAACTACAATTACAATTTTAAAATTGCCATATTTTATTATAATTAAACATTGCAATTAAAAAGGTAAAAATACAAATAAAAAAGTGCATAAAGAAAGAAAAATAAAAATATAGTAAAGAAATATATATATAAAGAAATGACCTTCCCTTTAATCACAAGCTTAAACAATTTTAGTAACATATCACCCTTTCTTAAAAAACAACATGTGAACTCTTTTCTCTGTATTTCATCTCTTATTTATAAACAGATTTTTAAAATCTTGCCATGCAGTCCTGGTCTGCATAAAGGTTACCAGATATAACAACATATCTAGTTTAACCTACTTTATATTCCTGTCTTTTACTTTTTAACAACCTTAATCTTTCATCCTTTCAAATAATGTCCTAGAACTTGATCTCTTTTCTCTTTATTGTCCCTTCTCACAAAATTTTTCAAAGCTTTAACAGATCTCTTTTGTAAATAAAGTATAGGATAATAATCCAGGCCACTTTTTGGCTTATTTGTGTATCCCTTTTAATTCTGAGTATGAGTCTGTCACCTGCACCTCTATAACTGTTTGGTTCTGCAACCCAACAAGACAGACACAGACTTCAGAGGATAATTAGAACTGCAGAAAAAACAATTACTACCAACCTGCATTCCATTGAGGACCTGTATACTGCACGAGTCAAAAAGAGGGCTGTGAAAATATTTACAGACCCCTCACATCCTGGACATAAACTGTTTCAAATCCTACCTTCAAAACTACACTATAGGGCTCTGCACACCAGAATAACTAGACACAAGAACAGTTTTTTCCCGAACACCATCACTCTGCTAAACAAATAATTCCCTCAATACTGTCCAACTATTCACTAAGTCTGCATTACTATTAATCTTCTCATCGTTCCTATCACCCATCTCCTCCCACTTAGACTGTATGACTGTAACCTTGTTGCTGGTATCCTTACAATTTATATTGACTGTTTCCTAATATGATTTGATTGCTTATTTGTTCCCTATGACAATCATTAAGTGTTGTACCTTATGATTCTTAATGAATGTATCTTTTTTTTTATGTACACTGAGAGCATATGCACCAAGACAAATTCTTTGTGTGTCCAGTCACACTTGGCCAATAAAGAATTATAATCTAATCTAATTATTAAAACATCATCTGGTTTCATATGTCCAGTATAGGATACTTTTCCATGTCTTTGTTGTAGCCTACCATTTTTAAATCTTTTAGATCAGTCTCAGTCTTGTCCAATAAAACTTGTTCCTCTACCATAACATCTTTTAAAAAGTTTAACTATAATGCCAGATGCTCTTAAAATTTATTTCTGCATCTGTTGTTCAAAAGTATCCTTCCATATGCCTAATGTTAAAGTATTTTGCTCTATTCTGTGTTAGTAAGCCAAATGTAACTTGCCATTTAATTCTAATATTTAATTCTTTCTGATTTCCTCCTAATGTCCAACATTCAACGTTTCATCCCAATATTTTAGGTATTTATTTTTCGATGGGAAGAATTCTGATAATTCCAAAATTTGATTTCAAATCCATCTTTCATTTGTATCTTTCCAAAATTAGCATTCTAATTACTCTTTTGCTATTCAAAAAAAAAAAAAGTCCTTAAACTTGTTTTTAAAACTATTTTGCTAAGAATTGAAGCAAAGTAACTTGGTGTTAAAAGGTTCCTAATAACTCTAAAACAGTTAACAATTTGCTAAAGTGATATTTGAAAAAGAAGAAAGCACACCTAGTGTTCTTTTAAAGGTGCCAACTATGATATGAACAAAGATAGCTTTCCCTCAGCTCTAAACCTGCAAAACACACTGTCTTGCAGTCTGTTCATAAGGAACAGCTGTCAGGAGAAGTTACAAGCCAATTTCAAGAAAAATTATAAAGTGCCAGTTTATTTTTTGGCTCTTCATTCTGCCATGGTCTGCAATTCACTATTTCTTCTCCGGAAGTCCTAAAATTGCCATATTTACAATAGACTGAATTAGCTTTTGTCACAATATTCATTTTGTGTATTCACATTTTGGCAACATTCATTAAAAAAAAAAAAACTTTCCACACATGCTGTCTTGTATCTTCTACCAATGTGACAATTTAATTCAGTTAGAAACACCTGACTGCATTTGAACAATTTTTTCACACTGTAGAAGTAAATTACATGTTGGGCTACAGCATTCAGTACAGAAAAACATGAAAAGGGCTTCTATTTTATCAAACTTAATATCTATTATTAAGTCTTTGTTATCTTTTTCAATTGGTTTTAAATTTTAAACTTTAAACTTTAACTTTAAACTTTAATTTTAAAACATCCTAAGGTTTCTAGCTTAAAATTTGTGCATTTTCTCATTTGTAGAGAAATAATAAAACAACAATCAATCAACAGAATAAAACAGCCTACTGTTAATTATCAGGTCACTATTTTGAAACAAATTTAGTTCGTAGTGGTTACATATTTCACATGTAGCAGCAGCAACAGGAGTATTTGTTTTTTAAAGTCATCGTGAATTAATGCATTTAAACTGTTATAAAAATACTCTAAGAATAAAGCAGGAGTGAAGTTAATAAGTAAAAAGACAAAAAAGCACCACAGCATTACATGCAAGCAAGGAAAAGTTTAAAGCTTTATATTTATATAGTTATATTTATAAAAGTGAAAACAACTAGAGAAATATGTGTGTCTTACATGTATTTAACTAGGATCAACTTTTGCTAAATTGTTTAAGACAATTACATTGTATATCAATGTTCCTCATTAAAATGTCACACACTGAAGAGATATTTAAAAGTGTTCTTATTTCAATTAATTTCAATCTAGAAATGAAGAATCCAGACAATTGCTTGGTTATCCAACACTGAGACATCACTGTGCTGTGAGGGGTGGGGCCATCTGCATATTTGGTGGCTGCACTGGCCAACCTTCTTGGTGATTCTGCAGCAGACGGTAGAGTTGTTTCAGCTGGGCAACAATGTTATCCTTGATATCCGGGATAGAGATCTGTAGACGCACACTGCCACTGTCAAAGGAGCGAGTGAAGTCACCAGAGAACATTTCATAGATCATCCGTGCTACAATTGGAATTATCTGTTTGAAAAGAAAGTTCGTGTTAATCTTTTATTATTCATCTAATCATCTAATAAAAGATGATCAAATCCTAAAAGTTCATCTGGGAACCTAGAATAAACCAAATGCTCAAGCTGGTGAAGACTATTGAGAAATGTACTCTTGATTGATCACATTTACACTCCCGCATAATCTCTAAGGATTCACAGTGCTTCCTAAAGTTAGAAGTATACATTTAGAGTTTATATGACTTGCATCTTTGAGATCAAAATCATGAAAACACTTCAGGACAGAGGTAGAAAAACAATGCAGCAACTATCAGCATTCTATCCAGCACTGAAATGGAAAAAGAAAGGTAGTGTTCCATCCCAAAGGTGCTTTTCAAAAGGCAACTAGAACTTTGATTTTTTTTTTCCTTGAAAAGGTTTTGCTTCTTATCCAAGAAGCTTCTTCAGTTCGGAACTGGATGAGAAGTGAAAGATTTTCAAGGAACAAACTAAGGAAGTCCGGTTGCCTTTTGAAAAGCATCTTTGGAACAACCATGACCTGGATGATTGAAAATCTCCATAGACATGTAGTATTCCATTATTAGCTACTATAGATTATGTCACCAGTAAACAGTCCTGCAATGAAGAGCCATGGCAGGAACAAATGCGCCAACAACTATGTGCCAACTGCTATACCATGAGCTATTTTAAAACAACTGTTTCCAAGGATATTAGGGTGCATGATTGATTTCCATTAATGCAAATCCAAGTCTGCGATTTCTACAGTCCACACTATACTTCATGTTTAAGCTAAACCTGCTCAGATCCAGCACTAACATAGCAAGACAAAGGTGCTTTGCATAGCAGCAAGAGAACAGCAATAGAGTAGTATCAGATAGATACTAAAAAGGAATAAAACGTTTTGTCTTTCATGGGATTAAAATTGTATAATAATTTCTATGGGATTATTTGAGCTGTAGATCTGCATCCTTATGGCCAGATTCACAACTGAGTAAATCACAATCATTAGATTCATACAGTTTTCTAGGTATGTTCTGTAATATAGAAAACAGTATTTTGGTTTGTATAGCATAGACAAGTAATATGGCTGGTCAGCACATTATGGTTAGCCCAATGAATCAAGACTCTTTCCTTGACCATCATTTATACACAGGTAAAACAATTATTATTTTGGTAATTAGTTAATAGAGGTATTCACTGACTATATAGGTTATAGTCACTTTAAATTACTTTTGGCATACAATACTTGTAGTCTTTCATTTGAATTGTTAGGAAATTTCTTACAAGATGAATTCTGATCAAAGTGAGTAGGAATTGGTGTAAAAAGATAAAAAGTTCTGACTATTTACTCTGACTCTAATGACAGTGATAGATCAACAGAAATAAAATTAGAAACTTGATTCTTCAGATATACTGCTACCACTACTAAATGGGAAAGATCTCCCTCCCAAAATCAGTCATTCCATTTCAGTCTCATTTTATTGGGTCTCATTCAGTCCATTACATATTCAGAACATCGGTAGCCTCATTATATTAGATAAAAAGGAAACGGTTTATATTAGATGAAAAGGATTGTGAACTTTCATTCTCAGATTTACTTGTATTAAACAAAGCTTGAAAAGGGGTGTCATTACATTAAGAGTCTTTCCTTTGGCTCATCTTGCTCAATACAAGAAAACCTGAAAACAAGAAATGAAACCTGTGAACTGTTGAACTAGGAGCTCTGGCTCTTTATACTCCTTTATCTGGCTCTTTTATACCCCCCTATATCCCAAAAGAACCCATGAAACAGATTTTACACATTCTAGGTGAAGACTTATTCTATGATAGATGCAACTGCAGGAGTAGTAGCATACAGTATTTTTGCAATAAATTGTCTTCTTACCTGAACAACAATCAGCTTTCGTTCTTTTGATTTTCCATCTGGCCATTCTTCTCCAAAACAAAAGTAGATCTCATATGGTGGCTGTTTACTAATCTGTCCTTTCTGATGGGCAATTAGCTCTAAATTTAGAGGAAGAATGTGAAAAGGAGAGACAGTATGTAATAAATTACATTATTATGATAAAAGAACAGATTAGTTATATCTGGTAAAATATACAGTATGTGTATTTGGAAATGACATATGTGAAGAAATTACTGGAAGCAATTTATCCTACCCTCACCTTTCCATTGTATCAATTGATCCCCATAATGGCATTTGCTTTCATTTAGATTTTAAAATCAGATCAGTGCAAAAATGAACTACAATAGAACAGGTAGCTGCTCATACCATTTCACTCATAACTTTCAACAACATGAAGATGTATAGAATGAATGACACCAGAGACCCATTTGGGCCAAAAAGAAAGAAACCTTTGCTTTAATTGAGTATATTAAATTGAATCCATATCCCTTCACATTTTCTGGCATATAGAAAACAAAGCTATGCACTGTAAACCCAGCAGGGACTAACTACAAAAACAGCTGTATCCACTCTAATGCTAACAGAGATACAGCCCTAGCTGTATTAATCCATACAAGATTACAAGGTTAAAATAAACAATACTGCTAGTTATTCACGGATAATGATACAAAGGCATTAGAGCTACTCACCACTTAGAAATGTTTCCAAACAAAAGAGCTTAACTCTCTTCTGTCTTTCAATTAAATTTGGTGTGGTAGAGGAAGGTGCACATGGCCCAGACCAATATACTTTGCACTGGCAAAGCCTGATAGCATAGATAGCATGACCACTGACTTCTAGTATTAGCCCTCTGTCCATTACATCAAGCAGTCGACTGGTGAACAGCTTTTGTTTTTCATTTGGGATGGATTCGGGCCCTGGAAACTTGACTTGCTCCAAATTAATCGGCCCAAAGAGTTCTTCTTGATCTGGCATAGGACCTAATTCTCCATAGAAAAGTCTGCAGCCTTGGGGGTTGCTCACAGTCATTGTCTGCCCAAACTCCTTGCCACGATATTCAAACTTGATTTCAAGATCTGTCACTTAAGAAAAATATATTATTAATGTATCAGAAGTATAGTAGGAACCATAATTGCATTGTACCATATCTAACTAAATAAAATCAACACAAAATAGGACAGACTATGGGTATTAGGAAACAAAAGATATAATTTGCCATAATTTAAAAAAAAAACCCAAAACCCTAACAAATCAAGGACTCATGGATTGTAAAATAAAGCAAAGTTACTGTTAAAAGACCTGCCATTATATGAATCCAGTGCTTACCCATAGCAACAATCTAACCACTTGTTATGCACAATGGCTACCCAATTAATGACAAGTTACCCTAACATCATTAACCAACAGTTCAACAGTTTTCAACTATAAGTAGTCCTTGCTTAACAACCATTTGTTCAGCGCCTGTTTGAAAATACGATGGAACTGAACTAGGGACTTATGATCTATGCCTGAAATTGCAAACACTGTAGCACCTTTCCAATGAGATGATAAAAATGTGGGTGTTTGGTGATGCAGGCCTTGAGACCATGGGGGTGCTGCAATTCTGTCCCACCTATGTCCTCCTCTCTTGCATCTGAAATATAGGCCCAGGACCTTTGACAATCTCAGCCAGCTGCCACTGCCCCAAGCCTTGATGTCAGTCTCAACACCACCAACTGCCAAGCAAAAATGCCACCATGAACCATTCTCCAAGGCAAGCAAACCTTAGGGAATTGTATGATTGCCCCCATTTCCCAGCATTCCCCAAAATCTTCCATCTTCAGATGTTTTTCTCCTCCGGTGAGAGGCCAAGGCTCCCAGTCACAAGAGGCCTTTCCCAGAACTGCCTTGAAGCCAATTCTAGAAGGCCTATGGAAGCCATCTGAACTGTGGACCATGTGGGCCTCTCAGTAGCAAAAAAAAAAAAAAACGCCTGAAAGTAAGCGATGCACAGTAAGGAAAACTGTGCCATTCTCCAAGGTGTGTGAACTTTGGGGAATGGCACAATTGCCGCTGCAGCCCAGTGCTGCTGAAGAAATGCCACATGTTGCTTACCTTCAGCAGTTTTTCTTTTGCTGTTGAGAGGCCCATACAGTCTATCCAATGTTTCAAAAGGCTTCTGAAGCCCCACTAGCTCTAAGGAGGGTTCAGGAAAGAAGGCCCGGTGCAATTGAGAGCCGCCTTGGATAAGCTGCACAAGCCTCTCAACAGCAGGACACACATTTCTGAAAGCAAGCAGTCTGCAGCACATTGCTAGGAACATTGGGCAATAGTGGCAATTATGCCGCTTCCCAGGACTTTTGTGCCCTGGAGAACAGTGTGAGTGGCATTTTTGAGTGACAGCAACAGCACTATGGCTGACATTTAAACCTGGGGCAGTAGCAGATGGCTGAGACTCTAAAGGATCCAAGCCTCTATTCCAGGTTTAGGCCTCCCTGCTTCTACTGAGAAATGCCACACCGCAGGGCCGTGCTACACTGTAGCATCCTTCCAGCTTGTTCATGCCCTACACTGGACCTCACAGGACTTTCCCCATCTGAGGCCTCCTCAAGCTCAGCTTAATGATTGCAACTGCAAGTGCTGAGATGATGGTCATGGACCAAAGTGGTCACATAGGCATCTCACTTAATAACTGCAAGAAAGTATGACCAAATTCCAGTTTCAATTGTGGTCATAGGACAAGGACCCCATGCAGGTTTCTTTTACCAGCTGATGCCAATAAATGTATTTTAAATCAGAATTGTTTCCTGCCCAGACCAATTTGAATAACAGCTGCAGAAGAATGTTTGTATTTGTTCAACAAGTATTCCAGAAATGCAGTTTATTTAATAGAGGTGAGACTCAAGACTTTCCAAACAAAAGAGTGCATGATTTGTCATCTATTTATTCTAGTGGCTCCTGAACTAAAAAGACTTACTAGGAAGAGAGCTAATCCAAAGTTCAGGAGAGCTGTACATATCATGCTGTAGAGCTGGCAAGGCAGGAGGCATTGGCATCTCCATATCTTCAGGTTCATTCTTTGGCCACACAGCTTCAGGGCTACAGGTCTCTGCACTGGCAGGAGCCATTGGGGAATCTAAGTAAAATAAATGAAATGTAATTATGTAATCCCCACTGCTTTCTAACATTTATAAAAAGATTCAATCATTTTCATATCAGACAAGCAGGTATCATTAGACTTCCTTATGCAAGTCAATACAATTAACCTTGTACCATTGGAATTTTACCTCTCCTTTCATCTATCCCGATAATCTAAATTGAAAGCTTGAATTCTTTTCTTCTAGTAAGTCTTTTATTAGTGCAATCTAACACTTCTGGTCTATAATTCCCAGGATTGTCAGCCAAGTGAAAGATGGTAGTCCTAAAGCCAAACATAACTATATATTTCTAATCAGCATAGCTATGGAGCTGCTTTGTGGGTGCCTCAACCCTTTCCTCATTGCAATTTAACATCAACCTGAAGCTACTGGATAAGGTCATGGAGTCACAAATATGCCGATAATACCAAGTTCTGCATCTCTTCTCTGAACCAACCAAGTGATGGCCTCATGTGTTCCCAGCACCTGGAAGTTGTGAGGATTTGAATGGCAGAGGACAGGCTTCAACTCAGCTTTGGCCAGATGGAGTCACTGTAGGTTTTAAGGCCTCCTGGTTCTGGGGTTTTTCCAGCTTTAATTCAGCATGGAAGTAGCATGGGAGTAGACTTCCTCAGCCAGAGCTGGTATGCAGAGTTGATTTGATTTGATTTTTGATTTTATTACATTTCTATACCGCCCTTCTCCCGAAGGACTCAGGGCGGTGTACAGCCATATTAAAACAAACTCATCACAAAAATTAAAAACTGTTAAGATAAATTAAAGTAATTTGGCTGTTATTAAAACTCTTAGCTAAAACCCCTTTTAAACCAATTAAAACCCATTAAAATTAATTTATTCGGTCAGGCCGGCTAGATTGAACAATAGAGTCTTCAGAGCACGACGGAAGGCGCGGTGGTCGGGGATCCTTCTTATATCCGGGGGCAGCTCATTCCATAGGGCAGGAGTCCCCACAGAGAAGGTTCTCCCCCTGGGGGTCGCCAGCCAACATTGCTTGGCCAACGGCACCCTGAGGAGGCCCTCTCTGTGAGAGCATATCGGACAGTGGGAGGCATTCGGTGGTAGAAGGCGGTCCTGTAGGTATCCCGGTCCTAAGCCATGGAGCGCTTTGAAGATGGTGACAAGCACCTCGAAACGCACCCAGAAGACCACTTGGAGCCAGTGCAGCTCGCGCAAGAGAGGTGTTACCCGGGAGCGACGAGTCGCTCCCATAACCACTCACGCGGCCACATTCTGGACCAGTTGGAGCCTCCAAGTGCTCCTCAAGGTGAGCCCCATGTAGAGAGATATGGGGAGTTGGTATGCAGTCTACCACAAGTTTTGCTCCTGCTCAAAGAGCTGTGGCAACTGTGGCCAAAAAGGTTTTGCACAGGTTTGTCTTATGCACCAATTGTACCCATTCCTGAACTGGGAGGCCTTAGTCATGGTGACTCATTCCTAGAGCCTGGATTAGATTTCTCTGTCACTGCATGTCAGGGAATGTATGTGTCTGTAGTTCAGAGATGGTTGCGTAGCTGCTACATTTATACATCTGCAAATGTTAACATTCTGGCTAGGGGTGCTCAAACAGCAAAGTACAGAACAGGAAGTCGTATCAACCAATCAGCATGTAGGACGTGCACTTCCACACAATAGTGTGGGGAAGTTGGGATTTGGGAGGTGTGCGCATCAGCCTCTCTGTAGCTATCTGCAACCTACACTTACCCATCAACCCTAAATCAAGCTTCAGTCACCTCCTGTTTGGATTACTGTGTCACACTCTACATGGAGCTACCCTTGAAGAGCATTTGAAAGCTACAGCTGGTCGAAAATGCAGCCCTGCAGGCAGGTTTTCTGCAGGGCTGCAGGGTATAGTGTTTCTCATTATACCCATGTAACACCATTGCCCCATGGCTGCACTGGCTCCCAGTAGGCTTCCAGGTGCAATTTAAGGTGCCGGTGGTCATCATCTATAAAACCACCTACAGCATAGGGCAGGGTTGCTACTGGACCGAAAGAGAAGATCAAAAGAGAAAAGAAAGCTTTAGATACAAAGCATATAAAAAAAAAATGTGTCACTTGTAGATTAAGAAAATGTTTTTTTAAAAAATAACTACATGGCACCATCAAAATGTAATTTCAACAAGCTCTAAGTCTAGAAAATTAATGCAGAGATATTTGTTGAACCAATGATGCATTAAAACCTGAAAAACCTGAACTTAGCTCCAGGGAATTCCAAGACTTTTAAAGCTGTTATATACTGCCTTTGCCAGGAAGGTGTGTCTGTCCCTGTTATGCACTGGGAATTTACCTTCCTCTAATAGAGTACGGTACACAATGTGTATGTGGGAGGGACAGAATGCCTCCATGGAAACATCCTGCTGTGGTCTAGTCTTCTTATCCTGTTTCAAATAGCAGAGGTGGACGCCATATGGCATGCATTAACTTATCTAGGGTTATAAAATATCTGGACAACTAGCAAATAACAGCAAAAGGTTTGATATTTCTGTATCTGTTGCCATCTAGCGGTTGCTCAGATTCCTGCAGAGCAAATACCATTGCTGTAACTTATTCCACCCTTTCATTAATTCCAAAGCTTTGGTGTCACAATCCTCACGAACCCAATTAAATAAATTCCCAGCAGCAAGGGAGTGTTTTAAAGCCTGACCTGCCTTACATCAGACAGACACGAAGCAAATAAAAGCAGGATTATGCCACACACATTTTGGAAGATATCAAGTCAATAATTAAGATTCTGAATTCCACTTAATATCAGATTAAGTGTCTGCAGAAATGTAAAAAGTATGTCAATAAGTACATACACTTACCTGCATTTTTTAATTAAATATCTAACAGATACATAAAAAGCAGGATGAAAGTATTTACCAAGGAGATCAGCATATACCATTTGTGCTAAATATAAGTTATATCTCTGTAGCATGTTGCATGCTAATTTAGTTGCATCTAGAGATAAATCTTTGAGAAAGGACTTGTCAAAATGTTTAGTTCAACATTAACGAAAAGAAAACAGTATTTTAAAACATAGATTTAAATTCAGTTTCATTAACCATATGTCAGAATAATCTACTAACCATTGATATTAAGAAATGGAAAACTGTCCTGTATTGCTACGTGCTGAGACTCATTTAATTCATCTTCATCTTCATCATCTACATCATTATCCTTTTCATCCCATGGAACTGAACCGGTGGAACCTGGAAAAAATGTAGGAATTGAAATATTGCAAAGTAATTAACAATCTAATTTTTAACAAAACCGAGAAAAAAATTGAATTCTTCTTTAGATCTATGAGAATGTTGCAGAGTAAATCATTTTTTGGAATTCTTATGCTAAATATTCTTTGGTTTCCAAACATAGGAGTGCTGTGAAATCCAAAATTCATTTTTGGTTCTTAGATCAGGTCTGTTGGCATAAAACAGTTCTCCTAGAGTTTGAGAGTTTCAGGAGAATACTATAATATCTCTCACTGAACTATGTAGCTAGAGTGTTAGAAAGTAAATGGCAGACAAGAAAATTTGCTTTCTCAAATATTTATTGGCCCTTCAGATTCAACAATTAACCCAAGATACTGTATTTCTTCCATGTGCGGGCAAAGCCCTATTTAGCAAACACAAAATGTGTAACCAAAGTTTCTAACAAATGCCATCCAGCATTTGAAAGTAGCACTCTTTTTAGAATAGGGGCATTTGTAATGATCCCCTTATTTCAGTTCAAAAATGAAGTGAAAGGAAACCCATGGTCAACCATCAGAGTTGCATTAAAAAAACTAGACCTCCCAAAACCCAAATTTCGTGTTCTTACTCTGGATTTTTGCCAGGATGTACCTGAACTTCTACGTTTTTGATTGATTTTGGCTTTAAAAAGGAAGCTGAGCTATTTAGATTGTACCAAATAGGTAGTAAATCCCTACATATGCAGAATGGATCTTAAGTACAGTCAATTAAATAATACAATGGATAAATTGATTATGCTTGTTCAATATAGTTGCTGTATTCACTTAAACCTTAGTAACCCAGAAAACTAAGACAATTAGTTTAGGATTAGCTATAACCTTCTTTAAACAGAAGAGTTTCTCTGTTTCTCACCAGGATTAATGATTGGCGTCAGGGATGGTGGGATGTCACATACTTCATAAATTTTAATTGGATTCATTGGCACTTCTTTGGTACCATCGTATATGAGCTTGAATTCACGGCTTTTGTTGAGAGCACACCGGAGTTGGGCTTTCCACTTTGCGGGGTCAGGATCATCAACCCCTTCTTGATACTTTCCTGTTTCCACAGCCCACGCCTGGGAGCAAAGTACATTATGTCAGTTAAGGGTTGTCATTATGCCAGCTTCTGTTGAATTGTGCTGCCAAACAAACTCTCGTCTATAAGATACACCTAGGCAATAAATACTTTCTGCAACAGGTAATTGTTTCCTTTCACCTTTCTAAGAGACACAGATGTCTTTAAACCATTAGGTATTTTCTTTCTCAAGCTTTTTCTAACAAGACACCTGACTATGTTAAAACAAATCAACTCAATGTTACAATTTCTTTTTTTTAAAATGCGGAATTGCATTCCAGGTTTATCTAGATAAAATTAATTCACTATCTTCAGGAATAAAAGAAAATAGCATGCATTGCTGAAATTTACTTCATGAGAACAAGTGTACAATTTTTTAAAAAATCCAGATGAATACAATCCTCAGCAAAATGCTGAGAGGAAAATCCAACAGAGTTGAATGAGGCTAACTCCAAAGAAAGTTAGATGCCTAAGATAAGGAACTTTAGCAACAAGTGACAAGAACAGAGGTGAAGAGTTGAAAAGTAGATAATTAAAACATTGAATCTGAAACTCCTCAGAAGGAAAGCCACAATACTCCAGGAAAATTAGTTCTGCTATAGCACAAAGTACACAGGGTAGGCAGGGATAAGACTGAAGGGGATTTTTATCTACTAAGGACCTGAAACCCTATCTGAATATATTATGTTTTGTATATCACTTTGCCCTTCATTTGTCCCTGTGTGTTAATGCCTGTGTACTGCATGCATGCTTCTCCACCTAGGATTTCAGGTTCAGAATGTGGTTCTGCTGATGAAAACAATGCAGGATATATCTCCATCAGGTTGTATCTCTGAACATGCCAACCATTTTATTGCTTAAAAAACAGCAAATTTAAGATTATATGTATTGTTGCTATACTATTGTTGCTATTATTAATTTCATCCTCCATCCATTGAAGGGGGGGGAGGAGAGGAGAGGGAGGGAGGGAGAGAGAGAGAGAGCAATCTCATTCTATCATGTAGCATACTAGCAGAACTGTGTTTTTCGGTTACCTTAAAAATTGTATTTTCTTCTTCATGTTGAGGACTATGTCGAGTTGCATGCTTCCAAGGAATTTGAAATCGCTTTGCATCCCTATTAAGCCACAGAAGACCTGGATACATTCCACTGTCTACTTGAGCTACTAGCCAGGGTTTCAGTCGAACTCTACGTGGATGCGATGCCATTATCTAGAAAGATAAAATACACACAGCAAACAATGTATGAAGAGTTTGTAGGAATTCTCATTTTCTAAAGAATAAAGCAATAGAAACCAATTGTGATTGTAATCACATTGCTCTGATTTTCTTGTAACCAACTGTTCTATCAACTCATCTGATTTCTTTGTAGATCAAAAAACAAGCCAACTGAACTTTTTCAATATACTGAGATTACCTACTGTCACATAGGCAAAACAATTGTTCAAACTGAATTAAGTTATGCACAGTATATCTTTACAATGAAATATAGTGGCATGTATAGAAAATGGAGGGGGGGACATTTCCCACACTCTGGAATATCGTTTTCCAGAATTTAGATTTGCTCCCACTATTTTGATCTTTAAGAAGAGCCTGAAGACTTTGCTGTGTCATTGTTTCTGGGGATCCAGCAGTAGTGATAAACCTTGGCAATGGTTACATTAAATGGAATGCAGTTGGCAAAGATAGTATTAAAAGGTTATATTAAATGGAATCTCCAAAACTAAAGGAATTGTAAAAAAAAAAAAAAAAGTAAAGTTTTTAAAAGGTACCAAAAACAACAAAAAAGAACTCTTTGGGTATTTTGGAAATTAAAGGAAAATTAAAGAGACTGTAGTTCCATTGTGAGGAAAAAATAATGGACTTTGGGGGGAAATGGTGGACAGAAGAGCCAACAAACAGACCAGTTTTTTGTAATTCCTCTCCAGACCAGTAGATGATTTGAGATCACCCACAAATGCCCCAGATAGTTGTTCCCTGTGAGGACATTACACAACAACAATCTCCTGCAAGTTTAGAATTCTGGGAAATGAGGGAATAACCATCTTGCGCAAATTGTGGGTGATGCCTTTAAAAGGACACCGAGTTAATTACTTCCTTTTCTAATCACTTTGGAAAATTGCTTGTAAACTGCTTTTCAGTTATTACAAACTTTAGAATTGGCAAGTTTGATAACACTGGATGTCTTTCCTTTAAATGTTTGTGAAAAAAAAATTAATTACAAGTGTGGGGTTTGGGGAATAAGCAGTAAAAGAATAAAAAAGAAACTTTTTTTGAAAGTTACAGACAAGTATTAAAATTATAAGGTGGCAAATCGTCCTCCTTTAGGGAGGACAGTCCTTCTTTTGTAAGTTCTGTCCTCTCTCAAAAAGTGTACTCCTACATGTCCTCCTTTTTGATATTTGAAGACTAATCTGTAAATCTCCGTATTCGATCGATGCCAATCCAATCTGTTGCGTGTAATGTGACGTACAGGCTCAGTACAGTGCGGTGAGACGTGATTATGAGACACATGCGCTCCGTACAGGATAATTGTTTTGAGAGAGTGCGCCGCACACAAGAGTGCGCCATGCGCAAGTGACTTTATTTACTTCTTATTGAAACACAACATGGCACACATGCATGTGTCCTCTTTCTCATTGTAAAAAGGCTGGTCACCT
This sequence comes from Pantherophis guttatus, assembly GCF_059756535.1. Classification (NCBI taxonomy): domain Eukaryota; kingdom Metazoa; phylum Chordata; class Lepidosauria; order Squamata; family Colubridae; genus Pantherophis; species Pantherophis guttatus. The sequence goes on along the minus strand of NC_142065.1, from coordinate 42,322,825 downwards.
TAAAAATTAGATTTTAAAAATTGAACATTGGAGAACAAACTAGAACAAACTAACAATTACAGTTAAAGGGGAAGAACACTTGAATTCAATTTAAAAATATAGAATGAAGCTAAATACTTCAACATTCAACATATTGAACGATTCTTTTAACAATGGATTCAGAAGTTAATTTTAAGGGTATCTGCCTCTATAGATACACTATGTTTAAAATATGCTTTGGAAGAGGAACTAGTTTTACCTGACAGGATTGAGATTGATTTGAAAAAGGATTTAAAAATGACAAGTTATAACAATGACATGGAAAAAGATACTACACTGGATGTACCAATGAAATCAGATGATGTTTTAATAATTAAAAGAGATATACAAATAACAAACCAAGAGTGACCTGGATAACTCTTCTATATTGGATTTACAGAAGGGATTTGTTAAAGCTTTGAAGAACTTTGTGACAAGGGACAAAGATAAAATGAAAAGAAACCAAGTTCTAGATTTCAAACCTAGGTTTGAAGGGACTATAGACCAAGATTGTCAAAAGTAAAAGGAAGAAATATAATGTTGGTTTATTTGATCATGATTAAAATAGAGACATTATCTCGGGAACAAGACTCAGGAAACCATAGACTTGTCAGCTTGACATACTAGGCAAAGCCTCTGACAGAAGTATGTGTGACTGTGAACATTTAGGCGAAAAAAGGAACCAACATAGATTTGTTGCAAGCAAATTGTGCCAAACTAACTTATCTCCTTCTTTGAAAGAATAACTAGTAGATCAAAGTGAATAAAAAAAATTAACTAGATGAAAGAAAATATCATGAGACATACTTGAACCTCAGCGAAACATTAAACAAAGTACTTCATAACATTCTCTTTCATAAAAAGGTAAAATATAGACTACATAATATAATTAGATAAACACATAGTTGATTGACTGTACTCATTAATGGCTTGACTTCAGCCATTAATGGCTAGAGAGGAGCTTGTGTTCTATGACTTTGTGGTCTAGGTTATATATGGTACAACATATCAAATATTACATGAGGGCATACAGGAAAAATTTAAAACTGTGAGGCTTGTCTAATAATTTAGATGAAAAAGGATTTTTAAAAAGATCCAACTAGACAAATGTGAGCAATAAGTTGATCCAAATAAGATGGAATTTAATAGAGAAAAATACAATTTTCTGCATTTGGATAGGAAAATATAAGAGATGAATGGAAGCTATGGAAGGTTTGTACTACATGTGAAATAGATCTGTGTTCAATCAAGGTCAAACATTAGCAGTATGATGCAGTATCTAAAAAGTCAAACAATATCTCGTAATACATTAACAGAGGCATAGAGTCCATATCGTGGATGTAATTCAATTCTACCTGTCCTGGTCAGACACTATCTAGAGTATTTGATCCAGGTCTGGCCACCACAGTGCAGAAAGGACAATAATAATGTTTGGTAAATCAAATTCAAAAGAGGGCTATCAAGATGGTGAAGGATCTGGAAACAAGGCTGTATGAGAATAATGCGTATAAGATCCGAGTATGTTTAGTCTTTAAAAAAATATGGCTAAAAGATACGATAGCACTTTCAAATAGCTGATCATCCAGAGGCAGCATTGGATTTGAGACAGCAGGATCAGAACCAACATATTACAATTACAAAAGGTTCAGGCTAGGAATGAGGAAGATTTCCTGATGGAACAAGCCATGAGCTGGTGGAACAGGCAGGCACATATCGGCAGTGGTGGGATTTAGCCAGTTCGTACCACTTCGGGAGAACCAGTTGTTAACTTGCTGAGTAGTTTGGCAAACTGGTTGGAAGAAATCATTAGGGCAGAGAACCGGTTGTTAAATTATTTGAATCCCATCACTGCATATCGGGCTGTGTACTCCTTCAAACAGAAGCTAATAGTCATAGGTGTTCTAGTACTGTTCTCAACCTCTGCAATTTTAAAATGTGTAGACTTCAACTTCTAGAGTATCAGCATCTTAAACTTGCTAAGGTGAAACACTATTGTAATGTATTGAGTAGGGAGTTGGATTAGGTGACCTTTATGAGCATTTCCAATACAATGATTCTAAGATCAAATTTAAACATTGGGTTACATATTAAAGTCTCCCACTCCTCTTCTTCAAATATATCAGTGTACCAAGTTTTTCATCCATTCTGTGCAATTTAGGGCAATTCACTTTAACAACAGAATAGAAATAAAATAGAAATAGAATAGAATAAAATATAAATGTGTTGTTGTACATCCTCATTGCAAGGTATCAGAACAGTTGGCTAGGGTCACTAAGAGTTATAATTTAAGGCACACCTACAGGGTCAAGTAGCCTGTACAATACTACGTAGAATAAGATGGAAAAAAATAAATGCTATAGAACAGGACTCCCCAACCTCCAGTCTGTAGACTGGACCAGTCCACGGCATGCCAGAAACTGGGCTGGGCAAACAAGCAAGGCCCCATCTTCAGGATGCAGGCAACACACGAAACCAGACCCCCTCCGGCCCCCGGAAAAACCTCTTCCCATGGAATTGGTCCCTGGTGCCCAAAAGATTGGGGCTGCTGAAGTAGACAGCGTAGCCAAAGGCTTTCTCTATATCATGTTTTCTGGTACACACATTTTAACTGCTTTTTTGTGAGATCTCAAATTCTTGTTAAGTTCCCAAATCCTATGCAGACAACAAATGCAAATCCTCAAACACTGCAGATAATTGGACTGCAGAAAACAACTACAGAAGAAAACAACTACAGAATAAACTACATCCACTGACAAGCACACACTGTATTCCCTTTTCCTTCTTGAAGAACATAACCAGACATATTAAAGATACCACACTTGTCTTTGCTGAAATAGATTTTATACTGTTTTCATGGATCATTTCATCAGTCAGTCAGGGCTAGCAATTATGGTAGCTATATCACATTTAAATCACATTCAAATTCAGAATATCAACTGTTAAGCAAAGAGTACTAATGTATTCCATATCCACTTGTAGGTTTTCCAAGGCATTTCTATGGCTGTCATGAAAATGAAATATTATATTGAAATAGGTTGCTGTATTTTATTCTTACATATTATTTGATAACTTCTTTACAGTGGCATATGCCCCACACGATGAAAGCAATAGGGTACAAGGCATGTTACAGTGCTAAACAATGCAAAGGGTAACCAAACAGAGTATAAATATAAAATACAGAGGGCCAAAAGAAAAATACCTCCAATCAGAATGGTGGTGGCTCATATAATACATAAAATCTGTATACAGTATGCAAAACAGGTTTATATATTTATGCACATAATTTCTTTCTGTAAAACTATTCATTCCCAATCCCAATTTAATCCAAATCTGTGGGTATCACGCTGCAAATGGTTTCCAAAACTTTTGAGCAGGAGTCATCTTTTCATAACTATTTTTTAAGTCTAATATAACAAAAAATCAAAGATTCACCAACCTCCTGTAAGAATCCAAATTAAGGTATTGCTACAAACACTATCCAATTTTGGTTTAACTACTTCTAGTGAAAGATACTCCACTATCTAAGAAATTGGTTCTAATTGTTACAGTTTTTTCTTAATATTCTTTTGGAATTTGCCTATTCTAGTTTGTCTGAATCTTTTTTGTAAAGCGTCCAGAACTGAATAACCAAGTTGACCAATATAGGATGGAACAGTCCAGCCAATACTGAGGGAAAGGCATATTTATTTCTCTACAACAATGCATAACATTAGTAGTCTCAAAAAATTAGGATAATTATCCCGCCATGTGTTATCACTGATCGTATCTATAGCAAACATGGAGGGTGTATGATGTTGGTGTATGACTCAGATGTTGGTGACCTCTTCCTTTTTAGTTTCTACTATCAATGGCCTAGACCTTAAAACAGGTTTTAAGCAACATGCAGTATATGCCTTTTATCAGAACTATACATATAGATATAATGACCAACATAGCAAATAAATTTGCTTCAGCAACTATATTTTCTAATCTTTTCCCTTAGTGGACAACAGTTCTTACTATGGGCCACTACAGCCATGCGTACTTAGGATTTTGGATCCAACATATACCTGAGGTTTGTCAAGTTGAAGAATGCTACTCTACAGTTGTTCAATAAGCCAATAATAATATAGCAATACTTCCGTCCACTTAATCAAAGAAAAAGGATCATTCAACTAATCTAATGTATGGATTAAATGCAGGGCCGTCTTAACAGCATTATGGGCCCCCGGGCAAAGCATTTTACTGGGGCTCCTATGACAACAACTCCAGGGGTGCGTTCTACTTACCTTTACTACTGGTTCACAATGGGGCTGCACGCACACATGCGCAGAAGCATTTTTATGACGTCAGGGTCAGTGGGCGGAGCTTCCCGCTGGTTTTACTGCAGGTTCTATAGAACCAGTGCGAACCGGGGGCAACCCACCACTGAACTACTCACAGGAATAAAAATGTAAATGGCTGATAAAATTAAACATATATCTGCATGTTAGTATTAATAAAAAATGCAGTAAAATGTAATAAATATGTTGCTGTATTTATATGATATAAGGTGCATTGAAGGGTTAACATACACAGATTAGTATGGGCCCCTATGCTTGTGGGTTCCACGGGCAAGTGCCCATCAGGCCCATGTGTTAAGACAGCCTTGTCTCTTTCCCCTTTTTCCTTTGAAATCAAGAATGTGAAAACCAGCCAAAATTGCTTAAAGAGAGATGGGCCTGAGTTTTCTCCTATTTATAGCTACATGGAAACATTTGACATTTCTGGATTACATTAGCCGTTCTTTTTGGGGAGGAAGAAGAATCTTGTTTTCCTCCTATGAATTTCTCTTTTAATCAAAATATATTTGCACACATTTTGAATTTATTTGACATTTCTTGGGAATTTGAGAACATTTTTGGTTAAGAATCACAGAAACCAAATAGTCAGCAATGGGATACAGCTATCTAGAAAATGAAAGGGATTTGCACTTTTAATCTTTGCTTATAAAAGCTAAAACCCTGCAGAATAATACATGTGTATCAGACCATAATTTAGACATAGAATTCTGCACACAATGGTGATGTTGTACATGCCTGCTTGCTTCATTGACCTTCTTTAAAAGTTTTTAGTTTCCAGAGCCTTAAATAAAGTCTCCCCTGAATTGTATTCAACACCTAATGGACCAGGACACATCGATGTATGTTTCTTGGCAACAGTAAAGATGTGGTTTGCATTCTTCTGGGAAGTTTTTCTTTAAATCTTTCCAATCTAACCTAGAATTTCCTGGTGATCTTTGCTGAATACAAATCATGTCTGACCCTGCGTAGGTTTTTAAAGATTAGGAAAAGTCAATAAGTGCTGCCATCCACAATTTGCAGTATTTAAGATGTATAAAAGATGCCATGACATATTATGAAATTATAAGCATATCAATTATGTGGTCCTGTTTCCAGGTCCTCCTCAAATAAGCATAAGGCAGTACAATGATGTAGTGCAACAATATTTATCACTCCAGAGTATAACAAGATATACTCTACCCCATGTCAAAAAGTATTTAAAAAAAAGCTAGTTTACTAGGGTTATTTCTCATTTTTTTTCTTTCTGAGGCAGTTCGTGTTTAAAAGAAGTCGGGCATTTGAAAGAGTCGTCTTCTCACATATTGTTCTTGTGATTCAGCCATCTTATATTGCTGTTTTTACACTGAGTTACATCGCAATAGAGTACTTAATTGTAATAATTACGGATTATTCAACAACTGCAGTTTAAAAATCAGATTTTAGAATTATCTGTGTTTAGTCTAGGCCAGTGGTGAAATCTTCCCTAGTTTGCCATCGGTTTTCTGCCTGCGTACATGTGGTACATGCCAAATGTGCGCTGTGTGCATGTGTGCACATGCGCAATGCATGCAAAAAGCACACTGTGTGCGCATCCACAGTATGTGCCAAATGCATGCCACATGTGCATACGCAGTAAGCGCCAAATGTGCTTACTGCGGAAAAAGGAAGCTTGGGAAGGTAACTAGAAGACAATAACTCAGGGGTGTCAAACTTGATTTCATTGAGGGCCGCATCAGGGTTGTGTTTGACCTTGGGGGATCAGGAGGGCATGGCGGGTGGGCATGGCCAGGATGGGCATAGCCAGCTCAGCATCACTCGTGTCGGGGGCACCTGTGGTGGCCCGGGCGAGGCTGGGGGGATCCTCCTACAGCCCTCTGCCAGTGAAAACAAAGCTCCATTTTCACTGGCAGAGGCACTACAGGCTGGTCCTTTGCTATTTCCAGGGGGGCCCTGCAGGCCAGGTCTAAGCACCCCATGGGCGGATCCAGCCCGCAGGCCTTGAGTTTGACACCCCTGCAATAACTGGAAGGAACAAATTAGGAGGAGCAAGAAAATATGAGTGAAGAAAATAAAATCTATGCATTTCCAACTGTTCATGGCTTCTGACTTTATTTATTAAAGCAAAATTGGAAAGTTTAGATTCAATCAATAAACATAACATGGCCATACACAGAGTGATTATTCTAAGTTCTGTATACAGATTTCAGCACATGAAACATTAGAAACCAGATTAAAAAAATTAAATCCCTGAAATACCCATCTTTGAAAATATAGACAAGATTAGAGAAACCTAAAGCAATACTGATAAGCAGAATTGAAATAAATACTGAATGCAACTTTCAAGTCTATACATCTATAATCCCCTTCATTAATATTGGACTATATTTCACTTTTTGTAAAACCTGTAATACAAATTTTTACATTAAAAGAGGATTTCTACTATTACATTGAAATGCAATATCTAATTGTACATTTATCTTCACTAATCCAAAGCTCTGTCCTTTAAATTAAAAAAAAAAAAGGAAAACTTCCTCAAGAGGATAAAGGAAGTACAACAGACAATATGCAAAACAAGCCAGCGTCAACTTTTCAGCCTAGTACAGACACAACCAAATTAGGAAAACTTAGATAGAATTCCCACCTCTTCCATCACAACTGCTCTGATATCATTTCTATGACTGATCTCCAGAAAAACTACAGCATAGACCTTACTAACAGAACTTGTTTTCCCTTTACAGTACTGGCTTTACAGAAGTACTGAAAGTTATCCAGGTAGACTTTCAAACAGCCATAGACATACAGTACAATGATATTGGCCAAATTATAATGTCATACACTAAGATTTCCGATTCTTGATGCTCAGGCTCAAAATCTTATTCTAGTACTACTTTTACACTGCATTATGAAAACACTGACATTTACAAATAGTGGAGCAACAAGGTATCAATAGGTTTACTATTGCTCTTCTTCTTGATCAAGGCCCAATGCTTGAAGCAGCAGATATAAAATTCGGCAAGGATACAACTGTGACATCTATGAGAGAGGACAATCATAACCTTGTTCACAAGGACAGCATAAACAACAAACCCACAAGCCTTTGTTGATGTATGTTATCTATAAACTCATCAGCAATAGTAATCCACACCTCTATGCATTACTTACATACAAACATACATGGTGTATAATACTATATTTTTTTAAAGTTCTACATAAATGTTGATTTCAGATTTTAATTTCAGATATCCAAACTAGTAAAACACTTCCAAGCGCAGTGATGCTGTTCTAGAAAGATGCTCAAAATATAAAAGATTACAGCTTTTGTATTGCTTTGTAGGAAATGTTTCAAAGATCTGATCTCATTTTTAAAACTGGTTTGTGTACTTATGGCATTGTCATCATCATGCATTTACTCAACCTTCATTTCATACTAAGGTTTGCTTAAATATAATTGTACATCAACTTGGTTGAGATTGGGATTCTTCTACACCTCAATTTTAACGAATATCATGGATCAGCCTTCCCAAGTAGACGGCCTACAATGTGTCACAGTACCACATGTATTCCTTCTCAGGAAGGTATTAGGCTGAATAAATCGACCCTAAATACTTCATTTCACTATGATCAAATAACTAAGATGTTTCATTCACTGCTAAATTACCAAATGTGGATTAAGGAAGGTTTTGATGTTCTCCAGTTCAATCTATGAGGGATGCTGGAGAAGGGGTAGTTGTGCAAATCCAATCAGTGTAGCAAATACCCCAGGTAAACAGTGCCCAGCTGTAAATCTGGGTAACATCTGACTGCGGGTAAGGAAACAGCTTCTGGTGCAATGCAATTATCCTGAATTTGAAGACTAAGGAAGGTCTTCTCTACAGCCTTGCCCTCTCAACCGAATTTGAACTTCTAAGGAAACGGCTTAAGATCAATGCCGGGCCACAGCTGTACCTGCTCTCCGCTACTTTGAAAGATTGGAGGCTGTTTATATGCAGAAGTAAATAATCGACAAGTGTCAGAACAAGCCCGCAGTGAACTCCGGGCACGAACTCGTTGAAATTGCCCTCGAGCAGAGAGGCCTCTTTTAGGAAAAAGGCTCTTCTCGGGTTTTCCCACGAACCCAAAAGGCAGAGGGGCAACTTAGGAAGCCTTTTGTAGCAGGATCCTAAGGGAGACGCGACGCCAGCCTCCTTCAGAAAAGGGGGGGACGAGGACAGAGAGGAACTACTCAAGCGCAAAATGAAAGAGAGAGAAAACGAGCGAGGCACTTAGCTGGGAACTGAAAAGTTGGGAAAAGCAACCGTCCGGCGAGGGGGAGAAGAAGCGTAAGGCGAGCACACGTGGGCGAGAAAGGGGCGCGAGTGAAAAACACGCGGGGAGAAAAGGCGCCTACAAGCCCGAAGCTCCAGCAGTTCAGGAGCGGAAGTGTTACTTGGATTGCAAAGAGCCACTCGGGCTTCGAGGGCTTCCCCGACGGGGTTCCACCCGCTCCCGCAAAACTTACCGCTCTTCGACTAGAGTCCCACCCTAGCTGTGTAATGCAGCTCGCTCACCTGGCCCAGGTACTGCGGCTACCGGATCCGCCCCTTCAGGTCGCGTAGGGAAGAGAAGGAGGGCCGAGCTTCCAAGGGGTGTGGAAAAGGGAGTAAATGGCAAAGTGCGGGGGAGAATTAAATGAAACGGAAGCGCTCGGTTCGGTAGCAGAGTGGCTTGACTGTTAGGAATAACATTCATATAATAAAGGGTTCCTTTGGGCGCCCTTAGGCTTTTTGTCTTGTCTCTCCATTAGCTCAAGAAATCATCGCTCCCTTCCTTTGCCTTCTCTCTTGCGGATTTATTACTGAGTAGATTTGAACCAAATTCCGTCCTATGAAGAGGACACCCTGAATTAGAAGATATCTCACAAGCCCCAAATTGGGAAGGCTTCTCAGATTGTTTGAAACTACTGTTCCTTTAAAAAAAAAAAAAAAAAAACTTCTCCAGGCATTTTCCATGGGAACAAGCTAGCGTAACTGGTCGAACCTGTATGTTACCCCTCACCCCCACCCTAATGCCAGGATGTTTCATACGATTTTGCCTTGGAGGTTCCACACTCGATTTGAGTCAACTGGTGCTACTACTTTTACTTGGCATTGTTTTAATCCATTTCAGTTTCCTGGAAAGTAAACTGTAGTATGATTATGGGAAGCAGATGCTTACAGAATGGTCCTATAATAGTTTCCCTACAATGTTCATATGGCAGTACAACCTAAGGTCAGGTAGTTAATACTTCCAGGTGACAGTTAATATAATTAGGCAGGATACACTGTTCCTGAATATAGAAGTTTCACTCACAAGACTTTAACTCTAGGCCATCGTATTTTTTTTAAAACATGTATAAAAATGTTTAATAAACATCAATAAATGCTGTATCTCCTTTTTACAGCTCTTTTGAAAGTCACTTTTAAAGACCTTATATGCAGTTCCTGGAAATTTAATGTATATATCCTTGTCGCTTCTTTAGGTAGTTCCTATCCCTGTATCTTTTTGACAGCAAATTCTAAAAATGTATCTAAACTTGATTTTAATACACCAGTTTGAATTCTAGTATCAGTCTATTATTTTATTATTGGATTATATTGTTATTAGACCAATTGATCACATATTTAACTCAAATATTCAAATTAAAATAACATGACATTTGCAAATAAAGAATAAAAGAACAAATACAAATATGTTTCCATCCTCACCAAAAGACTTTAAATAGTTTTGTAAAAAACGATCATCTTGAAATCAAGGATGAAAACCAAAATGCTATAGAAAGGTAGAGTTTTCTCTAAAGCGTGTCTTATAACATTGGTGAAGAATTTTTATATAGTGAAAACATTTTGTAATACAGGTAACAAAAAATATTTGTAATAATTTCTATATGTCTTTTTCTGAATAAACAAACTTTTTAGGAAAAATGCTTAACTTTTGTCTACCTTTTGTCTTTTTCTATGCCTTTTAGTCCTTTGATATCTTTTTGAAAATGACATCTGATATTTTAAACCGTCTAGACTGTTAAAAAATTATTTAATAGTTCATTATCTTGTCTAGGTTTCACCATTCTAAATAATTGATGGTAATAATGTCATATATCAGCTTGGCTTCCTCCCTGCATATCCTTTATGACATATTGTTGATGAATATTTGCAGTAAATTGATCTGTGGCTGGTTCCCTTTTATTAGGAGAATTATCTTTCTTGATGGCACTTCAAAATCTGTTGGGATAGACCTTTTCAGGATTTATGAAAATTAAATCTCAATCCCTTAGGAGTTTACCTAGGATTTAGCAATAAATCTATTTCTGGAAACTCAAACCCCTAGTTCTAAAGCCAACGACACAAAGAATCAAGGTCAAGGCTCAGTTAGATAAGTTTCTTTTATTCCAGATACAAAACACCCCAGGAATAAAGACAGCCAGCTACTATACAATGGTGGTTTCTATGTATAAGAGCCCATAGTTTAAATATCTTTTTCTCATTCCGTCATATGAGTGGTAATATACTCTTTGCCAGGACTTTGTTCCCTGTGAATGTGAAGGAACTCATGCCCTATTACAATGATCTTATCTAATTACAGGCTCTTCGCTTCTGTCATTTTCGGCTTCAACTCTCTCATCATCTCAAACTGGGAAAGTGAGTTGGGTGTTATTCAAAACCTGTATGCAGTAAAGCAATTATGAAAAGTTCAAGTCTTAGCAAAATAAATCTAATGATTCTGTTCTTCCCCAAATCAGCTTTTCCATTGGATGTGTAGTTTTTAGAGGGATTTACAGAAATCAAAGCAAAATGACAAAAGCAGTGTTGTGCCATCTTACTCAAACTTTGCCCCTTTGATATATGTGGGAAGAGTCAAAAGAGGAAGAGCTACAATACATATTGTTTTTGTCTGACTCCTGGCAGTACTGTACCTCTCTTACTTTTAAATTTTCCTTCCGTTTTCTTTTTCTTTATAGCATTTTATATCATTTTGGTCATTTCTATATGTTCATAGATTTGACTTAGGGTGATAAAGAGCACAGATAGATAAGGCAATCAGTCAGTTTACTAGCAATATAGTTATAGAAATTCTCTTTCGCAGCTCTCTTCTCAAGAGTTTGAAGCTGCCCGGTCTTTTCCTTTTACACTTCTTTACTATAGTCTCTCTAAAAATCCCTCAAATTTAACTGTGAACTGGTGAAATATCTTCTGAGTCTGGCTGGACATACAGGGCTCATTTTGAGTTCTTCCCTAGAAAAGCCAATCCATCCAGTACCAGCCTGTTTAGCCACTGATCCTCTTCAGTGCGTCACCCACCACTGTGGCTACTTCAATAGGCAATTGCCACTGGATATCTTAGGAGATCTTGCCACAGGGGTCTCTTGGTAGGCCACACACTTTCCACACAGTAGCTTTGTGATTGACTCACCTACCTACTAAAATTTTTCCCTAGACTCTCCTATTGGATGACTTCTGGCTAACCACACTAAGTCCATTTTTTAAATAAAAAATTATTATGTTTTCTTATTTATAAGAAACAAAACATAGAAAAAGAAGAAAAAGAAATGCACACATTTTTGATAATTTCATAAGCATTAAATACCAACAATACAGCAGCTTATAAAAGTTTTCTTTCAAACTATAATTCAATGTAAATTAGTCCATTATTCCACATGCTTTCCCATTGGTTGATCATTATAACTAAAATTCATTGCCCATTGGTCTTTAACATGTTCATTTTCCAAATTCAGTTTTAACAACAAATCTTAGCAAAAATATGTTTTTCGTTAGCACACAATGCAATTTCAAATTCATTTGATTATACTCAAAACCATGTCTTTTTTTATCTAAGTTAAACCTTTTAATTGTAAAAATGTGAACCAACAAAACATATGCCCTTCCAACTTCAATTCTTCTTTCAACTTCAAGAAACTTAAGAAAGCCCTGTTTTATATTTAATCCAAACTTAGAATGGCATGGCTAAAAAAAAAGATTCTTAAAAACTGAGTTCTCTTTAGCTTTATCATATCAAAAATATGCATGCCACTCAAATCATTGCCCTCCAAATCTGTTAACTTCTTATTCTCCAAACTATCCTATTCTTTCATCCAAACCATGCATAAAACATCAAAATATAATTTTAAGTCTGGTAACTCCTTCTCTCTTTAGCATCCTGCTACTTAACTCCTATTTTTTTTCCTTTGCCATATCTTTTTGCCATTGCTTAAATGGAACATCTGTCATCTGTATTGGTAACATCTGGAATAAGAACAACATTTTAGGTAAAGCATTCATCTTAATTATAAGTATACAACTTTCAAAATGTATTTAGTATGATTCCTCACTTTCATTGTCTCCTAAGCTAAGGATCTGATGACTCAGTAATGACACTTGGTTTCGAGAGAGCAAATTATACACTGTAATTTTATGCCTATAAATCAGAAGAGAAGAGAAAGTTCCTCTTCTTCTATCCATATAGAACAGTGATTTTCATTAAGATGTGTAGACTGGTAAGCATGCTTGTTGAGGAATTCTGGGAGTTGAAGTCCACATATCTTAAAAACACCAATATAGAACGTAATCTATCAGGTATTTTCAATAAGTTTCTAATTTTGGAAAGTTTCTGTGGCAATATTTTGAAATGTTATGATGCCTTGGTAAGACCACACTTGGTATACTGCATCCAGTTTTGGCTGCCACAATATAAAAAATATGTTGAGACTCTAGAAAGAATGCAGAGAACAGCAACAAAGTTGATTAGAGGACTGGAGGCTAACACATATGAAGAACAGTGGCAGGAAATGGGTATGTCTAGTTTAATGAAAAGGACTAGGGGTGACATGATAGCAGTGTCCCAATATCTAGTGGCTGCTAGAAAGAAGAGTTTATTATTTATAATGGGCCAATTTAAAGAAAGCAGTTGGTGGATTCTTTTGGCCAGTGTAATGAGGACATGTGGAAAAAAGTGATTCATAACATGTCTCAGATCAAGCAAGGGAGAGCTAGAGTCAGAAATACCAATTCCTTTATACCTTGTGCTCTTTTATGTTTTTTTTTAATTAAGATACTACTGTATTCCAGTGCTGAATATATTTTCTAGAGCAAATCTTAACACAAAATTAACTAAGTTAATTATACTTTTGTACCTGAAGGTACTCGTAAGTGATCATTAAACAGTAGCATAATGGAATTTTGTATTCCACCATCTGTATTAGATTCTTAAGTTGTAGTGGATGCTATTATACCAAATGGGAAATCTCAGTAAGACCTTTTCCCTCTTCCTTTACCTTTCTTATAGCCAACAAAGATTTGGTCCCATCCTGTTGCTGGAATTTTCTGAAATTCTTTCTTTCTTTAACATAGCTAACATGTGAGAACATGTTTTATAAAGAGTCTAAAAAAAAAATGAATAATCAGTGTTGTTAAATTCTCCCAGAGTTCTTAATAGGGAAAATATTTGTGGCCATGTTTGCTAATAGTACATATTAGTATAGTATGTATTAAATGTATGTCTTGCCTAGGACAGCTGATGACTGGATATTGTTTCCCAAGATAATTTTTGCTATTGCTTCCTTACCCTGTATGAACACTTAACATGCTATAATGGGTTAGTTTAATAAATTATGCAATAAAAGCAAATGATAATGTGATTTCTTTGATTTTGTTGAGGAAAAACTGTGTACTGTGTTGATCAGTGGAAATTATTTACTTACTTACTTACCTACTTACTTACTTACTTACTTACTTACTTACTTACTTACTTACTATACATCCTGCCTGGAAGCAACTCTAGGTGGCTTACAATCAAGATTTCCTCTAAAGTTAGTGAAATTTCTTTTGTTCATGTTTTAAACGGAAGCTGATGTCCACCTATTAGTAATAAGTAGTTTACTTGTATTGGTAGGAAATTAAATTAGATGATTCCTGAGTTCTATGTCACTTGTGATTTTATACCCACAATAGCATTGGCACAGACACTGTTGTTCTGTTATATTGTTGCTTTTAAGAATACTCACATTCAAGCAGGCATCTCTGAAATGATAGAAATACATTTGGTTATTATGATTCCAAAATACCATAAAAGTAAAATAATAGATATCTCCTGTTATCCATGTAAACAATGCTTAATTGTAATTAGGATCATGATGGTGTTATTTCAGAGTAAATAGAGAAAAGTTATTTTGTCTTCCTGAGAACTAATCATTAACATCCAAATTTACATAGTAGTGATGCAACACTACATGCTGAGCATGTGGAATCTTGTTTCACATAGTTGATTTTGAAAGAAGCATATTTGAGGATATCTTGCACTGCAAGAACAAATAATTCAATACCAGATCAAGTAAAACTAGACTGTTCCCCTGGAAACTAATAATGACGTAAAACTTAATCATTTAATCAGACTCTGGAGGGGCAAAGACTCTTGAAATTTGGAAAACTTTAAAGCAATTGAAAAAGAAGCCAGCAGAAAACAAGTGGCTAGATGCTATCACTGATGACACAGGCATGAACTTGCAAGAGAGAAATGGTTACTGATAAATACTTCTGGTGAATGATGTCCATCAGTTTAAGGAGAGCCAGAAGCCATTGAATGACTGAAGCACACAGCAAGAAATGCCTTGTCCTCTGTTTCTGTCACTTCTCAATATCCCATGCTAGGGATTCATAATATAAAATCACATAAGTATTACTAAGCATGAACAAATATGGGCAGATTAAAAGAGTTTAAATGGCCTTAAGCGCTAATGAGTTTTTGTTATAATCCTCCTAATAGAGTATCAGTCACAGCAGTGAATGCAGACTTATTTTTCTGCTTTAGTTGGTTTTCTACGGCAATATAATTTGCCTTCTGTGGTGACTAATCATTTCAGAAAACAGGGTAGTCAGCTGGTACAGTAACTTGTGGTTTGACTTCTTATCTTCTCTTATGGTCACATTTGGATCAACAAGTTAGTTTGTATGGTTCTTGATTAATTGCTATGTATCCATATATTCTTATTAGCCAGAAAAATGTTTGAGATCTGACAAGATAACATCAAGAGTTGAGTGGTTTGGAAGGGAAGGGAAGATGGCTAATAGAACTATCAAACAATGTATTTTTAGCGTATGATAGTGGTAACTGATAAAGTTATTCTAATCTGACTCACAAATAGTCTGCATTGTATCTGCATAACCCCTCCTTTTCCCCACTTTATTCCAGTTTACCTACTCTAGTGTAGCCATTGTATTAGAAACTCATGGTGAACTGTAACTCACAAAAATGTATACTTTTTCATAACATTTGTTAGTCTGAAAAAGTACTGCCAGACTCCTTTTGATGTTTATCTACTGATGATTTAATACAAGTCTCCTCCTATAATGGTTATCCTCTGGAAACCAATAAGAAGAAAACAATAATTATCTTTGTTCCTTTGTACCACTAATACTGTACTCAGTCTACATTCTATATTGAGACTGTAATACAATAAGATTTATTTATTTGGCATATGAGGATGCTACATTGGCCAGAAGAATATAGTGTTAATACAAAATAATCATTTGGCTGCTGCTGATTGCTAATCCGTTTAGTTCATGTTTGTGCACTATGCAGAGTTCACCCCAAGGGGAGAATTAGCTCCACATTCAGAAAACTTGACGGCATTCTGCGGTGTCATCTGGGGCTTTTCCCACCACCAATGTCACCTTGAATTTGGACATTGCATTCAGGTATGTCCAGCGTTGGTTGAATTCATACTGCTGCTTGAAGCACTGTTTTTCCCCTATGTAAGTGGTACCTATTTATCTATTTGCATGTAACAAGCTTTCAAACTGTGAAGTTGGCAGAAGCTGAGGCAAGTGATGGGAGCTTGCTCATAATACAGTGTTCAGACTTGAACCGCTGGTGTTCAGACCTTCTCTAGCATCATTAAGCCACTGAATCACTGCACCTCAAGAATAAGAAATCTTATAGTGTAAAACATCTGGCCTAATTTGGGGAGTTTCTTAATATCTTTTGGCAAAACAGAACCTGAGGAATAGCTGAGGAGAATTTGAAAATTTTACACTTATGAACCACTTTTATTGGTTCTAACAAACTTAACCCACTGTGATTTTTAGATTTAAGTAAAAGAAAAAATTAATTCTGATAGTATAATGCTAGGGGGCAGCCAAAATCATTTTGATTGATAGAGGGGAAAAGCTGGATCAAATCAATCCAAACAAGCATTCAAAGGGGAGGACCGAAATCATTTAAATATATATGAATTTTAAAATATATATTAACGTTCACCTATTTAATTGTTATTATGCCATAAATCTTGAATCCATAGAAATTATGGAAATAGATGAAATATTGATTTATGTTAACCATCTAATATTTGAACAGGCTCTTCAGTTCATTATAATATTATGTGGGGTTCCATTTTGCTTGAAATAGACCTGATGTACATTCCAATCCCTTTAATCCATTTCAGTCCTGCTATTATTATAACAGAGATTATTGTTTCCTCTAGTCACTTTAGTAATCTTCTTAGAATGGGATGTATCTCTTTATCAGGACGGCTCAGGCCTATTTAAAGTGACAGGTTATTTATTTCTTTTTAACATGAGGACAAAAGTTTGGTCTGGTGTAGCGAGGGAATGACTGAATGACAAGTGAATTGGGATAAACTACTAATTTAATAGTGAAATATGATAACTTAAGAAAAACTTATATTTGTGAAACAAAGGCTAAGGATTTTAGTATAACAGGCAAACTGCCATTTTGGGAAGAATGCAAGTAAATTTATTTCCTTCAAAAGCTTGAAAAAATGATAGCAGCTATTAAACATTCATATTTTGATGTTATAGTTAGGCTGAATTATGAAGTATAATTATCGAGATCCATGAAACCTCATAGAAAATGACTATGGGCGGCGTACAACAATCCAGTGAAAACAGTAAATGAATAAGACAGTCATTAGTTAAATCATGGCTACAATGGCTAGGTTTACACAATATGTTAAGCCCAACACAAGTAAGACATACTTTGCTTTAGCAAGCCAATCTTTATGTCAGAGATTATGGAATATAAAGAAAATCAACAAAATTATTTATATCTAATCTCATCTCCATTTCTGAATAACTCACATAATTTGAAATAAGAAACAAGGTTGTTATTTTATAGATTGGTTGCTCTCTTCAGGGGAGTGATAAGTTCATAGATGGTTCAATGAGGATATAAATAACTGCTAATCGGGTAGCTTTCATATTAGTAGATTAGCATCAGAGCCCAACCTGGGAGTTCCAACTAAAGGATTGTGCTGAGATATTGGGAGGACTCTGTGCTGCGTATGTGGGAATCTTTTAAATGACCTTAGATATTTTTATCTTGTAGTTCAGGAAAGGTGCATGAAGGTGAAACAGTGTGAAAATTCCTCTACAAGATTGAATAGAGGCTGCAAGTAAAAAGGAACATGAGGAGAGGAAGTCCAACTTTCATGTGCAATAGTCATTAAATAAAAGGTAAAAGAAATTAAATTTCTAAGAAGAAATAAACGTTTGCAAGAAGAAAACTGAGAAGAAAGAAATAGCAAGCATTTCTTCTCCATTTTTCAAGCAACATGGGACAGCACTTGACAAATGAGGACGGAGAACCAGTTGAGATTGATGTGGCTGAATTGCAGGAATGGTATAAGAAGTTTGTAATGGAATGTCCAAGTGGGACACTCTTCAAGCATGAATTCAAACGATTCTTTGGGGTTCAGAATAATGAAGAAGCATCGGATTATGTGGAAAGCATGTTCAGAGCTTTCGATAAGAATGGGGTAAGCATGTTACAACTGATATTAAAAGTTGAAAGCTCACATTCTCCTGGTTTCTAAATGTGGACTTTCCCTTTTGGCTAGATGTTATTTGTTAATGCTACACTTAGGTAGAATTTACCTAGAAGCAAGTCCCAGAGAGCTCAACAAAATAAATTTCTGAATAAGCTTGCAGAAAATGGTGTTATGTTTCAGATAAGAAATATGATAAATATGCCAGGAACTCAGAATGCTATACAGAAAGAGAACTAATCCGTTAAAAGTTGTATTTAATTGTCAGATTCTTATTATTCTTTGATAGAATATTGCTAGACTTTATCATCATCATCTGAATAGAATTA
The DNA here is from genome assembly GCF_059756535.1 of Pantherophis guttatus. Taxonomy (NCBI): domain Eukaryota; kingdom Metazoa; phylum Chordata; class Lepidosauria; order Squamata; family Colubridae; genus Pantherophis; species Pantherophis guttatus. The sequence continues at coordinate 42,304,388 of NC_142065.1, read as the reverse complement.
TTCAAGACCTTAAGATATTACTTTTAAAATAAATAGTTGTTTGGTCAAAATTCTCCCAATACTTGTGTCCCATATTTTTCATTATTTCCAAAAATTGGGGAAAATCTTATGAATTGTACTGTAGCATATGATGATATTTCCAGGAGGGAAAAAAAAGTAGGGGTGTTAGAAGTGGAGAGATTAATGTCATTGTTATGATTAATTTTGGTAAAGAAGCAAATATAGGTTTCCTACTGACATTTCTATGAAGTGGAAAAATTGTTTTATTTTTTAATTCAGTGACAATATCAAATGCATGGAATACTTGTTATGCCTGATATATAAAAAGGCATTTAACTCTGGTCAAAACATTGCTGTCTTAGTGGCTTTGGATCAAATAACCTGTTTTGCTCCAAGAAAAGCAAAGTTTAGTCACAAGAAACTGGAATTTTCTCACTAAACACCTTATTTAAATACAATGCAAATGCTAAAGGCATTGTAATGAACACCCGTTCATTCATTTTATAAGATTATGATTATGTCACAATACTTTATATTATTCATGCACCCATTCTAGTCAGAAAAAAAAATAAAACATAGTGTTAGGGAATGGCATTTGAATGTGGTTCAATCTTTTATGAGAAACTTGTGTTGCAATATTAGGATACAGCATTAAGCACACGCAAAAACATTTTAAAAATCAACCTATTTAGTTGCAGTGCATTACAAATAAACATTTTTTAGCCACATAGGTTCATGTCTCCATGTAGCAGCCAAAAAAGTAACAAAATATGCATAGGATCGTACAGTCCTAAGACACCCACACATACATGACATGGACTAGGAATGCTTCTATATGATGAAAATTAAAGACATTTAGATTCCAGTCATCATATTCAGACTTATTTTTTACTTTTCTTTGGAAACATGCATGGTTTTGTAATTTAGTTTATAATTAATAAAAAAGTTAATGAAGTATTTCAAGAGGTATATAGTTAGGAGATAAAGTTTCTGAGAACCAAGATGATTTTCTCATTTGTATGGGATAACTTTTTTTGACAATATAATTTTAATGCAAAATATTTAGTTTAAAACTAATTGAAGATGCCTATTTTGTAACATGATGGTCTTGTATAACTGTTGTAACATTCACAGATTTTGTCTGGGGGGAAAGAGTGAAAAAGTAGTGGAAAAATACTGGAAGAATATAAATAAATGAGAGTTGTACATAAACATTATCTGAATTTCTGCAATGGGATATGTTAACTATTTTCCCTTGACTTGTTCTAATCAGACTTATAAATGCTTTGTCTTGGAAAAGAAGAGCTTTAAATAGAAAAGCTTTTCTACTGGAAACATGTTGCATTGAGAAAGGGTAATAATAACCCATATCTGCCAACAGCAGGTTCAAATTCCATCTTGCCCCTCAAGATGTCTTTGTTATCATTTTGATGGTAGGTCAAACTGCTTTGGAGTCCTTTCATATATTTTTTTCATCTATTCTTGATCTTCTACTGGTCATTTAGAATATTTCCGTTGCAGTTTTTAATAGTTCCATACCCTGCTAAAAGCTGGATCATATCATTTTCACTATGGCAAACATGACCTTAATATGTCCGTTCCTTTTAGCTTCTTCCAGATGTTGACACTGTTTTTCCTCACTGCCTATTTTTGTCTTTCCTGGCATCAAATTGGAAAACTGCATTCAGCTTTTTAACTTCATCCTTTATTACTTTAGCTTTGGCTGCCCTTCACATATTGCATTGTATATATATTGCATTATATATTGTATTTTAATATTAGTGTAATATATAGGTGGACCAGGTCTGTGGTTCTCTAGCTAAGCATGCACCAGATGTCTATGGAGATTCTCAATCTTCCAGGTCATCTAGTTCAATTGTGTCATCACACAGCCACTTGTTTGTTCTCTTTGGGTTTTGGCGTGACACATCCTTTCCAGCAATTTCCATGATGTTACCTTGGATCTCTCACCACTGTTCATTTGGGGTTTTTCCCCTTCCAAATTCGATGGCTCAAACCTATTCTTAACTTCTAAGGCATACATAGGTGAAATATTGTTCACGTTGAATTTGGGGGATATATTACCTTTTTTCAGTTTGTACAATTTGAGCTTCAGTTTAGCCCTAATAGCTGATGAACCAGGAAGTATCTTAACAGATGCAATTGAACCTTTCCAGGGTTGTTGGCCTAAAATAAATTTGATTTCGATGTTGTCCATTTGGTGCTGTCGGTGTGTTATAATTGTTGCTTGGGTTGTATAAACCACATGTTCATTATACTGAGATGATTTTCCGGACAAAATTGTGGTCATTTTGTTCACCTCGCTCAAACTTGCCTACTATTCTTGCAACTTCTCCTTGGCTTACCTTTGCATTGAAATTGTCCATAATATACAAAAGATCCTTTTTGGGTATTTGCTTGAGAGCACATTGAAGCTCACTGTAAAAAAGCTCATCATCTGAGTTTACAATTGGGGTGTAGATTTGTAAATGGTGATATTGAGTGGCTTGCCTTGAATTTGGATAGATATTATGCGATTGCTGTGTGCTCTGTGCTTCTCAACACTTGTTTACTTACACAGAATGCAAATAGCAATAGCACTTAGATTTATATACCGCTTCATAGTGCTTTACAGCCCTCTCTAAGCGGTTTACAAAGTCAACATCTTCTCCCCAACAATCTGGGTCCTCATTTTACCCACCTTGGAAGAATGGAAGGCTGAGTCAACCTTGAGCCTGGTGAGATTCTATCTGCCAAACTGCTGGCAGCCGGTGATCAGCAGAAGTAGCCTGCAGTACTGCACTCTAACCACTGCGCCACTGTGGCTCTTTTTATCTGATGATATCTTTTCCAGAAAAATAAATCATAAAATCATCTGATTTGAATTGACCATTGCCTGTCCAGTGTAATTCACTGATGTCAAAATAATTAAATGCAATGTGATTCTTATGGGGACAGGATGTTCCTTTTCAGACCTTCCTTCTCTCTTTTTCATGTAAACTTGCTGTTTTCAGCTCATTGAAAGTTTAACTATTTTATTTGAAGTTGTTTTTTTTTTCTTCTTTCCCCGTCACCCCTGCACAAATAAAAAATTGTACCACCACAATTCAGCTGTTTACTATTGATTTTGGAAAATCTTCTCCAGTCTTCAGAGACCATGAAAAAGAGGCACAGGAGCCATTGGCAGCTCATGACTATAAGTGGTGTATTGTGTGACAGAGCACAAAACAGTAAATGTACCGCTGTTGAAATCTAAGTTGATCTCAATTAAAGTGACTATTTTATATTACCAGGATAACACCATTGACTTCCTAGAATATGTGGCTGCTTTGAATCTGGTTTTGCGAGGGAAACTGGAACACAAACTGAGATGGACATTCAAAATATATGATAAAGATGGAAATGGCTGCATAGATAGACCTGAACTCCTAGAAATAATTGAAGTAAGTAGAAATGTATGGTGTTTTCACTGAACGTTCTTTTTTCATCTAAAATTTATTCTTTAAAAAAAAATTAGTCTTCACAACACACAATCCCTCCAAAAGAAAGAAGGAAGGTGAGTAGATGATTTTTTTTTCTCCTTACATTTTAAGCAGAAGTTTCAGAACACATGAAAGAAAGAGAATGGATGTTAACAACTCTTTGCTGACATGTTCTCAGTTTATTTAAGAGCAAACAAACAGGTTCCACTAAGACAACACATTATTTCTTCTGTTTAATTTTACCTTCCCCTCAGAAAGAAAAAAGGAATATGAGAGAATAAACTATGTGGGGGTTTTTTTCAGAACAAACCTGAAATCCTGGGTTATAGATAACATAGCTAATGTATGTTTCATTTTAGTTTTCCAATTGTTTGTTTCGTAGCTAATGTATGTTTAATTGTAGTTTCTTTCATAAATTTGTATTAAAAATGCAAAACATCTGCAGAATGCATTGCATCTGATACAGCACTAGGAGTCCATATAGAAACAATCTACATCATTCATCCTATAAATTTCCTAAAAGGTTTCTTTTGCTGTATTTAACTTTGCAAACACTTGATCAAGCTAGTCATCAAATTTATATGTGCATCTATCTCAGAGGTTTACATATGCTTTATTATGTGACTCTCATTTAACATATAATTTTTTTTCCCTCCAGGCTATTTATAGCATTAAGGAAGCATACAAGTCTGAAGAAGAAAGAGCCGTTCCTGGTCTTACTCCAGAAGAGGTTGTGGAAAGAATATTTCATCTCGTAGATGAGAATGGAGATGGTAATAACTTGATTTGAAGCCATACTGATGTCTTATTTGAAATTATGGTTGGCAATGTGATGCCCTCCTAGATTTTTTGTAACACAAAAGTTCCCAAAACATCATGGCTCAGTACAAATCCAATAAGAATTACATCTCAACGATTCTGGTGGCAACAGATTGCCTGTGGCTGATGCAAGTAATACACAGATCTAATTCATGTCCTTTAAAACATGGATTTTTTAACTGACATTTTAACAGTTATTGACTTACCAAATGACAGTGATGTGGTCAGTGAGAAATCCAAGGAGCACACTCATGTTGAGTTCTTTTCCTTTTTACAAAAGAACTACAATATTTGAATTATTTAATTACAGTTTTTTTCAATTTTTATTTTTTAAAAAAATACGGGGAATGATAACAGTATTTGAATAATGTTTAAACAAGCATTTGGGAAAGCTATCTGGTGTTCACATCAGCTCTAGGGAGCGACCACACATTCCATAATGCTAGTGATTGGAAACTGAAGCTTTCTCTTTCTCTTTCTCATTCTCTAATAGACGCCCAGATTCATTATCTCTACTATTCAGTAGGGGTGGAAGGCAGGAAAAAAAATGTCAGTTTCCCAGATTGTGACTCATTCACCTCGATTTCTGTATAATATTGTGGCGAATACTTTCCAGAATGATTCATTTCTCCAACACACCTAAATATTGCATTATCTGGTTTGTCCTTTCCAAATTTGCTTTAAGATTTCCTGACTTCTTTAAATATTTATGAAGGGCAGGTGACCACTATCTACTATCCCATCAAAATTATGTTTCTGAAATTTCAAATCGGAGTTTCCAAGTAACTCTATCGTAGTTAATTATTCTTGTATATCACTGCCCTAGTTGAAGAAAATATAAAGGTTTCCATCTGTTCTCAATGAAAGAAGCAACATTTTGATCTGTTAGTACATTTCCTTCTCTTTATAGTCCAATGAAAAAGGAAGATGGGAGTTGACTAATGGGATTGGATCTCATCTTCCCCATTTTTTAACATACTATGATTTCTTTTTTGCCATTGATTCTTTAGGACAATTATCTCTGGATGAATTCCTTGATGGAGCACAAAGAGATAAGTGGGTGATGAAAATGCTACAAATCGATACAAGCCCAGGTGGATGGCTTGCCAATCAGAGAAGAAAATCTACAGTGCTCTAATCATTGCTTGTATTATTTCAAAAATGTAATGAGGAAAAAAAAGCATCCCTTTTCCTTCATTCTGTTTTTCCTTGATAGCAGCAGGCTGAGCTCTAGGGAAAAAACAACAACATAATGCTATTTTTTAAAATTATTCTGCTGTGCATCTAGGCCACCACCCTGGAACAATTGTTATGTCATGGTAATTTTGGGGAAAAAATTAAAAACCCACCTGAAATGTAGGGATGAGGACTATTTGGGTGGCTATACCTGATTTTGGACTATTGACAGTGTTGGCAAAAGGCCCAACTCACAACACAGGATACTAGCAACTACCCCATATTGTTTACTTCTGACCCCAGACTTAGTTATCAGAAAAAGATGACATGTTTAAAAATAATGCCTGGGCTATATATTTCACACAGCAAGGTGGTATCATATGATCAAATTTTCTGTCAAATAGAAGTCCATATGTAGCAAAAATTACCATATCAGGGAAAAGCTAATGTTTTGTAATCTTCTGGGGAGAAGCAAATAATCCAGTTGCAAGGGTTTGTAAACTATCTGGTTTGCACAATATATTGAATTATAAACAAGTTAGATATACTGTAGCTTGGCATTTTGAGCAAACTCAACCATTTAGTGTGAATGTAGCCCAAACCAGCATCAGTAAGATACAATGAACATTCCCTACAGCACACTGATTTTTGTAGATAGTACATGGAATGGATGAAATTCTCTGCAGAAAAATGCAAAAATCATTTGGCATATTGAAATAATTTGATTTTAGTGAACTAAGATTTCTCAGCAGCAATAGTAAATACTAGTCTTAAATGAAGGTGAGAAAAGATGACAACGCAGCACTTCCAATAAGTTAGCTATGTGTTAACCTTGTTTTCTGGAACTGGCTTAGAAAAAGAAAAGTTTTCATAAGTTTCCTTTGGTCCCTGCTGCTCATAAAGAAAATGGTCTCCTGATCTTAGAATTTTATGATCATAGGTTCAACCAATGGCACAGTTATTTGTTAAAGTTGTCAAAAATATCAGGTGAGGAGTACAGCATACAATTTTTCTTATGCGTTGGAGCTTAAAAATGTTACACTAAGATCTTTTTTTTTATTGAAAAAGTTTTTCAAATACAGATTTTTCCCCCCTTTTTCCCCCCTCCTCCCTAACCCCCCCTCACCCTCCCCTCCCCCCTTGGCTTCTCCAAAATAAAATCCAAATTGATATCACATTGTATAATACTTTACCATCCTTTTATACCACCTCCCATATGCTATACATTTCTTTCTAACATTATTATTATATCCCCCCTATACTATACATTTCAAAGCAACATTCAGCTATAAAATTATATAATAAATCCTAATTTGGCATTTATTCAACTCATAATCCCATTTCCTCCACCCCCATAACATCCCTTTTCCTAAACTAAACAATCAGTAGCCTAACCTATCTCCACCCACTTTCCTACAGGTCTACCATACATAATATTTTTAATATCTTTGTTCTTCTGCCCACACCACTAAAAGATATTTCCATATATAAATAAAATCCTCAAATGACTTTAAGTTTGTAATCCATATAGTATCTTCTGTAATGTCTTTCAACTGGATTGTTAATTCCATCACCCATGTTAGGGTAACATCAAGTTCTGCTTCCAACAGTATATTCAGTATCTTCAATTACCATCTGCCCCCATCAATAATAAGTGTTTTCATATATAAAAAACCACCCGAGTAACTTTATATTTATATTCCATATAGTATCTTCTGTAATGTCTTTTGTCTAGATTATTAATTCCAACCACCATGTTAGGGTAACAACCAGATCTTCTGCATGCCCCAATTCCATAGTTCTCTTGCCTTATAGCTCAACATATACGTAATCCATTTTTCAAAGAGTCCAAAATAGAAAGTTCCAGTCCGCTCAATTAAAGGCCATCTTCCACATCCACACTAAGATCTTAATATTGTGTGCAATGTAAACTGCAAAAGTTTGCTGAACTTCATAAACTGCAATGGATTTATAGTTAAGAATCACTTCATCTATCTTTGGCTTTGGTCTTTCTGGTCAACTTGGAGATGAGAAGAAGATATTTAATGGCACAGCTTCTTCAATCACTTGCTGGAGAGATCCCTGATAAAAAAATTATGCCTCAGTTCTACTTCCCCCAAATTTCATCTTTAATTGTAACTTCTTCACAAAAAATCAACAGGTCCAATATCTGTGCATAGTAATTACTTTGAGTGAAGTTGATAGATCTGTACCTTATCAACTTAACATAATTCCCAGTCTCAATATCGTTACTATAGTAATTAGGTAAAAGAAAGTATGCAAATTCATAATTTATCTGCAGTCAATACCTGCATTAATTCTAGGTAAAATTTAGAATCTAAAAGTGTATGTGACTTAGATTTAGACTTTTGTCCCAAGTTAACATCACTTTAATACACTTTTGATTGTCATAACTTTTTGTGTGTCCCCCAAAATCCTTGATCTATACTCTGTTTTCTGGGATATCCCATATAGAAATAAAGATGTGGGTTCATTCTATGCATTCATGCTTTTTTTTTATTATTCCAGTGCCAGAAAATTTTAAATCCATGATTATAATAGCTACTTGTGTGCCAAGGAAACAGTTCTATAATTATGGTTTCACAATGACCTCATATAAACAATGCCATGTAATCTTTGAGAACACATATTGATTTCCCAAAATGAAATAAACTTTATCTCACACACAATCTATGTGTTCCAGGTGCTTAACACGCCCAACAGTCCTGGCAGCTCATACTGGGCAGGGATGGGGAGTGTTGAAAAGGGAGACCAAACCCAAAGTCTTAATTTCTTAGTTACACCAATAATCTCTGCCATTTCATTCATTATATTTAATTTATTAGCCAGCTTCATTTTTGTGGTACAAGAGGAGTTGTTAGTGCTTTGCATATGAAGTTTATGTCAAAGATGGGAAAAAGTCAGAACATTTTATTCTGGAATAGTTTTATTCCAACTCAAGAATGGGTAAGAGCCCTTTAAATCACCATGGGTATGACTTCTTTTCAGGGATCCAGCCAGCCATATCCTCTTCTAGAATACTGTATATTTGTCAGAAGTCTACAAGGCCAATCGCTCTCTTCCTTACAGACAATTTTTCTCCCTAAATTTCCCCAGAGTTGCATCACAGCAAGACGGGTGACAAACAAATTTAATAAATAAAACAAATAATGCCTTCAATTTTCTACAGGCTCATTTCCACTACTGAATTAAAGTACTGTCCACCTATCCTTGAGTTGGAAAATAGTACTATCATCTATGTCTCCGTTGGCAATTTTTAACTCTACTTCTATTATCTTTGTTCACAATCATTGCCAGTTATCTGGCAGTGAACACTTAATAGATTTTATGCATCTTAAAACTGTTGTTGCATAATGTCAGAATATAGAAGAAAATAGTATTCATTTAATACCAGTACAACTAAATGCTAGGTTTTATCTCACTCATGAGATAAAATGCAGGTAGCATCACAGGGACAAGGAAAGCAATAAGAATTGCCATGACATGATAGTGCAGTGATTAAGTACAAGGTGGGGGACACACAATTTAAGATTTTATGGGATGCTAAGAATTTCCCATCTTTAATGGGTTGGAGGCTTGTTTTTGTTTTGCTTCAGTTTCATTTCCTCCTTTTTAGCTATTCTTTTCACTTTTAGTTATACTTCTGTATAATTAAGACAAGGGCAGCGCGATGACTCAGTGGTTTAGATGGTGGGCTTGGAAAGCTGACAGCCTGGGTTTGAGACCCAAGAGTGCACGAGGGTGAGCTCCTATTACTCGCCCCAACTAGTAACCAACCTAGCAGTTTGAAAGCATGCAAAGGTACCTCTTCACTGGGAATGGTTACTGCATTCCATATTTTCATGCTGGCCACATGATGATGGAAGCGTCTCTCAGACAACACAGGATTCCCTCGGTTGAGAATCGGACATGAGCACCGCCCCCTTGTGTCAGTCACAACTAGACGGGAAACCTTTAAAACTTTATAATTAGGATATTGTGTGAACATGCTAAACATCTTAATTTAGTTTTGATGTTTTTATGAAACCACTTTGAATGTATTTTATAAATAAGGCAGGTATTACGAATAGCTAAACAATCATAGATGTACAGCTTCTCTTTGTCTCCTATGAATTGGTGAAATCTTTCCATCTAATAAAGCTGAGTGTGTATTTCATGAAATTAATGGTCTGGTTGTGTCAGAGAAAATTCTGCCGCAGGACTCAAAAAGTGAATTGGTGATTTAAAATTTGCTAAAGCTTACATGCATAGTCCCATGGCCCAATTATACAGTTTGAGAAATCTTTATTTCAAACCTCTGATGTCTTATGTGTTTGTGGTGGTGGAGAAGCAGCTTTTTAGATACCTGTTCCTGGGATGAGATAACTGATAGCTAAAAGCCCATTTCCTGCTTCCCCTAAAGGATTCCAGGGATTAGAAAGGTAAAAAAAGCAATGGGGACAGGGGTGAGTTCTCATTGTAAAGCTATCCACCACCATTACCACAAAATAGGCGCTTACTCTCATCCATGAGGGTGAATTGTTAAAGTTACTGATGTTAATGAACAGATAACCAATCTGTTATCTGTCCATTGTCTGTTACCAAAACAAGAGATACATGGAAACTGGACTTGCCACTCAAAAAGAATCTAGCCCATTCAATTGCTTGGGTGGGAGAAAGGCAGAATTATTTTTGTTTTGATTTTACTATAAATAAGGCTTCATACACAGCGGTCACTGGAATTCTTCTGTAATGGCTTTATAGATTTTCTACAAGAAATTCTACTTCTCCAAGCATTTGTATTCTTGGAAATCTATCAAACCTTTGCTTTGCTACCCAAGGGAAACCTAAAAAGTCCTGCTGAGGAAAGCAGCACATAATCACTTGTTTTACTGTGCAACTCACTATTATCATCTCGGAGATCAGATGATGCAATTCCTTATATATGAGAAGGATAGAATCTGTCTGGTAAGGCAGTCTCCCCCCCCACCCCCCACCCCTGGCCTATGGATTAGCTATTTTAAGACCAGTTTTCCTCCTCCCTTATGAAGTGATTTGAAGTTTTTTCCTACCAACTGGTGACACCAATCGTTTTGCTAATGCCCCACATTAAATCTTGGATAAACAGTGCCAATAACTGGCCTCGCCAAAGCCAAACACAGCTCAGCAGTGCAAACCTGCCAGCAGATATTAGTCTTAACTTATCAACTCCATGAAAGCTCATTACAGTGGCAGAGAGAAAGATCTTGAACAGCCAGTAAAGAAAGTAGTATAGAGTCCACAATTCAGTATCAAAGTTTCTTTTTTTAATCTCACTGACTATAGTGGTTTTGCAGCCATAAAGAACTGGGTAACTGAATAGAGAATACTGTACATGATGACTCTCTATTCTGATAAAGGTTTAACAAAACTTGAGTTATGAAAGATGTTTTGGTACCAGAAGTACATAACATTTTTGTGACATGAATATAAATTAAAGGAGTGTAATTATAGAATTGGCCAGTTGGTGGTATTCTAGGCTATGGAAGAAACCAACACAGAAGATTTTTTTTAAAAAAAAAAACAGGACAAATATATCTCATGAAAATCCTTGCAAGTTGAATTCTTCTCAAACTTTAATCCCTCCCTCCCTTCTTCCTTCCTTCCTTCCTTCCTTCCTTCCTTCCTTCCTTCCTTCCTTCCTTCCTTCCTTCCTTCCTTCCTTCCTTCCTTCCTTCCTTCCTCTGTAAATGCAGTACAGAAAAGCAGCTCAAATTGATTCTCAGTTACATAAATACATATAGAAGATGTTTTGATGAATAAGTAATAAGATACATTAAGAAAGGTAAAAGAGTGCATACAATGAATAACGTCCTTTATCATGATGGCAGATGATCAAGGGATAAAAGTGGGGATAGAATTCTGGCTGTAAAGTCTGGAAATAATATACATTTTAAGGGACATATCTTGAAGACTAAAGATCTCTGTTGGTGTTTTATGGAGCAATCTAATGAGGAAACAGAACTGGAATGTAGATGATGAAAGATATCAATACATTCTGTATGTGGTATAAATAATTCCAAGTAAATAAACTAATAGCCAAATGATTTTCAGCATTTTATGATTCTAGAGATGTTTTTAATCAGTCAAGATTATGGAATAAATTCCTTTCTTGGGGCCTGGAGAGGGTGAAAACGGCCTTCCCCACCCCCCTCAGAGGCCCTCCAGTGGCCGGAAACTGCCCGTTTCCTGACTTCCAGTGGGTCTGGAAGGGCCAAAACTCAGGTGGCCAGCACGCACATGTATGCTGGAGCTGAGCTAGGGCAACGCTCGCATGTCCACAAATATGGCTCCACGTGCCACCTGTGGCATACATAGGTTCGCCATCATGGCTCTAGGGTTTTTTTTTTCTTTACCGGGGGGAGAGGTTGGCAATGCCTGGGGAAGGAAAGGCATGCTTTCCACAAGTCTCGTGGCTATATTTAAAGGGCCGGCTAATGTCATTGGTGTTGGGTGATTCATTGATGAGGTGATAGTGACTGGATGTGCGATGTTCACTGGTGCAGTAACTGGAGTTGGTAAATTGACAGGTGTGGTGCAGGAGCGGGTTCCAAATCCCATCGCTACCAGTTTGCTCATGTGCGTGCTCATGTGCACATGCAGCACTTCTGCACATGCGCAGAAGCTTCTATGCATGTGCAGAAGCATCCGGGCAGGTGGGCAGAGCCTCCTGCCGCCATCGCTACCAGTTCGCCCGAACCAGTGCGAACCGGTAGCAACCCACCACTGGTGTGTTGAGTGTTAACCGAGAACTCATTTGGCTGGAGATGTTAACCATGCTCAAAACATTGGCTGGGTTTCTCATATTCATAGCAGCAGCCAGAATGCGAGGAGTTGCTCCTTTGATACTCACCGCCCCCCCCAATTGTCAGCAGCTGCGCCACTTTCTCTGGAGAAGCAGTCATGTCCAGAGCATGTCCTTTTGCAGCCCCTTCACAGGTCCCTCACTTGTTCTTCCCCCCCAGACCGATGCCCCCTATCCTGCCTCACCCGCCTTCATGGCTTAGGCCAGAATAGCCAGGCCCGTCATGCCGGTGGTGCCAAAGATGGTGATTTTCTTGCAGGTTGCAGCAGCCAGGCCTCCGGTCGTGTGGCTTCCCTTATGTCATCATCATTTCCTCTTTGGCGCTCCAGCCTAGGGCAAGCCCTTCTGCATAGTGCTCTGCCTGGGGACACAGGGCCAGCGGAAGATGGCATTTTGCCGCTTCGGTTCCCCTGGCAGACAGAGCATCCGTGAGCCGCAGCCAAGGCCAGTCGTTCGGGGTTGCAGCAGAACAAGAAACCAAAGACAGTCTCTGTCGGCGCCCCTGCCTCCTCTTCCCCAGTTCTCAGAAGAGCTGCTCACTGGCCCTGGGTGCCTGAGAACGTGCCGGGTGACCATTTTGAAAGGGGTGGGAGCAGTTTATGCAAGCTGCGGGATACAGCCTGAGCCTCCCTGGGAATTGCTGCCTGGCCTGGCCAGGTGTTTGGAAAAACAGGACATTTCAGGAAGGAGAAGGAGAGAGGAGGAGGAGGAGGGGCCTTACCTGGAGGCTAGATGGCATATTAAATCTGCAAGGCTCTGCCGTAGTCCTTTCAGGTGAGTTGTTCCTGCACGGCTCTCCAGTCCCTGCCCAAACTGGCCCAGAAGCGGTATGTCACCTTGCTCCTATCCTTGGCCGCCTCCTGCCTGGCCACCAGCTTCTTGATATGAGCAGAGGCTACTGGTTGGAGCAAGGGGAACTGCAGTGCTGGAAGGTAAGACCAACAGTGGGAGAGGGAAATCCACTCTGGACCTGCTGTGCTAGGCTGAAGGACCATCTCAGGGGGTGGGACTGTGGACAGCGAGTCTCAGCCACCTTTCAGGCCTGCCTCTTGGCTTCTTGGCTTGGCTTCTTGGGCGCCTGCCGCATGCTTGGCCTCTCCTCCACCTCAGGTCCCACATCCAGCCACGACCAAGGGTATGCGTTGCCCAGTGCAGCGCTCTTCCCTTAAGGCTGCCTGCTCACCCATCCACTAGCCGGACTGGCGTGGAAATGGTGCATCAACTTGTGCCCATCCTTGGCCTCCTCCTGCCCAGCCACCAGATTCTTGATGCGAGCAGAGGCTACTGGTTGGAGCAAGGGGAACTGCAGTGCTGGGCTCCCATGGCTGCGAGTGCCAAAGCATAGCTAGAATTGGAAGAAAAGGTGGTGCGGCTGTGGCAAAAAGAACCAGAGCAACACCCAGCCACTTGGATGAGAAGATATGAGCGAGGCAGCAGCTGCTCTTGCTGGTAACTGAGTCCACTGTGTAAATTGGAGTAAGGCACAAATTAGCACAGTGGGCTCAGTTACTGGTGAGGGCAGCCACCACCTCGCTCACACCTTCTCATCCAAGCTGCCGAGTGTTGCTCCAGTTCTTGCCACACAGCCTTTTCTTCCAATTCTATCTATGCCCTGGCATTCACAGCCTCAGAAGCCCAGCACTGAGGTTCCCCTCATTCCAACCAGCAGCCTCTCTCGCATCAAGAATCTGGCGGCTGGGCAGGAGGAGGCCAAGGATGGGCACAAGTTGATGCACCATTTCCACGCCAGTCCGGCTAGTGGATGGGTGAGCAGGCAGCCCTAAGGGAAGAGCGCTGCACTGGGCAATGCATACCCTTGGTCGTGGCTGGATGTGGGACCTGAGGTGGAGGAGAGGCCAAGCATGCGGCAGGCGCCCAAGAAGCCAAGCCAAGAAGCCAAGAGGCAGGCCTGAAAGGTGGCTGAGACTCGCTGTCCACAGTCCCACCCCCTGAGATGGTCCTTCAGCCTAGCACAGCAGGTCCAGAGTGGATTTCCCTCTCCCACTGTTGGTCTTACCTTCCAGTTCCAGCCCACGGGGCTTGCACCACTCTGCTCACCGCGGCTGCCTGCGAAAGTAAGGCCTGTGCTCGGCCAAAGTTTGCAGGCCATCAGGGGAAGCCAGCTGGCAGAGGAGGAATGCAGGAAGCACAGCTTTGTGCTTCCTGGCTGCTGGCACCCATGGCAGGTGAGGCCCAGCAGCTGTGGAGAGTCCGGATGGGGCAGGCGAGATGTGGGCTGAGGAGGGGCGAGTGGCAGCAGCTCGCCTTCCTCTCTGCCACCAGCCACAGGAGAAAGGGAAGAGTAAATGGGGATCAGGTGTTGCGGCCAGCCAGGAAAGCCAAACTGCCAAACCCAGAGCAGTAAAAGGTGGTTAGCCTCATTGTGTCCACCTCCATCCCCCCAAGATGCCCTTCAGCCTAGCATGGTGGGCCCAGAGTGGATTTCCCTCCTCTGCCATTGGCCTTACCTTCCAGTTGCAGCCCACTGGGCTTGCACTGCTCTGCTCACCACGGCTGCCCACAAAAGTAAGGCCTGCACTCGGGTAGGCAGGGAAATGTGGGTGGGCAGCCTCATGGTGCCGCAGGGCCCAGATTAATTGCTTCAGCAGGCCATATTCGATTCCTTGGCTGTAGTTTAAGGATCCCTGCCTTACGAGGTAGTATCTCCCTCTCCTGTCCCATCCTCTCTCCTCCCCTTCTTCAAAAGAAGTGAGGCTTTGACTAAGCTGGCATAACTACCCTGTTTCTCCAAAATAAGACATCCCCTGATAATAAGCCCACTCGGGCTTTTGGGCACATGAACTAAAATAAGCCTCCCCCGAAAATAAGCCCTCCCCGAAAATATTTAAACGCAGAGCTGGAAATCAGGTAAGATGGCAAGAGAAGCCCCATCTTGCTCCATGCGCCACAAAATAATAAGATCTCTCTGAAAATAAGGCCAAGCACTTATTTCGGGGTTAAAAAAAATATAGGACAGGATCTTATTTTGGGGAAAACACGGTACCATCTTAAACTTTTTGGCCAGCCCCATGAATGCCACTGACTCCCATGCTCAAATTGGTTGCAGTTTCCAGCAGTTCATATATATATATATGTATAGTTCATCTTTATACCAAGCATTTTAGAAAATTGGGGGGAACATATACAGTACCGATTCCAAAATTAAAATTAAAATTCCAAACTGATGATTTTATAAAATGCAAACTTTAATGTGTCATTTCATTGTACTATAAGTATAAAAAATAAAATCAGACATGTAAACTGAAATATATATAGAAAATCAGAGAAGTCTACATAAACAAATCTAATATAAAATAGTTAAACTGAAGGAAATAATTAATTCCAGTATCAGTTCAATCATTCTCATACCTGCCTATATCTAAAGAAAGATAAATGTGTTGCTATATCAAGTATCTTAGAATATTACAGTTTTGATAAAGTACTGTAGCATAGCACTTATTTTGAAGCTAAAATTCAAAGAAATAATGCTTTCCTCGTTTGATTTTAAAGCAAGCCTTATTCCCCCAAAAATCTAATTTATGGATTTAGATTTTAGGGTTTTTTTTTCTTTTCCCTTCAGGATAATATGACTTAATCTGCTTATTGTCTCACTTTTCTCAAGAAACAGCAACACAATTTTATTCATTTTGTACGGCAATTTTCAGCCTCATTGTTCATGTCAAAGATGGCACATGCAAGTCAAATAGATCTTAATTCATGCCACCACTGACTGGCCAATAAAAAAACCTCACAATAAAAAATTTGACTGAGCCATGCAGAGTTCTGCATGTAGCTTTTGTGATTCATACTAGAAAGTACTTTCTCGTATTTTCAGGTACTTTATGATTTCTTAGCCCGTGTTATGAATTTAATATTTTATTTTATTTATTTTTATTTATGCTACTTATATCCCACATTTATTTTTTTTACAAATAACTCAAGGTTGTGAGCATATCCAACACACCTTCCTCCTCCTATTTTCCACACAACCACCCTAAGAGGTGAGATAGGCTGAGAGAAAATGAATGGTCCCAAGGTCACCCAGCTGGCTTTCATGGCTAAGGCAGGAGTAGAACTCACAATCTCTAGCTTTCAAGCCTGGTGCCTTAACCAATAGACCAGGGGTCTCCAACCTTGGCAACTTTAAGACTTGTGGACTTCAACTCCCAGAGTTCCTCAACCAGCTTTGCTTTGCTGGCTGAGGAACTCTGAGAGTTTCAGTCCACAAGTCTTAAAGTTGCCAAGGTTGGAGACGCCTGCACTAGACCAAAGCTAAAAGAGAATTTTTTTTTTCTAATCAAGTATATATTGATGCTTTCACATAATTATTCTTTGTTAAAAATGCAGTCACAAATGTTCAGAATTTCTCTTACGAAAGTCAACTATTTTCTGTATTTTTTTTTTTAAAGAATGGATTTTTTTCATTGTGGTCATTGCAATGCTTAGGCTACAAAATCCCTAATGAATGCATACCATTAAAACCTTAATCGATTTAGAAAAGATTTTAGCATCTGGGGCTTTTCTCTATGTACCTGAACTTGAGTGTCAATCTGCTACCAACTAAACCTAAATGATGCTTCATTTCCTGTAAAAATGTATTTAGAGAAATAATTAATAAGTCTCATATTTTTTAAAAAAAAAAAAAAGAATACAGAATTGTTTTAGGGAAACAAAATATAGTATGCACATATGAAGAACTCAAACCAAAGGATGAATTATTTTCCCCCAAAAAAGTAGCATATTCTTATATCAGCAACATTTTCTACAGTAAAAAATAGCACTTCATCTTTAAATGGCATGTGCTAAATCTATATAAAGCCTATATATTGTTCTTTGGGCAATCTCATTCATGTATTAAAAAGAACTTCTGAATATGCAAAAGGACTTATATCAAAGGAGTTGTAATAGACCTACAGACTCGAGATCAAATTTGAGTAAATGGAATTTGCAGTGCTGATTTTAAAGAACCATTTTTAGATATTCAGGAAGTGAAAGGTAATCTTGGATGCCATTTAGTTCCACTACTGTTTAGGATTATCAAAAGATAGACAATCTACCCAAAGCTGTATTTTTCAACTTTCCTTAATTTAATTCTCTTCTAACTGACTTGTGTCCTCACCATAAGAAGAAACCACAAGAAGCAGTCAAAATGGCATAAGGCATCTTGTGGATCCATCTCAGAATATACTTACACTTACCTTCCTCACTGATACTTTAAAGACCAAATAAACTAAGGATCTTCTTCCATTTTTATGTGTTCCTCTGACCCAGAAGCATTGATAATTGCCTTAATTTTCTAGGCCAATCTGATATCTTCATCAATTGGTGATAACAATTATTCAGTGTGTTCATAATAGACAAGTGTCTCTGTCTATTATACATACAAAATAAATATTCTAAGTTGTTACAATTTTTAGTGTTGAGGTTTTTGTTCTCATAATATTATATTTTTTCTTTAAAAAACAATAATTTGCCTATTCATTTTTTGTGGATCCTGCAGATGTTTCAGGGCTCTTTCCATCATTCTGGATCATTTTAAAGATATGTTTCAGGTCTAAACTACGGGTGAGAATGTCAAGTAGAACCTCATCTTTCTGTACTCCATCTATGAATTCTTCAAGAGACAAATCACCTACAGAAACAAACAAGAAAATTTGGTTCATGGATGGCCTGATGAAATGAATGAGAGCTGATTTTGTGAATAATACAATGCATGGATATCCAGTTAGCACTAACTGCATCATCCCCTAATGCTTAAGTCTGGTCACCTTTTGAGAAAGAAAAAAAAAAGTTGTAGCCTTTTGTTATGCTTTTGACATTCCCATTTCTGTAAGGACATTAAAAAGTTTGATGGATCAACCAACCAAATGCACCAAGGAATCTGTAAAGAATTTAGAACTGACCTTGGAGGTAGAGAAAAAACAAACAAACAATTAAGTTTCTTCAATCCTGAGAAAGAGGAGAACATGAGAAAGAAATTCAAAGCAACTCTGCCTTGATTGTATATGGTATAAGATGGGACAGAGAGAAACTTGGACAGCTTTCAAGATTGTGTTATCCTATCTTACTACAAAACAAGCATTCCTGGATTCCCTTCCATGCCTGTTTCTTGATCTAGCTTGCATCAAAGGCTGACATCAGACTTCAAAGCCTGTCCAAGTTTCTCTCTGTGGATAGATGCAAGACTCAAATCTGAAGCCGATGGCTGAATGGATGGGATGGGCCTATGGGTTTCATTCCACTTACCATTTTCTTACTTTTGCATAAGAAAATGCAGGCTTCAGCTTGTAAATAACTTCTCTGTTTCTGATCTTAAGTAACTGGAAGACATGATTTCTGGACCTCAATATTTCACTGGTTTTAACTTTAACTTTCTCTTCTTGATGTGCACTTTGGGCATTTCCCATTGATGATTATTCCTTCATTTTTGAGACTAATTTGAAGGGGTGGTGGGTGCAATAAAATAGACTTCAAGGAGGTAGAATTGTTAACTGTTTAGCTAGATTCAGTAAATTTATCAAGCCAAAAAGAAATGGAATAGCATCCAGTCCATTCTGAACATTGACAAATTGTCAGTTTTAACCTTTTTCCTACTCAGATATCATTATATACTATTGGATTGCAACCATTAATATCTCAGTGTAGATAGAGAAGTTTCTTACCATCTCCATTTATATCAATTTTATTGAACACCATATCTGTGAATTCCTCAGCTGACATGATTTCTTGACATGGATTAATGGTGCGAATTGCCTGAAAAGAAATATATATATATATATATATTAAAAAAAACATTTT
Source organism: Pantherophis guttatus (assembly GCF_059756535.1). Taxonomy (NCBI): domain Eukaryota; kingdom Metazoa; phylum Chordata; class Lepidosauria; order Squamata; family Colubridae; genus Pantherophis; species Pantherophis guttatus. The sequence goes on along the minus strand of NC_142065.1, from coordinate 42,285,269 downwards.
AAAAGGTCTACATTCAATTTTCCTACCTGTGAACAGTTTGAATATATATGACTTTTTAAAAAAAGAAAACTAACAAATTCTCAAATAGATGCAGTATTTTCCAATAGGAATTACAAATTAATTTGTGATTTTAAAATGTGAAGATCAGATTATATTTTTATATATAAAGCTGGCTGAGGAATTCTGGGAGTTGAAGTCCACAAGTCTTAAAGTTGCCAAGGTTGGAGACCCCTGTGTAAGACAGTTCTAATCCACCCAGTTTTTTGTCTATATATCCATTTACCCAGTCTTCTTGCTTTCTGCTTGTGCTTTGGTCTTGGAGAGGTTGTGTAATCTCTTTAAGCACTTTGCCCGCACCAAAGGAGAAATAGGAGATAGTCTGCCTCTCGCTATAGTCATTTGACCATTCTAGCTCTTGACCTATTGCTTTAATGATTTAATCACTTTCAGGTGATCCATTTGTCCCCTGCTCCAGCACAGAGTGGTTCTCCTCTAACAGACATTGGTCTGGTGGTAATTTTGATTTATTTTTTTTTATTTAGCAAATATATACAGCTGCCCTTCTCAGATGACATGCATCTGGGCAATGTATAAGCATTGTAAAGATAGGGGTTCCCCTCGCACATATGTGCTAGTCATTCTCGAATCTAGGGGGCGGTGCTCATGTCCGTTTCAAAGCCGAAGAGCCAGCGCTGTCTGAAGACATCTCAGTGGTCATATGGCCAGCATGACTAAATGCCAAAGATGCATGGAACGCTGTTACCTTCCCACCAAAGCTGGTCCCTATTTTTCTACTTGCATTTTGTATGTGCTTTCAAACTGCTAGGTTGGCATAAACTGGGACAAGTAACGGGAGCTCACCCCTTTACGCGGCACTAGGGATTCAAACTGCTGAACTGCTGACCTTTTGATCGACAAGTTCAGCATCTTAGCCACTGAGCCACTGCATCCCTTATAACCATTGTACCATTATACTAAAGCTGTATGACCATCATCAAAACCCTAAAGTACAAGTAAAAAGTAAAAGCATAGAAAAAACAAGAGTGCAGGAGAATACTAATCAATTTACATAAAACATTCTATCTATCACTTTGAAAAGAGATGGGTACCAAATATATTTCCTAAATAATAATCATCACTTTGCAGGATCCCCAAGGGTTTCCCAAAATTGCTGGAAAAAGTATGTTTTAAGGAAGACTTTCTGGAAGGCTAAGAGATTTGGGAATAACCTCACCTCGGGGGGAATGTTCATTACCATAGGAAATTCTAGCAACTACTATTCTGACTGTTGTTTTTTTGGGGGGGTGAGAATCACCAAAAATAGCCCCCGAGTTCTATAAAATAACCATCCTGCTTCTATTAGTGATCAGAGAAGATTGAATATTAGATTTATCATTACAAGTTTCAAGTACTGTTGATACTACTAATGTCTCTTGAATTATCATATTTAAGACAATTATATGTTCTCAATCATCAGTGCTTAATGTACTAGACTAGCTGACTTGACAAAATGATATTATGTAGAGTTTAAACCCACCTCTGTTATAAATATAGCATCCTCTACATTGAATATATTACAGTTTCCCCACTCATTTTCCTGTACATAAGTAATAGATATATATGGCACATATAGTGTGGGTGAAATTTAAAAATTTTAGTATCTTACCCATCAAGGGCAATATCTGGATATATCAGCCATTAATAATGAAAAGCACAATTGACTGAAGAAAAGATTGAAGAAAATAATTTACCTTAATGATGTTTAACAACTCATCTCTGTCAATACAGCCATTCCCATCGACATCATAAAGCTTGAAGTACCACTTCAATTTCTGTTCCACTTTCCCTTTCAGAACCAAGCTTAGAGCTGCCACATACTCCATAAAATCAATGTATCCATCCTATTGAAGAGCAAAAAGTGACATATTCATTAAGTAAGCTAGCGCTATACTTACATCCACAGCTTTTATAAGTGTATTTTTGAACTTGCGCTTTATGATTATGATTATTGTTGATGTTGCAGTTATCATCTAATGTTGTAGTTATCCTCTTGAGCTTGAAAGCTCTTATTCAGAAATTATGTTTTTTTTCCCCTTTTCTACTGATTATTTTGCTTAAGGCCAAACTTTTTTGTTTTAGAGTGAAAGTTAAAAGATCAGGCTAGTGTATTTTGTGAAGAGTAAAATTTGTGATTATTTCTATGATAACATAACCAGAAAGGAACTTCTCTGCTAAAAACTGTCCCATGCAATTGTATAATAAAATTGCTACAGGTAATCATAAAAGAAGATAGTACTGCATGGGGAAATGTTTAAACACGGGACATTTTAACATTAATTTCAACTGGTAACATTCAGTCATGATGAGCAAAGAAAATAAATAAGGCACTTTTTCAATCTGCCTTATTGGTCTTCAACTCTTTGCACATTGTTTCTTAAGATAATGGTATGCTAATAACTAGTAATAATTTGATGATCCGTTGATGTTCCATGGCTTTATTAGGTCAAACAAGGTTTTCAGGAAAGAGATAATGCATTGTACCCACTGAGTTTAGGAGAAATTAAGGCCACAAACTAAAAAGTCATCTTGCGCATTTCCTAAATGGGCCAATACAAATTAATCAACCCTATAAATTAATTTAGGAAAGAACAGATTAGGAAAGGAGAGGCAAACTCACTGATGTAACTTAGTGCAGTAATGAAACATCTGCAAACAAACAACCAAGGTCAGAAAGCATCAAGAATTCCACATTCAACCATGAATTACAGATATTCTCTTCTATTGAATATATATATATCTGCTTAATTGCCTTTGATTATACCATAATTTTTATAGAACAGTCTATATTTCAGGACCCTTTAATCGTCCATATTGGAACCATATCTTCCAATGTCTTACAGAGTTTTTTCTGTTAGAAGAATTACTATCATTAACTTTTCTTCTATATGGCATCTATTTCGCCTGATCTCTCACGGTCAAACGTGTATGCTCCATCTCTATTCACATAATGAAATTCACATGAATTTAGCATGTCACTAAATTAAGGTGCTTTTTATTTTTAATTTTACTGTTCCTAGTCAATGTCTCATTGGAATCTATGCGTTACAGCTAGGAACTCCTTGAATCTCCTTGAAAAGATTTTGCATGCTTCAATCTATTTTGCTTTGACGCAGAGACACATGAAGGTAAACTGCTGAAGTGCAAAGCTGACCCAACAAGAAAGCCCAGCCTGCTTCTTTAATGTCAACAAACAAACAATTCCACATTTGCATGCTTTCCCTCAGAAAGAGATATTCTCCTCACAGTTCCTCACAGAATTCTGTATCTGGTTCCCTACCATTGTCAGCAGTCAACCGTTGAGTTTCATAATATGACTTAGTCAAAATCATTAGCTTCATAAGATAACTCCATTCTGGACTGTTGGCACCATAGTACCCCCAAATTCCCAGCCAGAATTTTTACCTTTCGCTTATGGAAAGCTGATTCAGTGTTATAATTTTATATTTGCACAACTACAAGTGATAGACATTGTTAATACTTGCCACATGAAATTATTTGGATACGAAAATAATTTTTGTAGGGTTAAGTATTTAGAGACTGATTTAAAAAAGTAAATGATACAAGAGAAAAACTGGAGCAACCTGATATTGGGTAGAAGGAAATGACAATGAAAATCATTCTGTTCCACTTCTACTTATGAGTCTTTTAATGAGACAATTCTAGGCTTCTGAAGACTAGTCTTATTCTTTTAAATCATCATCTAATCCAAAAATAATTAATTTAATCACTGTAACAAACATTTTTTCAAAAAAATATGCCATGGTTTATTTATATAACACAATCATAAAAACCATTTTAAACATGACATAGGAAGTATATGCAGAATTAATGCCGACATAATGCTTTTGTTCTTTAGTTAAAACTAGTCATTACAGTTAATTTTCACAGAAACAAATCTATCAGCCAAAGTAGAAAATGAATCAACGTGCATAAATTGTTTCATTGACCATTGCATAATAGATCTATATACATCACTTGCTTGTCAGCACAAGCAAAACTCCTGAGGCACATTAAAAATTAATAAATCATTCTGGCATCATGTTTCATATATTATATTTACCCACAAATATATCAGCTAATAAATATGTGTGGTTTTTTAAAGAACCACAATACTCCATATGGTTATCTTGATCAGATGAACATTTCTAAGTCTTTTGCAACTTCAATGTTCTCTACACACACACACACACACAAATGTGCAAATACAGAATACTGTATGCAATAATAATTATTTATTAAACTTGTAAACTTAAACTCTCAATGAATCTGGGAAGCTATAACTATTATATTAAATCACTTACCTTATTAAAATCAAATGTCTCAAACATTTGTTCAATGTATTCGTTTGATTGTGGACTCAGATTTTTCAATCCAAAAAACTGTTTAAACTCATGTAGAGTCAATTGTCCAGAGGGACACTCTGTCATAAATTTCTTATACCACTGGTGGCACTCTGTGGCACTCAATTCTTCAACAGATTTGCCATCCATATTCCCCATATTTAAAGCTAAACAGGGATGCACGTCTTTCAGGAACAGTGAGATATTCTAAAAGTTTTTTTCCCCTCCTTATTAATTAAATGTTCATATAGAAGGGATAGCTCAGAGGAAAGTAGAAAAGAGGGCAGAAGCTGTTAAAAATAAACTTCTTTAATGAGGGAAGGTGAAGCTCTTTGAGAGTTTTAAAATAGTGACAGCTTCTTCAAAGCAGCTTCTGATGTTTAAGGCGCTAAAGATTTAACACTAAATAGCCAATGAGAGAAAAGTCCTGTGATGGGTTACTAGTGTCATAGAAAATTGACATCAAAAATAGAACAATGTAAAATGGGAGACTAGTGGATTATAAGGTACAGAAAAAGATGAAAATGGCCATAACCATAACTTTGAAAATAGCTTAATAATAAATAATCCACTTTTGATTATGTCAGACATGATTATGAAAAAACAAGAGTTTGTGAAAATAATTATGTTGTCTTTCACAGTTCTTATTACTTTATTTGTTGAATTATAAAATTGGAAAAGGCCATTCAATTTGAAAGCAGGCCCATTCAAACTGAATTCTAAAGCTCATTGCGCAATAGACACAGTGCAAGAAACAATCCACTGGGTTGTATTGAATACAATAAGGATGAAATAAATACAACAAGCTAAGTAGCATGTTATACATAATCATGTCTTCTACTGAGGTATACCTATAGCATCACATAGTAATGATAAGTCTAAAGAAAGAAATGGTTAATGACTTTCTTCATGTACTAAGTATATAATAATAAGCATATTGTATCTACCCTTGTGGCAGCTTTCCTCTTTTGTTATCTTTTACTAAAAGCCCTAAAGATCTGTGCAGACAGTGGCTGCTCAAGGGTATAAGTAAATTGAACCGGGAAATGTGGGTATATGTTTAAGCTCCTTTCTACAGATTTTTGCATTGCAAAGGATTCTCTAAGCACATTCAGCTAACTTTTGGGAGCTCTGACGATCCAGTAACTCAGAAGAGGTAGGCCTGCCCATCATAGGAGCTCTGAGCAGAGCAAATACAGAGTTCTTTACAGGATTTCAAACACTTACTAGACAAGCAGATAAGAGAAGACACAAGGCAGAGACCTTACAGATACATCTATATCTTTTTTTTCCCTTTTTGTGACTTTGAGCTAGTTTTGACTCCTGGAAACTGCCTGGATTAGTGCCTGCAGTCTTGGCAAGGTTTTTCACAAGTGGTTCACCTTGCTTCTTTTCTAGTGATGAGAGTGTAATTGGGCAAGTAATTCAACTTGTCTTCATGCCTAAAGTGGGACTATAACTCATAGCCTCCTTTATAGACTGATGCCTTAATCCCCACCCCATCCTGGCACTCTATATCCATGTCTACCAAGCCAATTTAGATCTACTTATAGACAGGTCAACTGCAGGTGTTTATGGTTATTAGTATTTCTGCATAGTTATTAGGTTAGTATTTCTGCATACTGTTTGCTTCCTCAAGAAATTATCAATGTTGTTTGTTTCAGATTCTTTTCCCAATTTCTGCTTCTTTGTTATATAGCAATTAACCTGAATGTGAATTAACTGTATAAGCTATTATTAAGTTATTATCTGAAATTATATTGTCAGACTATATGCTTCATGCTTCTAGTTCTAAAGATAAAGTTTCCAATACATATATGTCAGGGGTGTCAATCTCACGTCATCACAGCAGCATCATGTGACGTATCAGGACTTTTTCCCCCTTCGCTAAACTGGGCATGGGCATGGCCAGCATGTGACACATCCAGCCCATGGGCTGGGAGTTTGAAAGCCCTGATATATGTGAATGAAAATAAAATGAAAATAAATCTGTGAGAATACACTGTTCTATCTTGTACACATGTTCCTTAGCCTTGAATATATTGCTTCATATTTCATCTTTTTCATATATAACTCTCTGTGTGTGTGTGTGTGTGTGTGTGTGTTGTGTATGTATTCACAGACTATAATGCTTTCATATCAATTGATTTACTGAATTTCTGAACCAGCTCTTTCAAAACACAAAGTCAGATGCTTTTAGTAGGTCTCGTAAGAATTCATATAATCCCATGCTTCCCAAACCTTTTCTTTCATTACCCAAAACCCACTTATTTTCATAAAATCCTTTTTACTGCTTATCAGAAAGTTCTTATTTAAATGTACTGTTGTGATTGAATTTGTATATTGTTACTTAAAGAAAAACCACCTTTACTTAATTTTGGGTAATTTACCCAGGTTTGGGAAGCAATGATGTAACCCAATGGAGTTAACTCACTAAGATGGCCTTGTAATTTTTACATCTATCTTACAGGTGATTACCCTTAATTATTAGATTCTGAATATTAATGGGAATGTTATACAGTTCTGTTACACAGATGTTAAAGGGAGTATTGTGGGTTTTCATTGTAATATCTGGAACTACCCTGTTTCCCTGAAAATAAGCCCTCCCCGAAAATATTTAAACACAGAGCTGGAAATCAGGTAGGAAGGCAGGAGGAGCCCCATCTTGCTCCATGTGCCCCAAAATAATAAGACATTCCTGAAAATAAGGCCAAGTGCTTATTTTGGGGTTCAAAAAAATATAAGACAAGGTCTTATTTTCGGGAAAACATGGTATGCTTGGCTGGACAAAACAAATCTGAAATTGCTTTGGCTTTAGTTCTCCCTAATTCTCTGGGAATAATAAATATATGTAGTAAACAAAGCAACAGAGAGAAAAGTATCTGCTCATTTGATCTTCATTTTGGTGCTTTTCTGGCTGGTGGGAGATCTACAGCTGTAGATGTTTCAAAGCCAAAGCAAGGCGGCTTTGATATCTTTCTTGTAGGACTTGATTTATTCCATCATGGTTGGTTCCAGAAGCTCTTGCTTTAAGGCAGAACTCTGTTTTTTTATTTGAAGCTCCCACAGCATCTCCTTTTAGACATGCTTGGAGGATGACAGAGTTCAGATTTTGAATCAGAATGCTGTTAGGGAAGTCTCAGGAGAAACACATGGCTGTTTCAGACTTTTGAGCCTTCTGAAGCCACACCTGGCTTTTTCTGCACAATAGTTCTCCATTTTGGAATATTTACTCTCTCAATATCCATGACTTTCCTTCGGTGGTCAGTGTCTCGACAATACCGATAGCCACAGGTTGGTTTTTGTAAAGTGTAAAATGGATTGTAGGAATTGGCGTAATTAGGGTTATAGAAGGCAAAGCTAAGATACTCAGGTTTAAATCCTCCTGAATGTATGACCCTAGGGACATATTCAGAAATTAAAGCTTGCTCCATCTTGTAGCCCAGAGCTACAGGAAATTTCTTTTGGGGTTTGCATGCAGGATCTGTTGACTTGAGCAAAGCTGCAGCCCCTTTCTTCTCCTGTGCCATCCTGCAAGGCTTGACTTAAGACCTTGTCTTCATGGATAACTTGGTCTGTAAAGAGAAAAGCCAAGGGGAGGGGAGGACAGATTTACTCTCCCTTTTATACAACAAGCAAGAGGAGTAGTATTTGGCCAGTTGATTGTCCCCAAACACAGGACCACATTATAATTGTGCAGCAGAATCCTGTGAATATTTGTGTTAGCCTGAATCCATAGCAAGGGGGATGTTATTGATAACAAGCCACCCACCACCAAACTCTTTCCACAAAGATTTTTAAAACCCATTTCTCTCCTAATAGAGGGGCAATTTTAAATCTGAAACAAACTGATTAAAAGTAACCACGGTTAGGAAGAAAAAGAAATGGCAGGTGGGAAAACCCACTTTGAGATGTAAAAGAAAGATGGGATTTCCATCCATAAAGACATTATCCAGTAGTTTGAATTCTGCTATGACAGAAACAAACTGATTAAAAGTAACCACGGTTAGGAAGAAAAAGAAATGGCAGGTGGGAAAACCCACTTTGAGATGTAAAAGAAAGATGGGATTTCCATCCATAAAGACATTATCCAGTAGTTTGAATTCTGCTATGACAGAAACAAAAAGGCCATTTTTGGCCTTTTTGTACAGACATCTCTCTGTCTAACAAGAACTATGATTTTTTTTTTAAAAAAATTAAAGTAACTTCCTCCTCTCCTACCTTTCCAATTAATTTTGAAAATGTTTTCCGTTGCAGAAGAGGCCATGCAGTCGTGCTCTCCTACTGGAAAAACAACAACAACAGTGAATCAAACCCTTCTCACCACAATAATAAACAATCTATCCCCCAAGCTTTCCACTAGATTTTGGGTGAAAAGATGCCTGGCAGCTCAGCAGTTCCAGGCAGAAAGTAAAAGATTGAAAGTAGGAATCAATGTGTTCAGAGGATATGGTCAAAAAAAGTCAAGATGGAAGCCGTGATGCATGACTGAATCTCTTTGTTTTTATATCTGTTGCAGAGGTGGGTTTCAGCAGGTTCTTACCAGTTCTGGAGAACCAGTAGCGGAAATTTTGACTGGCCCCACCCTCATCTATTCTCTGCCTCCCAAGTCCCAGCTGATTGGGAGGAAATGGGGATTTTGCAGTATCCTTTCGCCGGAGTGGGGTGGGAATGGAGATTTTACAGTATCCTTCTCCTGCGATGTCCACCAAGCCACGCCCACCAAGCCATACCACGCCCACCAAGCCATGCCCACAGAACCGGTAGTAAAAAAGATTTAAACCCACCACTGATCTGTTGTACATATAATGCTCAGGAAACTGTGCAGAGCTGCAATCACACTGTCAAAGCTGCATTTTGACTTTTTTTTGACCATACCCTGCAGACACCCTTTGTATGAATTTTCAGAAAGCGGAGCAGCTTGTCCTGATCACCCATTATTTCTTTCTGCTCTCTGTTGGCTCCCTTGCAATTTGAAGCTACTTTCCAAACACCAAAACTCTTAGGAGGCCCAGAGAAAAATCAAGGTTCTTTCAAGGAAAGGTGGTCTTTTTTTCAGCAGTTTTCATGGATGAGCTGTCAGTCTTCTCTCTGCTTCAAGAAGCCTTAGCTAACTTGTGAGAAGTATGATAAGAAATAATAGTAAAAAAATTAAAGCTGCAGGGAGAAAAATGCAGGGGAAAGACCTCACAAGATGGGACATGAAGAGAAGGGGCTATTTGCTGAGGAAATAAAAAACTGAAGCAACTAAAAAAAAATCAAGGAGGCAGTCTGGACAAAGACTTTTTCATGGAGGAACCTATGGGTCATTCAGCAACTCTTCTCTCTTTAAGCCCATCTGACTTCAAACCATTTCAGCTTGCAGGTCCTGATATTTGTCAAACAGAAGTTGGGCTGATCAGTACATCAAATTTGCAAGATGACAGAGGAAAAGAGAATTCCTAGTATTTTTATGAAAATATTGCACCCTATTTGAGTTTTTCTGTATCCTGTATAGACATACCATATACACATTCCTTCAACTGAGAAACATTGCTTTAAAGCACTGCTGTGCTTTGGGGATCTCAGAGGCCCTGTTACCACCATGTCTTTCTGGACCATCTCAGTATATGCAGCACTGGAGCAAGTCAAGTTCAGCCTGTGGTTTAGTGCTGGGCCACGTGTGTACTTCTGCCCCTCTGTAGCAGTAATATCTACAATTTATACATTTATTGTTATGACTTAAAATACAAAAATATAAAGCAAGGATGAGGAGCATACTGAACAATTACTTCCAGCCTTTCTCAACACTCTCTATGTGCTTTTTCCAATGCTGAGAAAACTCTTGTCCCCTATGGCAGAAAACCATACTGACTTGAAATTTGCTGCCCCTATTGTCAATTCCTTAGCCTGCATATATTGCCTTTGCTCCCACTCACTGACAATGTCCTGATATCCTCCACCACCACCATCGATTTTACATATTCTTTGCACATTATTGGAATAAAGGGGAGACAAAATATTTTGACACTGGTTCAATTACAAATAATCTAAGGAGACCTCATTCATGGAGCTCAGAAGAAGACAATGTCATAGGGATTCGGCAGAAAAAAAGATGGTGCCAGGAGTAGTTTATGTCAGGGCAGGTGCAAAGGGGAAAAGCGCCAACATTTATGTGCTTATGCAAACTCTCTGCATCTCTACTTCTTTATTTTCTTCTGATGGGCTAGACAAGGAGAAATGAGCAGATAGTTATTATCTGCCTCGGACTGCAGGAAGGGGGATGCATAGTCAGATTGTTTGAGTTTTAGATTTTTTTTTTTTTAAATGTGATGATTGAAGGGCAGTTTAAAGGGAAATATATATTTTTTAAAAAAAAATGGGAAAATGTCAAAAACTTTAGTTAGGTGATTGTAGGTGGTCTAAGTTAGAGTTCCCCAAGCTTTCCAGCTTTGTAGACAGGCTGGGGGCGGGGGGGAGAGAGAAGGGATGGTTGCGCTTGAGCAGCAGACAAGTGTGCATATGCGTGCATTCCCACTTGTACGAGTAGCAGACAAGTGTACCCACCACTTGCACAAATGGAGCTGTGTGCACGCATGTCTGTCACTCATGCGAATGCGGATGCGTGCCCACTTGGCCTCCAGTTCCAGAGCCCAGTTGTGAAGGGCTCAAGGCCCAGTAGTGGGTTGGGGATCCCTACTCTAAGTGGGTTTTTTTTTAAGGCAATAAAAATAACTTACAATCAGTTATTCATTTTATGAAAACTAATATAAAGATTGGAACAAGACTGCAAAGCAGCTTTCTTCAAACCAGAAATGAGTCTTGCTAGTTCTGCCTTTGTTTCAGCCAGTCTTTTAACATCTTGGTATGATTGCTATTTTTTTATTGTTATATATTTGGTTAATTCCAAATAAAATATTTTATTCTCCAACCTGTCTCTCTTGTGATGATTACATTCCTAGAGACTGTTGAATGAAAAATGATTTATTCAGTAGTTAATGAAACTGTTTATTTGTGCATTCTAAACATGGATGTGCCCTTGACGTTATTTTAAAACCTTATTAATGGTTTTCTACTTTCCATGACGCTCTGAGCTTGTTAGGCTCCACTAATTCAGCTCTCTAAATCTAGTTCTGTCCACTAAGTTATAAAGCCATTAATCCTCTAACAAGGGAAATTACCTAACACAGCAGTAAAACCCTAGGCAGCCAAGCCAATTGAGCAAGATAACCTGGTTTTATTTGGGTGTTTTCTGTTTAGAGAAAAGACACCTTTCATCAGCCACCCTTCACAGGAAAAGATTGTTGTTGTTGTTAAATAAAAGTTTTAAGGAACATAGATGTTCTTTTTAAAGAAGCAGCTCAGTTTTAATAGCATAACAGTCTAAATGCAATCTTAGCAACTTCAAGATGTGTGGACTTCAACTTCCAGAATCTTCCCAGTTCTGAGAGTTGAAGTCTACACATCATTAAGTTGCTGAAATTGAGAAGCACTCGTGTACACTACACTATAAGACCCAGTGGTGGGTTTCAAAATTTTTTACTACCAGTTCTGTGGGTGTGGCTTGGTGGGCGTGACATGGCTTGGTGGGCATGGCAGGGGAAGGATACTGTAAAATCTCCATTCCCACCCCACTCCAGGGGAAGGATACTGTAAAATCTCCATTCCCTCCCCACTCCAGGGAAAGGTTACTGCAAAATTTCCTCCTGGTCAGCTGGGACTTGGGAGGCAGAGAATACATGGGGGTGGGGCAGTCAGAATTTTCACTACCGGTTCTCCAGAACCGGTCAGAACCTGCTGAAACCCACCTCTGATAAGACCACTATACACGGATCTATAGCACATTATACTGTAATACCGTACATCAGGGGTCCCCAACCCCCGGTCAGAAACCCCTGGAAGAAACCAGGCCACACAAACAAGCAAAGCCCCATCTGCGGGATGCAGGCAGCATGCGAAACCATGCTCCCCCACACCTCCGGTCCAAAGAAAAACTTCTCTCCCCAGAACCAGTCCCTGGTGCCCAAAAATGGGGTCCGCTGCAGTACATGATACATTTGCAAGTGAAATCAATCTGTGGACTCAAGAAGTCCCCAATCCCTTTTCATAGCCTATAGAATCTACTCCAAATGAGTACTGACTACAACACTTTGAAATTGGTGGGAAATAAAAAAAAAACCTACAGAGTATGTCCTAAGAGAACTTGTCACTTCAGTTTGACAAAACAGTTTTCTTTGATGAGCTGTTGAGCAGTTCTTTGACCTAGTGAAGATGTTTTCAGAGCCAAGGTCACACTACTGTCTCAATTGGTCAACATACTGGTCCAAAGCCACTGCTACTGAGCAATGAAGATGGGATCTGCTTTGCTTCCCAGAGGAACACTGAAGAGATGTTGCTCTCAAATTTTTAACACAGTTGTTAAGTGAATTGACTTTGTTTGTCAGAAGTTCGCAAAAGGTGCTCACATGACCATAGGATACTGTAACCGTCATAAATATGAGTCAGTTGCCAAGCATCTGGATTTTGATCACATGACCATAGAGATGCTGCAATGGTGATAAGTGTGAAAAACAGTCATGCCACTTTTTTCAGGGGCCTTGTAACTTTGGATGTTCACTAAACGAACTGTTGTAAATTAAGGGCCATCTGTTTTCTGTTAACAGGATCCTTTAGCATGAAGTAACCCTGGTCCTAGTACTCTGCTATTACACTTTTGTGCTAGTTAGCTTTCCACAATATGGTGCCCCTGGTCTCAGCATGTGGAGGACAGTAGGAAAAATAATTTTTAACTGGATAACTGGATGGGATGGATAGGTTTTGACCCAGCTGCCCTGTAAACTAGGTTTACGGCTTCTCATTTTGAATATCAGTCCATTGTTTTATTTTTCAATCCAGACAGGTGGACAAAGGAAGCTGTTCTCCAAGTCACATTGCCAAAATCTGCAGTGCTTGGAATTTTGCAGCACATCCACGAGTCAGACAGCCTGGATTCCTTGGATCCCGAACAAATGGGATTATGATGAAATGGGGGGGGTTCCCTTCCTCGTGCTCCGCCCCATCCTCCGAAGCCCAGCCGGCTCTTACCTTCGAGGGAATCCCTCCCTTCGGGTTCTCCTTTGGCGTCGTCACGCTGCAATTCTTCTCCACGTGAGCACCGCGCCCCTCCTCCTCCTCCTCTTCCAGTCTTTCCTAAGCTCCTGGAAAAATGCGGCCGGCAGAGAGGAGGGAATAGGTGGGCGTTGCTGCCGGACACATGATGACCTGAACTGTCCAGTGCCACTTCTTGACTGCAGCTGCGGATGGCGCCGCGCTGCGCCGCCCGGTCCAGATCTGGGTCATTGTGACTGGGAAAAGGCGTCAGCTGGCGGGGCAGAGCTGGATTGTTCCCGCAAAGGGAAGCGAGCGGCTGGGAGTTGCTGGGTTCCCGCCTCACTCGCAGGAAAGTCAAGAAGCAATTGAGACTTCAGAGGGGAAAAAAAACGCCTTTCCTGTTTGGGAGTAGCCCGTTCTCTGCTGTCCCAGAAGCGAAGGCCACGCCAGGCAGAATCAGAAAGCAGCTAAGGAATTCAATGCCCCGCACTCGCTCAGCGGTATTGTTTAAATCCAGATTCCTGAAGCCGAGCCCTTGTTTCAAGAGCCAAGGAACTGGAGGCTCTGGAGGCCGAGGGACGCGCCTTCTACCTCTCCCTTGCCTTCCCTTCCTCACCGCTTTGGCCCTAAACGGTGTCGGAAAAGCAGTAGCGACGGTCTTGTATGACAAGCGAGGCACTGCTGACATTATAATATTAAGATTTACTATTTTTGGAGTACTATTTTATAAAGGACGCTGTTTTTGTGTGTGTGTATGCGCGGCCCCCGCCTAAAGTCTCTGTGGTGAGAGGTGGCAGAAATAGCTTACAGAAAACAAACAAATATTTCAATATTCTCCTTCTCCAGCAAAAAGGCAAGCACTGAAAGCTAATCTGGTGTCTTTCTTTGCATGCCTTGCAATTATTCACCTCTTTCTCCCCCCCCCCCCCCTTTATCAGTCATGATTTCTTTGGCTACATTTGAAAGAATCGCTTTGAAAGGAGATGGGCAGCAAATCTTATAAATAAATGTTAGAGAAGTCATGATGTCAAATGAATTAACCACATTTATCTATTTGAAACTTTCTGGCTGCTCTTCCAGTCATTATTTTTGGGGTGATCAAGCTAGTTGAGAGACAAGAGAACCCATCAGAACAACAATAGATGCTCTTCTATGCGTTTGTCCTGCTTAGCAGACGTTGTTGTTGTTGTTTTTTTATCAGCTTGTGAGGGATGAGAAGTTTTGTTGTTCTGCTGAGTGCAAACCTATTAGGACTCAGAAGACATGACTGGCCAAAGTCCCCCAGCTGGATTCCATGCCTAATAGAGGTTTAGCATCTAGACCTCCACATTCCTAGTCCAGCACCTCGAGACATTGTTTCTCAATCTTAGCAACTTTAAGATGTGTGGACTTCAACTTTCAGAATTCCATGCTGGCTAGGGGACGTCTCTCTCAGAGCAACAATCCGTAAGCTTTGAGAAATTTTCAGTTAAGAAACTGCTAGTGCCCTGAGAGATGAATTGATGGGCAATGTAGTTTAAGACAACTGTATTAAACTGGTACAAATAGATATATGGCAACCATAAGTAAAATATGAATTTAGCCTGTGAAAACAAGAAACTCAAGATCATCCCACCTTGACTGTCTTTGTTTTAGGAAGAAGAGGACAGCTTTCTGTTAGCAGCCATACTGGCCAAGAATCCTGGAAACTGATCTATTAAGAGGCAAAAATATATTCTTATAGTTTTCATAACATTATTCAGTAATTATTTATCATAATTTATATGCAACTATCAATTAATCTGGCTGCCAGAAAGTGTACATAAACTTAAGAAGGGTAAAACTACAAGCTTGCCTCTGAGTTTACCTCCCCACAACACACAATTAAAAAATCCTGTGCATAATTGTGTGATTGTGGATGGAATGCCATATCAATCAGTTTGTTCCTGCTTAGTTGTCTGTGACAGCTTATCATTTTTAAAATCTTTTCAAAGAGACTACACCCTTCTCAGGCATGCATCATTTAATGTTTATGCATAGCTGAGTTTCATGTGAGTTAGCGGCATGAATAACTTGCGTCATGTCATAACAGATACTTACAGGAAAGGGAGTGCTGTGATTTTATTATATAACCTCCCTGCTGTATTTTTTACCCAATAAGCACATAATTGTCATCACTGGGCATATTCATCACTGAAAATATTCAGATTTGTGAATATGTACAAGTGTCTATGCATAATTTGAACTATTGTCTTTTCACGAATCAAAGGGCGCTCTGATTTCCAAGGTAATTATATACAGATCCAGAGATACCATGTCATAATGACTTTGCTTTAATCTCCTACCTACCCCACCCCTTTAAAAAATGTATTTTTCTCTAGCTTTGTTCCACTACTAAAATGCTGAGCGTGGTGCAGGACTACCTGCAAGCTCATCTTGTGTTCTTCTTTTCCCATAACATCATTACATTTAACATTTATCACATAATGTCATCACAATATCTCTCTTCAATTTCTTTCCTACCAATTATCATGGATGAAATGAGTTCTAATGTTGCAGCTAACAGGGAAAATTCTCAGGCATTGCAGGCTGTTCAATCCTTTCTAGTGAAGTAACAATGAATCTTATTTATTTCAGGGTGTTTCCATTTCAAGGAATCATGAAAAGTACATACAAAGCTCCCTTTTTTCAACTTGTTAAAGCAGCTTTTTAAATGCCATTCCTGGGGGTATCCACTGACATGTGCATGCAGATCAGCTTCAATTCGATGAGAATGTAAAGCAGTGACTAAGTATACTGAAAGTACCCCTGCTGTCATATCTCCAAATGTACTCTGTTATTGCAAAGCATTTCTAAAGATGTTATCTGTTATTCAGGTTTTATGTGCCACTTCTAAAATGGTTGAGACTGAGATGAACAGGATTCCCCCTTCATACGTTTACTTATTAGATGGCATGGAATGCACACAAATCAAATGGAGTGATCAGATAATATTAATGTTAAATATCTCTTTTGTTTTTTTAGTGCACTGCCCTCTTGTGGAAAAATAATCTGTCACATTATTTCTTCTCCAGTCTATATTTTTTTTATTTGTGAACACGTATCATCATTACCATCACAAATGCTAATTCTACTATGATATTCATTTCCCACCTTATATTCTGAGAAATATACTTCTATTTCGGGAAAATCATCCAAGTTTCTGTTTTAAATGTTCTGATTTTTTTATTTCCCATAGGGTTTCATTGAAAATATATAAGGGGAATAACAAGCAGCCCATGTGACTGCAGAACATATATTATCCTCTCTTCATTCCACTACATCAGCAAGAAAAACCTTGCTTTAGATTCTACCTTTATGCAGGATATTAATGCAGTAGAAACTGGTTTACTGCAAAATGAAGATTGGGGAAATGATCGCTCTCTATTTCTCTTACTCTGTCTCAATATCCAAAGCTGAGAAAAATACAAAAAAATACGGTGAAAATCTTCCAATCTGGAGAAACACCTGAAATGTCCTCAAACTGCCATCAATCATCGACACAAACTGGATCACCCATGACTTGTTTAGCACCAAATGCTACTTGTCACAGATCAAAGGCAACATTTATTTCCTAGAATTTGAAGGACACATCCTGTAGCAGACTGTAGTTAAAGAAATATCAACAAAAAGCAACTCCTTCTATTGGGCAAAAGAGCCAAATGTCATCAGAAAATACCTCTGAGAATTACAGTGTCAGAGAGACCATTCCTATTACTGCTTGAGGGTGGCAAACTTAAATGTCAGATTACTAATGTTTGTTTATCATCAGCGTGTCAATCATTTGACTACATTTTTCTCACATTTTCTAGTTTAGGCTTCATACCATTCAATGCTTTCCAGTTACCTGTATATGTTTTCATCTTGTATTGCAGCATTTTGAAACCGGCTGTTGGTATAAAACAAACATGTTTATTTTCACACTGTGGTGTGGTTTTAGAGGAATATATTATTGTGCATGTTACATTTTTGTCTGTTATTATATTAAACTTTTCAGCAAAAGAAAACAGAAAAATGCAGGAACTGAATATTGCCACACAAAAAAATAATCAGGGCTTCTGATACAATCTGAAAATTAAATAGGTTGTTTCATTCCTGTTGCTTGATCAAATTCTGTTCTGGCAGAAAACTGATTTGTCAAGCAGAATAGAAAGGCAGTTTATATTTAGCTCTTACAAGATTTCTAACAAAAGTTAATATACATTTTAAACTAGATAGCAGGTCCCCAATCTGTGCTGGTAGAGTTTTGTGTAGGACAGTCATGAGACAAAATTCCCTCTCTTGTTGTATCATCCTTCAAGATGGGCATTTTTATATCTGTCTTTGCATTATGGATACTACATCATTATTTTTCTGAGACGTTCAGGGCAATGAATGTGCTTCTTTCCCAACCACCAATTTATCTGCAAAACATTCCTGTGAAATAGTTTAGGCTTAAGACCAAGGTCAGACAATTATGTCTCAAGCCAAATATTAAAGGGCAAATATATCATATGGACAACAAGTGTATGTACCATCAAGGTTATTGTTTGCCCAGTTCTAACATATAGTGCTAAAGAATCAATTATTAGTCAACAATCCTATCAAAATGATGCCCAAAGTCAGAAATTGCCAAACAAATAGTTTGTCTCAGGCACAGGAATGTTGGTTTTAGGGAAGAGTGTGCTGATAGGAGAGGTCTCATCAAATCTCTATACCAGAATTTCTCAACCTTTAGCACATTAAGCAATAGCACTTAGACTTATATACCGCTTTACAGTGCTTTACAGCCCTCTCTAAGGGGTTTACAGAGTTAGCATATTGCTCTCAACAATCTGGGTCCTCATTTTACCGACCTCAGAAGGATGGAAGGCTGAGTCAACCTTGAACCGCTCAGAATGGAACTTCTGGAGCGAACAGTGAGTTAGCCTGCAGTACTGCATTCTAACCACTTCGCCACCATGGCTCTTTTAGATGTGTTACATCTAAATCTGCACTTTTGATTTCCAGAATTCCCCAGGAAATATGCTGGCTAAAAGATTCTGGGTGTTGAAATTGACACATCTTAACATTGCAAAATTTGAGCTCTATTCCCATAAAATGAGAAGTGGAATTAGGCTTAGAAATTGAAAGGAAAAAAAATTTTTTTGTTTTGTTTTTGACAGAACAAGCATTTGGTGCTGCCCCTTCCATGGACAGCAAACCAGTCCAATTTCAGTCTTGTAAGGGCAAGCCAATTTGTGCAAAGATACAGAACTATATCAACTGCCCTCTTTTTAATGAACAGTGTCTAGGAAAATTGCAGATGTTAGAAGAAAATCACTGCCAGGAAACATGAACATTTATAAAAGTAGGCATAGGGAATGGGAGCTGGGTTACTTTACGTTTACATTTTTATATAAAAAGGAAGCATGTGCCTCTTTGTAAATCATAATTAATTATATTTGTGGATAAAGAACTCAGTATTTTTAATCCTGTTGAATTATGATTGGAGAGCTTCTGATGAATTATTCCTTTATCAGTCACTCACTTCAGTCAACTTTTCTTTCTCCATCCTTCTTCCTGTCTTTTAGAAGCAAAAGTTTAGGGTTGCATTAATTGTCAGCACAGTGTTGTTGTTGTTTTTTACATTATTTAAATGCATTGAATTGCTTCCCAAGGACCTTGCTTTGCTGTACAGAATCACAGTCCAGAGCAGCTTGTTTTTCTTCAAGGTTTTGTCAACACAGATGAAGATTAAAAGGTGAAATTTTTGAGTTCAGCTTGACTCCTGATGATTTTATAGACCCATCATGACATGTTTTATTTTTAATTATATGGTAGACAAATCATCTATAATAAGATTTTGGTGATTCCCATGAGATAATTGAAATCTTGTGACTTTCACACCAGAAGATTGGAATTGGAGTTCTTACAAATGGAATTGAAGCTGAATTGAAAAGGTTACTGTTCTTTAACATATGGCTTGATGACTGAATAGAGATATGCCCCAATCCTAGTCCTAAATGAGCCTGCAAATACAATATTATATGCAATTGCCAATTTCTAATGCCTATCTGATAAAGGACTTCCTCTGATAGGAAAGCCTGCTATTCAGTTCTCGGAGAAAAATGCTTCCTGTAAATATTCAGATGTTCCAACCTCACTGCTACACATATTCTGAGGCTCTACTTTAGCATTACAAACACTTCCTGATGACAGGCAAGCCTTAACTTGTCGAACCACATCTTGATTGAAAGAGCTGACTATGGATAGAGCCTGTCATGGCTGTTTTTCTGACTTCTTGTCCCTAGTTATTTATGATATGCCATGGTTTAAAGGTTTGTAATAGTAACGAGCAAAGGAACGAACAACTTCTTCCCTACTAATGATTTATAATGTCTAATACTGTCATTCTGCAGTTGTATGGAAAAGCAGTAGTAATGAATATATGCTTTACTTTGCAATAGTGATGACTGGTTGAGATCATAAAACGTTACTAATCGTTAGTGTGGAAATGCAATGTGATTGCACAGACTTCTTGGATGGGGAGCAAAGAAAGCCTAAAACAGTTGGGTATTTTAAAACATGCAAAAGTTTCATTCTGAATGGCTGCTCCTAGAAATTTCACCACCCCGTCTCAAAATCAAGTCAAAATAAATAAGGAAGCACATTATTAGAAGAGCAACTACATCAGAATTTTCTATTCTTGGAGATAATCCAGTGTTTTACGTAACTGAAAGCATGGGAATATAGGATTACCTTAAAGAACATGTTACAAAACAGATGACCTTGTACTAAATTGAGTTCATCAAATCAAGACATGCACATGTCCCTTTGTATATGCATGTTGCTTCTTCCCTGATTTACATACTTCCTGCACTGCACCACAAATGGATGAACGAATTGTACATTCTATATCATGGTTGAAAACTGGAATAGGAATATGATGGGTGGAATGACTGATGTAACCATGCTTTCTAGCCTGAGATAAGGTTGGGGATAATTTCATAAATAGTACCACTCTTTTGCACCTTGTATCTGTACCTTGACAGCACCCCAAGTTGTTTATTTGTTTGCTGTATTTGGTTTATATGGGAACCAGGGACTCTGGATGATTCACAAGACATTAAAAACAATGATCAACCAAAACTAAAACCAAAATTACAGTTCTCAAAGCCTTGTACAGTTTATGTAGTAATGTGTTTATTTATTTATTTAGGAAATTTATAATGCTGCCTATTTGCACATATGTTCCATATGCCACAAAATAAAATAATGATAGATTGGAACTTGGATAAGCCATTCAAGTACAAGTGGTGGAATACAATTGCCTACCATTTCCACTCTCAATTTAACTATGCATAGATATGATTAAGAGACAATATTGCTCCGTGATGGTGAACCTATGGCATGCATGCCAGAGATGGCACACAGCGCCCTCTCTGTGAGCACTAAAACCATTGACCCAGTTCAGCTCTGCTGCGCATGCATGCATGCCTCCTGCCGGCCAGCTGGTCTTTGGGTCTCTGCCACACATGCATGGCATGGGGGACACACTTGCATATATGGAGGTGGTGTGCGTGCGGGGGGCCACACGCATATGCTTGGGGGAGCGGGTCGCATGTGCGGGGGTGCGCACACATGCATGGGGGGCATCCATGCATTGCATTTTGGGGGTGCACTTTGGGCACTCAGTCCGAAAAAGGTTAGCCGTCACTGATATAGCTATTTACTGAAAAGGAAATATTTGCAGAGTATACCTAAATTACCATGTGATATCTTCATATAACATCAGAAAGTAGAAGGTTTAGAAAAGTACTCTACCTTTTAGAGCCCATCTAGCTAAATAGCATGCAGACAAAACAAATTTTGAAGCTGTTTTATTTTTTCCTCTTTCACACTAAGGGAAATGATAGCATAAGCCATATGAAAATTCCATATATGATCAGGAGACTAAAAGAAACATCCTCATAGTATAAGAGTTCCTGAAGAGGTGTAAGAACACAACACAATTAATTGCCAACTTGAAAGTTCTTGGGGGAGAAAAAGAGGATTAATAATGATAATGATACATAATCAGGGGTGGGTTCTAAATTTTTTTACTACGGGTTCTGTGGGTGTGGCTTATTTTGTGGGCATGGTTTGATGGTCATGTGACAAACAATTCTTTAGGATTTAGCAGAGGTACTGGTCTACCAGGCTTTTAACTGCTTGCAGAGCCGTACTGGTCTACCCATTTGTTTTTGGAGCGTTCCGGTCTACCCATTTGTTTTTGGAGTGCACTGGTCTACCACCACACTGCCTTTTACCGCTGATCAGCTGTAGGGCAGCCCTTTGAAGCACCGCAGCAAGAGTTTAAATGGTTTTTTGCCATTCTGTCACCACAGAGAGCATCAGAAACCGCTTTTAGGCAGATTGGCCTCAATTGCCAATCTACTACCACCGAACGGTTTACAAGGAGCGGATCAGTTCTAGCTGATCAGTTGGGAGGCTTCTTGGCTTCTCAATTTAAAGCTAAGGTGTCTTGTTTTTTTTTTTCTCTCTTCTTTGTCAAGTGAGCCCTGATTTTTTCCTTCTAGCAGATCAGCTGGGACTCAGGAGGCAGAGAATAGATTGGGGGTGGGGCCAGGCAGAAATGGTATTTACCGGTTCTCTGAACTACTCAAAATTTCTACTACCGGTTCGCAAGAACTGGGGAGGACCGGTAGCAACCCACCACTGTACATAATACATAGTAGCTTTCTTCTAACAATCATGAGTAGTAGACATCCCTCTTGGTTGAATAGAAATAAATCCCCAAATAGCAGCATTATATCATTTTTATGACAAAATAAAATATCTTACAGCAGTAAGCAAGCCCTAAAGCTCACCAGTAGTGTGATAAAATCAAAAGTTTTCTCCTTTTCTCCTAAATCATTCCTGCCCTAATACATGTCTCTACCAATCCCTCAAGATAATACTCTTTTAGGCACCTCCTATTTCTGTTCCTTCCTTCCTCCTGTGTATATAATATAGCTTGCTAAACAGGTTTGATGAAATAGTGCAAATACCAGGCGATATGTCTTGCATATTTCTCATAGGTATTTATCCTGCACATTGGCATGCACATATCTTCTCTACTGTGTAAGGGTGGGCCTGTTGTTAACCCCACTGAATTCAATGGGCTTTATGTAGACTTTTATGAATCACAGAGTCATAGCAGTAAGGTTTGGAAGTTACCTCAATTATCTAGTCCAGGGGTGTCAAACTCGTGACGACACATCGTCATGTGACGTATCACAACTTTT
Source organism: Pantherophis guttatus (assembly GCF_059756535.1). Taxonomy (NCBI): domain Eukaryota; kingdom Metazoa; phylum Chordata; class Lepidosauria; order Squamata; family Colubridae; genus Pantherophis; species Pantherophis guttatus. The sequence continues at coordinate 42,262,534 of NC_142065.1, read as the reverse complement.
CCTCCTTTGCTAACCTGGGGGTGAGCATGGCCAGAGTATGACACATCCAGCTCAGGGGCTGCAAGTTTGACACCCCTGACCTAGTCTAATTCCTTGCCCACAGCAAGAATCCACTACTATATCATTTTTGATAGATCCCAAATATGTTTTTTCAAAAGGCAACCAGGCTTTGTTTTTTTTTGAAAATGTTTTGCTTCTCAGCCAAGAAACTTCTTCAGTTCAAGAAGCTGAAAAAGCTTCTTTGATGAGAAACAAAATGTCTTCAAAGAAAAACAAAGAAAGTCTAGTTGCCTTTTGAAAAACTCCTTTGGGACAACCATGACCTGGATAACTGAGAATCTTCATAGACATGCTTGACAGATGACCATCCGAACTCTAAATTACCTCTAGAAATAGAGACTCCATCACTTTTCAAAACAATCTGTTTCATTATTGAATAGAGAAATTCCCATTGGGAAATCAGGAATTTCCCATTGGGAAATCTTTTCTAATGTCCAACCTAAACCTTATTCCGTTTAAAACCACAATGTATTGTCCTGTGTTCTGGAACAATCCTGAACACTTCTGCCCCATATGTCAGTCCTTCAGATTCTTGAAGACAGTTCTCCTATTTCTTCTTCTTCAGATTAAGCATATTCAATGCTTCCAATCAGGTCTCATAATGTTCTCCTTGCAGTCATCCTGTCATATTGATTGCCATTCTCTGGATAGGCTCCACTTTGTTTGCCAAGGAAAAAAATAATGCCAAAACTGAAATGCAGCCTAATGCATGCAACATAGAGGAATGATAGCTTTCCTTGATTGTCACATTAGATTACCACTGACATATCATAACATTTTTTTCCCAGTTGCATCACACTGTTGGTTCAAATTCAGCCTATAAACCACTAAGGTGTTGAAATTCATCTTACTAGTTTCTGCCCATTGTTCCAGCTTCTCAGGATCCTGTATTATAAATGAATTGGCAGGATAAATATTTAGAAGGAAGGGAGTAGAATGTTTGTACTCACAAAAACACTTCCCTTCTTCATACCTCAGATGAATTTTTGTCATACTACAGAAGCAATGCATAACAAAAACATTCTGATTCCCTGCCTTTCTGAAGACCAGAAATGGAGAATTCGGGACAAGGAAGCAGATCCACAGAATGGCTGCAATATAGGTATGAGAAGCTTTGGTGCAATTCCAGTTGTGTACTGCAGCCTCACATGCATCTGCAGTAAATCTCCTGCATGGTTGCATCTTGTATCTAAATATATATGTATCTGAAAAGTTTGCAATTACACGTGACATGTGCAAACAAATCAGAATCATATTGATGTGCCATCTAATCATAATTAATCAAATAGGCAGTAACAGGATAAAATACAGCCACATGATGCAAAAATCACTCCCCAAATATTGCCAGTTCCTCAGATGTTCCTAGTTCCTCTTTCATTTGCTATTCTGGTGCCACAGATCCAAAGAAACCTATAGTTTAATTTGCTGAACCAATTTGTCAGAAATCTGGAGATTTATCCAGGAACAGTGCAGTTGCTGAGGAAAGGATGGCCACAAGAGATTCTTCTCATTAGCTATGATTTCTGGGATACTCCCACCTGGCACTTATTGTCCTGTCAATCACACTATTGTCACAAATGAGCAGCCAAGTCAATTTATTTATTTATTATTTATTTATTAATCAAATTTCTATACCGCCCTACTCCCGAAGGACTCAGGGCAGTGAACAGCCAAGATAAAATACAGATAATACAAATATTAAAAGTCCCTTAAAATTATTAAATATTTTGGCCAAAACACAGATTAAAACACCCAATTTATAAAATCAAACGAATTAAAAATTTAAAAGAGGAGAGTTAGGCCAGGCCAGCCTGCTGAAATTTACTTCCAGCTTGATTGCTGGATGATGTGATTGCAATCACAAAATTGCAACTCCAGAGGAATTGCAAAATCCTGTTTTGAAACTAACTGTAGAAGTCTGTTTTCCCATTGGCAGGAGTGACTGCCTCATCCTGCTTTCCTAGCTTCTCCTTCCTGAAATTGCCAAACTGCCATCATACAACAGTGAAGGAATAGCTTTGGTGTTTTCTCTCTCATTGACCATTTTGCTGCACTCCTTCAAAACAAGTGCATTGGTGCGGGGGACTTTATATGTCACAGAATGTAGTAGACATAGTAGACATAGAATTTCTGGTTATATTTCCTTCATAAAATGGTAACACACCAATAAGATGCTATTTCTCTTAGATGAAGTCATGATGGCCTGAATGATCACACCTCCAGAGAGCTCCTTAAGGGCTCCATCTCAGCTTGGAGGGAAATATCAGGAGTTGGAGTTATCAGGAACTTGGATGAAGAAGTTGGGGTGACAGTTATAAAGTTTGCAGATGACTCAAAGCTAGATGACTTTAGATAAAAATGAGAAGGTTCCACAGGATATATATAAGTTTTAGCAGTGACCATACATTAACAGGATACAATTTTAAAGAAAGAAATATAAAATTCTGGACCTGGGACGAAAAAATGCAAATATAGTTATGGGTATCCTTGCTGTACCACGAATTAAACAAGAGCTTGCAATTTGATGCAACTATTAAAAATATAAAATTTATATTAACAAAAGCACAGAGCTTGGATCCAGTCAGAGACACCAGTTAAAAAAAGAACGGGCAAATTGGAACAAGAAGGTGCCAAGAGGGTAAAAATGTTTGCAAACAAACACTATGAGAAATGATTAAAAGATTTGAGTATGTTTAGCTTACGGAAAAGATTGAAGGGAGATAATAGGCATCTTAAGATACCTGAAGGATTGTCACATAGAAGAGGGTTTGAACTTATTACTTATTGCTTCAAAAAAGAAGAACAGAACTAGCACGTTAAAATTACAAGGAAGAAGGTTCATGTTAGACATCAAGAAGTATTTCCTGATTATAAAGGTAGTCCTTGACTTAGAACCATTAGTTTAATGACAGTCTGAAATTATAATGGCACTTTAAAAAGTGATTTATGACCATTTTGCACAGAACCATTGCAGCATCCTGATGGTCACATGATCAAAATTCAGATGCTTGGCAACTGGTATATATATATATATATATATATATGTTTTCTCAGGTTTTCGCGGGTGTTTGTATGTAGGTCTTTGGTTATTCGGGTCTTCTCCCACGTAAAATTGGAGGTGTCTTGGCGACGTTTTGACGAAGTCTCATTCGTCATCTTCAGGCTGGTGTTCTCGGCTTCGTGCTTCCTGGAAGCACGAAATAACCAAAGACCTACACACACACACACACACACACACACACACACACACACACACACACACACACACACACACACATATATATATATATATATATATATATATATATATATATATATATATATATATATATATATATATATATATATATATATGATGGTTGCAGTGTCCTGAGGTCATGTGATCACCTTTTGCGAACTTGTGACAAGCAAAGTCAATGGGGAAGCCAGATTCAATAAACAACTGTATTACTAACAATTGCAATAAGAAAGATCATAAAATGGAACAAAACTCACTTAAAAACTGTCTTGCTTAGCAATGGAAATTTTGGGCTCAATTGTGGTGATAAGTCAAGGACCACTTGTACAAGTCAATAGCCAATAGAATAGGCTATCACATCATATAGGGAGTTCTCTTTCGCTATAGAGAGATCTTTAAACAATAGCTAGATGGTCATCTCTCAGAGATACTCAGTGGTTCCTGCTCTAGCAGGGGGCTGGACTAAATAATTTCTGAAGTCACTCCCATTTCTATAATTCTCTGATTCTAAAAAGAGAAGGAAAACAACACAGTGAATAGATGCTGATTTTTGTACACCCATTGTGCTGCTTGGTCATCTGGAGTTCTTCTCAGCAGCTACAGTGAGACAAGTCTAGGCTATCATGAAATTGCTTCACAGACCTTGGGAAGGATTTAATGAATGACAACCAGGCTGTGAATATGCCCTTAGAGTTTTTAAGTTGTTTGTTTTTACTTTGCTTTTTTAATTATAGTTATTCTGTAAACTGCCAGCAGTTGTAATAGATTGAGGCAGCCTGCAAATCCCTAAACAAACACATGTAAGTTTGTTTGATCTTAAGTTTGATCTGTAAATTCATAACATAAAGCATTATTCAGTGAAATTCTCTGTTGTTCCCTAGGCTAAGATTATCTGATTATCTGTATCTGAATTCACAAATCTGAACAATGCAGAAATCAATGTATAATTATTAGTTCTCGGACTATTTTGCTGGAAAATGTTATATAGATGATCTCTTTCCTTTTCCTGATTTCAGAGCTGCTGCATTGATTTTCTAAGCATTGGTTTAGACACTATTTGTCTAAATAGTGTTCTTACATAGATTCTGTTGTGGAAGGTTGGGTTGTTACTTTGTAATGGAGCACTTGGTTAGTGTGGATGGTTTTATGATAAACTTATGTTTCTAATTTGCCATCATTGCCTCTGCTGATGTGGATATCCAGGAAGGATAGTGTATTGTTGTTTTATTCTTCCCTTGTGAATTTTATTTCTTGGAAGAAGTTGTTGGCTGCTTCTTGTGTCTTGTCCTGTTTCTTTTTTATTATGACAGGTGTCATCTACATACTGGATCCATATTTTGGGTTGTATATGTGGGAGAGCTATAATTTTAGACATTGCATTAGAGTCTGCTATGAGACCTGAAAGTGGTGATCCCATGGGTGTTTCTCTGATTGGTGATATAGTTGTCCATCAAACTTAAATATACTTGCAAGATTCTTCTTGCAGTTGGAACAATGCTTAAAATGAAACTTATATTCTGATTGACAGTTCAGTCAGGTTTACCAAGAAATAATGGCCATTTGAATATAAATGGAACTTCCCCCCCAGATTCTAAGTGTTTCAAGTAGTCCTTGCAAATTATAGTTGTAAGAAAAAGCTGTAAGCATATGAAACATTTCTCAACATTGCATCTTAAACAGCAGGTAATGTTTCATAAATATTTAATGTCTTGAGAAATTAATGCTTTAGCTTGTTAATTTTCTAAAATATGCAGTATGACAGCATGTTTTGGTTAACAGATGTCTTTCACATTGATGCACTTTCTGCTGATGAAGTGAAGTGGAAAGGAATTGACCTCATAGCTGCATAAATATATTTTGTTCTTTAAGAACTATAACTACTACAATCTCATGTTTAACTTTTATAAACAAACACCCTATTTTAAGAGATAAATATAACTAATCCATTGTAAATGATCATTCTGGTTTAAATAAGTTTAGTGCTTTTTTAGGACTGGTCCAAATTAAATCTAATCCAGCATTTCTCATCCATCTGTAGTTTCTACATATTCCCTGGTTTCCCAATTAGAAGGCCTAGTCCATCTCACTGAAAACCTCTGAAGGACTGGGGGGGGGGTTGTTGCTTTAATCAAGCATTCCACATAAAAGTCTCCAGAGATGAAAGGTGGACAGAAACCTTTGGCAATAGACAAATTGGGAATCATTGCCTATTTCTGCTTACCTCTGTATTTAATAACTGAAAAATGCTAAAATAGTAAAAATGTATAATCTCAAATTAAAGCAGTTTTTGTCTGTTATATTTTGTTATAAATATATTCTTTTGTGAATTCAAGAATTATTTCCTCTGTGCATATTTAGCGGGCACTTTAAATGATGAGTAATGATTTCCAGTGCACATGGAAATAGGCATTGGAAACTAATATCTCATCTTTCCAAGTCTTTTACTCAGCATGGAATATGATCAGGCCAAAATGCTCATTAAATTGTGTGTAGCAAACACAAAGTGCCAGTGAATCCAACAGGTACTTTGCTTCGCCTATGGCAGTGATGGCTAACCTTTTCCGGACCAAGTGCCCAAAGCGCACGTGTGCAAACCCCCAAAATGCAATGGGTGCGCCCCCCCCCACGTTCCCTCCACGCATATGTGTGACAGAGACCCAAAGACCAGCTGGCTGGCAGGAGGCACGCGCACATGCATGGCGGAGCTGAACTGGGGCAATGGCTCGTGTGCCCAGGGAGAGGGTCCTGCGTGCCACCTTTGGCACATGTGCCATAGGTTCACCATCATGGCCCTATGGCATACTTAAATACCGGAGGCCCTTTACTCTGGCACAATGTCTTGAAGGCCGATACAGGAAGGTTCCTTACCTGGAGAAAAAAGATGCTCCTGTATCTCTGGACACCGAAACAACAAAACTTGTGTTTCTCCAGTGCCTGTATTACAGACATTTATTTAGCCGCAGCTCACCAGTACTGCACAAATACCTAGAGAGCAAGGACAATTCTACAGTTCCTTGCTGCTTCCAGATACCAACCCTACTGCAAATTCCAGTGTTGCCAGGTTCTGAGCAGTAGCACTTAAAATTCATCAGTTGATGACTGGGCCATAAACTAGACATAATGAGCATCATCTTTATCATACTACAATGGTCTCTAATTTTATAGTCTTCCACATACTATTCTTTATGCTCTCCTACAGGATTTAATGCCTCTACCCCTCCTTTTAGATTTGTGTGTGTGTGTGTGTGTGTGTGTGTGTGTGTGTGTGTGTGTTTATCGAACTATCCTAAAAATATGAGTTCCAGGTGTAGCTATAAAAGAAGAGACAGACATTGTGATCTCCGGAACTTAAATTATATTATCCATTTAGCTTTCGTTAGCATCTGAAACATCATCAGAGTGTATAAACTACCATTGAAGAGATATTCACCTTTATGCATCATGGATCAATTTGGCCATTGTGCGCGTGATAGGCCCACTTCACACCTATAATTAGCTCTGTCATTTTTACTTCAGACATGTTAATCGATGGAGGCTTAGCTCCTGTTGCTTCCTCCCCTATCGCGCACTGCTTGGGCTGCCCATCTCCAGGGAATGATGCCTCCATCGATTAACATGTCTGAAGTAAAAACGACAGAGCTAATTATAGGTGGGAGGCGGGTGGATGGATCTATCACGCACACAATGGCCAAATTGATCTATGATGCATAAAGGCGAATATCTCTTCAATTGTAGTTTTTACACTGACGATGTTAGCAGAGGCCAACAAAAGCTAAGTGGATAATATATTTTAAGTTCCTGAGATAGCGGTGTCTGTCTCTTCTTTTATATATATTCTAGTTTTTCATAATGTTTTTTCTTTTACTGATGAATCTACTATGCTTTTTAATTGACTGTACTTGACTGGTCTACGACCATAATACAGATTTGTTTCAATACATTATATTTTCTCTCTAAATGGAAAGAGAAGCTGTATATTCTTTTGTGGTTTCATCCTATTCTGGGCATATGTAATAGGAAGTTTAAAATCACTACTTTTGTTTTTAAATCTCTACTTTTTATTCTGAAAAGACTGTTCAGCTGTCACAAAATGACCATATCAGTACATTTGAGAAATAACCCTATTTGTGTTTTAAAGTGCCCCGTACAATTGTTCCTTTGAAGTGCAACAAGGCTTCACAGTCAGCTCAGTTTTCTTGAGATGAGTTCATATTTCCACAATAGATTTTTCTGATAAATGTATGATGATTTTGCTTGTTTCAACTATGTTTCCTAACCATCAAAATTGTCCTAAAATAGGCTTAATTAAATTTTTAAAACCTATCTAATATCTTCTCAAAGGCCAGAGGAAGAAGAAAACTCTGGAGCCACTGTATAGCAGGGCTGTCAAACTTGTGGCCCTCGGGCCAGATGCATCACACTGTCCACGCCCATGCCCAGTTTAGCAAAGGGGAGAAAAGTCCCAATATGTCATGTGACACCGCCATGATGACGCAAGTTTTACACCCCTGCTGTATAGGGCACCATCCTTTTTTTTTTTTTTTTTTTTTTGCAACATTGCCTTGTCTCTGCAGCTTTTGGCTCAAAGTGTTAATTGTGTCCCCTGACCAAAACTCTGTGTGCTATTACAGCAAAATGATAAAACATGCATTATCGCATACATCAGAATACAACTCCACCCCTTACATATTTGTGTGTCACATCCTGATACAAGTACAAAAGTGTGTGTCACAGTGTAATCACAATGTAATGAACTATTCCCTGTCCCAAATCTTCGTCCCTGGCAGCTGACTGAGCCACAGGTGTCTGCAGAGGATAAATGATATCACTTCACAAATGCTGCAACTTAATATTTACCTCAGATTCCAGGGTAAAAATATGCAAAGGTGTCGTGTGGTGACGATGTCGTATTATACATTTAGTCCTTTTGGCATGAATCCAGTTTGCTGCAGTTCCTCCTGTCTCTGCCGCAAGTTAATCTTTATGATAGTATCATTGTCCAACAGGAGTGAAATTGGGAATTTCAGTAGCAACTACTGAATTCTCACATCTATCTTAATGTCACATTTTCACACCATATTTGTACTTCATTGAAATAATTTAAAAGCTGAGTGAAAATAACCTTCACTGGACATTTTCCAGGTTTTTTTTAGAGAAGAGACTTACCATTCGTTGTAATAACATCACAGTTTATTTTATTGGTTTGTTAGCATTTCAAGACAGCAATAACTATTTTGGCAATCTAGGTGCCGTTTATCTTCTCCACATTGTCATGGATCTAACGATGTTTGGGATCTGTGTTTCTTAAACATTTTGCTCTCAGGATTCTTCTTCCTTTTAGAAATTATGGAGGATCCCAAAAGAGCTTTTGTCTTTACAGATTATAATTACGATAACAACAATATTAAAAATTAAAATTCCTAGAATATGCGTTCCTACAATAATATTTAATCATGTAAAAATCTGTATTAAGCCTATTAGATATTGACATATATAAAATATTTTTCATGAAAACCCTCTTTTTTTAAAAAAAAAAAGTAACTACAGTTAGTCCTCGACTTACAACCATAATTGAGCCCAACATTTCTGTAGATGTGAGACAGTTGTTAAGTGGGTTTTACCGCATTTTATGACTTTTGTTGTTAAGTGAATTACTTCAGTTGTTAAATTAGTTGTTAAATGAATCTGGCTTCCCCATTGACTTTGCTTGTCAGAAGGTCGCAAAAGATGATCACATGACCCCGGGACACTGCAACTGTCATAAATATGAACCAATTGTCAAGCATGCAAATGTAAATCATGTGACCATGGGGATGCTGCAACAGTCATAAGTGTGAAAATGGTCATAAGTCACTTTTTTCAGTGCAGTTGTAACTTTGAATGGTCAATAAATGAAATGTAAGTCAAGGACTACTTGTAATAATAAGATTAACATTATTTTAAATTTTCGCAAATATCTTGAATATCAAATAATTATCAAATAATTTTGATTTTGTGGACCCCTGAGAAAGTCTTGGGGACTCCAGGGATTCTCAGAGCCCACTTTAAGAAACGCTGTTCTACATAATATGTGATATCTATGTGAGCATGACATAACTGATATTTGCATAATAGGCAAATGTCCAAGTCAGGACATTAAATATAATGATTCATAATAAACATTGTCATTTCCTGCTTGAAAAGCAGATTTTCCTTCATCCCTATATTTCAGCCTGACTATATCCATGATAGCGAACCTATGGCACACAGTGCCCTCTCTGTGGGCACGCAAGCTGTCACCCCAGTTCAGCTCCGCTGCGTATGTGTGTGTGCCTCCCATTGGCCAGCTGGTCTTTGTGTCTCTGCTGTGCATGCGCGGGAGGTTGTGCAGGGGGTATGCGTGCATGAGACGAGTGGGACGCATGCACGGTGGCCATGTGCGCATTGCATTTTGGGGGTTTCAGGCACACATGCATTCACACATGTGCGCATTTTGGGCACTTGGTCCGGAAACGGTTACCCATCACTGGGCTATATGAAGAATTTCCAGGGACTGCTATCTTTCACAAAGAGATTCACCAATGCCCAAGTCCAGGCATTTTGACTTCTTCTAGTCCAAGGGCCACATTGTCAGCCCTTTGCAGGTTCAACAAACCACAGGTAAGCCAGGAGTGTTCTTTACTGTAGTAAGGTATAATAAGAGAAATTTGGAAACTGGTGTTTTTCTATACCCCATCTTATATAAATAATCATTGAGTTTCTTCTCATACTTGTTTTAATAATAATAACTTTATTGTCATTGTACGTGTATACACAGTATACCCATACAGCGAAATTCATTTAACACCCAAAGACCAGGTCCAACACACATAACAATCCCCAAACACACTCCCACCCACCACAATTTCCCACCCCTAAACTGCTTTAGTTTCTAGACCAGAGTTTTTCAACCTTGATGTTTTTAAGATGCGTGGACTTCAAGTTCCAGAATTCCCCAGCTAGCATGCTGCCAGGGAAATTCTGAAAGTTGAAATCCACATGTCTTAAAATGTCAAAGTTGAAAAACATTGCATAGACCATAGGTAGTCTTTAACAATTTGTTTAATGTCTGTACAAAGTTACAACGGCACTGAGAATAGTTACTGATGGCTAGTCATCCCACTTTTGCAGCATCCATCCCCATGGTCATGTGATTGGCAACCAGCAGGTTGCAGCATTCCAGGGTCATTTGCAATTTTCCCAGCCTGCTTCTGACAAACAAAGTCAATGGGGGAAGCTATATTTGTTTAACAACTATGTTATTAATTAACTATAGTGATTCACTTAACAACCATGGCAAAAAAAGTAGTAAAATTAGATATGACTTACTCAACAGCTGTCTTGTTTAGCAAGTGAAATTCTAGTCCAAATTGTGGTTGTAAGCCAAGGACTACTTGTACATAATTGTTTTTCTAAGTCCCTCATCAATGATTCTTTCAGGATCATGTCTAAATTCCTTCACACATAAAATATTCCTAGGGAAGCTGCCCTGCAAAATATGAATGGGATCAGGTCAACAAAATTTGATTTTACTTATTGATAGGTCCCAGTTTGTGTGAGTTGGAAGAAAAGTTTCCAATTTCATCTCCTTGAGTATGGGTTCCCCACAGGATTGTGTCTTGAGTCCGTTACTGTTCACCTTGATGACCCATGACTGCTGTGTCAAGACTGCTATGAATCATATTGTGAAGTGTGTGGATAACACAGCAGTGGTAGGTCTTATTCAGGATGACAGTGAAGATTCTTATAGGGAAGAGGTAAAGGCTTTGATGGACTGGTGCAATAAAAATAACCTGGTTTTGAATTAATGTTAATAAAACAAAGGAGACTGTTGTTGATTTTAGAAAGCCAGCATAATCATACTCCACTTTGTATCAAGGCTGCAGTAATGGAGGTGGTCAACAGTATTAAGTATCTGAGGGTGCAGATACTACAAATGTGATGGTCTTTTCATACATTACCTTTGGTGAAGCATGCAAGCCAGTGTTTGCATTTCTTGCATCAAATGAGGAGAGCACATCTTTCTCCTCCTGTCCTGGCCACTTTTTACAGAAGCATAATTGAGGTTTCGAAGTATTTATAGCAGGACTGCTAGATTCTGTAACAGTTTTGTTCCTTATGCCACCTGTCTTCTAAATTTGCAGGATTCTTTTTTCCTCCGCCATGTATATGTATACATTCGAACTAGACTGTGATGTTTCTCTATGTCATATACTGTATGTGTGTGTAAGTGGATATATGCATAATGGTTATCCTTTGAGAGATAAACGCAATGATATTTTATTTTAATGTATGCTGATTACTGTACATTTAAAGTGACAATAAAGTCCTGTGCTATTCTATTCTGTCCTGTCCTGTCCTGTCCTGTCCTGTCCTGTCCTGTCCTGTCCTATCCTGTCCTATCCTATCCTATCCTATCCTATCCTATCCTATCCTATCCTATCCTATCCTATTCATATGCCATGCCATGTAGTCAGGGGTGGGTTCGACTTACCTTTACTACTGGTTCGCAATGGGAGTGCTTGCTTTGCTTGTACGCGCTTGTACACTTCTGCACATGCCCAGAAGTTTCTGCACATGCACAGATCATCCATTATGATGTCTAGGCAGGTGAGCGGAGCCTCCCGCCACTTTTACTACCGGTTCGCAAGAACCGGATAGAACCGGGAGCAATCCATCACTGCACGTAGCGCTTTGGAATGTTTGGAGGTGCTCATGTAAGCACCTGTCTAAAGCTCTTTGAAGCAACTGTTCCTCTTCCCTTGACTGTGTGATTACTTTCTGCAGCTGCATTGTGCTCTCACAAAAAGACACATTTGCTTTAGGTCATTTCTACAAATAGTACCTATGCTTGTGTACCCTGAAGCACCTGCTTTGGCAGCGCTAGTATATATTATATTCATCATTTTTCCTTTCAATGACATTAAACATGACAATTTGGTGATAACTTTTGGATGGCACATGATGGCCACTTTTCAGATTTTTGGAGGCTTCTGAAGGTCTTAAGACCTCCGCTTCTGAACTTCTGCTATGGCTGAGTTCTCGTGCATGCATGAAACTTTTTAAAAAAGAAAATACAGCCATTTTTCTTTAAAAAATGCACATTTAGAAATGTTGCTTCTGAACCTTTAACAAACAGACAAGGTTATAAAGTTAAATAAATATTGACCTGGCAGGCTGGGGAATCTGTGTTGCTAACAAATACATAGACTTTTACTTGGTTTTAATCTGAACATCTGGACAGTGTGCTTGTTGTTGTTGTTGTTTTGCAGTTTTCCGGCGAAGCACTATAAAGCTTGTAGTCATATTTGGGACGTGGCACTGCCCTGGGGAAGACCTTCATCAGTTCAGAGGTAAAGAACTGTTTTGGGCTTAACAATGACTTATTGTAGCAGCAAGGAAAGAATGTGACGGAAGGAGTGCTGTGGGGTGTGGCCAGGCAACAGCAGCCAGCCCTCTACCTGCTCAGGTGGTTTAGTTTTAAAGCAGCTGAAAAGAGAGTTCCTCAGACTAACACCTGCTGGAGTTCTGCGTGCTAGATAGTAACCGAGAAAACTGGAAATATGTTTTGCTAAACGGAGGAGCTAAGAAACATTAGGGAAAGCAGAAATAAGGATGAAGAAGCATAATTCGGTTCAGGGAACTTTTAGCCGACTCTTTGGGAAAAAGCATGCCAGCAACAATTCCACCAGCTCTCTCTTTGTCACCAACCCTCCTTGGATCTTCACGCAAGAGATCAACTCTGACAGCCTGAAAACCTCAGGTCAGTATGGCTTCTTCGAGTTTTCAAGGGAGAGTGGGAAGGAAAAGGAGAATTGATTTGTACTTTAGCTGTGGACTTTCACTTGAACAGGCTCTGTACTGTAGAACTGATTCAGCTATTAGAACTTTTACTGGGGTGGCAGTGGTGTGTACATATTTAATTTGTACTCCAAGAGATCTATATTAAGCAACAATTCAGCTAGAAATCTACACTAAGTATTTGGTAAGAATGACTGGATGAAATGGAAACATGTTGTAACCTGTAAAACCAAGCTAGCAGCCTGGTTCCTTGTGCCGTCTGAAATAATTAAACATAAGAATGAGTACAGCAGATTCCAATTGTAGCTCCTGTAAAAGCACTGTTTAAAGAGCAGAATGAGAAGCTGATTTCCTGAGTCAATTTAATAAAATGTTTGTCATTTCATATGGGATTAGAATTGTTCTGATTGCAGCCATCAGGAGACCTTTAGATGGATATGTGCTAGTGGCCTCTGGTAATGACAGCAAAAGACTTGTTCTGTAGGTGGTAATTCTCTCTTGTAGCCTGTAATTGTGGTAAAATAGCCTTCAGGCTCAGATGGGTGGGTACTAACTCTGGATTCACTTGGAATGCAGAGTGTCCATGATATAGGATTAATCTGGAAAATTTAAGATCTCTTTCATCAAGGTAATCATGCAACACTTAATTGCTTCAGCTAGGAATTGTCCAGACAAATTGAATGCAAAGGCCAATGGAATAGATGGAAACTGCATATTAAAATTCTTCATGCCTTTAAAGGTTACCAAATTATGCAGCTTGTGCCCATATGTTAGCTCCAGAGATAAAATGTTTTGCTTCCATAGCATACAGTATATACTGTAAGTATTTCAGTATCCAGGAATGTTGCTTCTTGTTTAGGGCTTCTGGTTCTGAGCTGCAAAAATTTGGACAATCACCAGATGGCAGCAAAGAGTTAGAGGTTTCTTTGCCACTTTCCTGATTTTTGCAGCCCAGATCTGAGAACCCCCTTTTTCTTTTTTCTTTTTTTGATCAAAAAAAGAGAGAAAGAAAGAGCAAACCCAACGAAATTAAAGAAATGGGAAATTTTATCCTTTGACTTGTTACCTAATTAACTAAAATAGAGCTTGCTAATTACACACTTAAAACTATTTCAGTTTGAGATAATATCTGTTGACATTTGATCTATTCTAGGTATAACAGTTAGAGATATATGTTTTGAGATGTCCCGATTACATTCAGACATTCTTTCTTTGGTGGGCTGGTAAGCTGTCAAGATTGAATAGATGTGCATATTTTGACTGAAGAGCTAAGGAATTAAATTTACAAAGGACATCTTTGTTGCCATTCTTCACATTCCCTATTGGTAGTTCTTTTTCCTGTCCAGATACACTTTCAACCCTCAGCCGTAAGGTATACATATGATAATATGTCTGTAAAAATGAAAACACAGTTGAATCATGAGAGGCTTTAGTATAACCTATAACTTTGAACAGCCTACGGGGCAATGCAATGTCTAAGAGGAAGGACTTCTGACTGCTTGCCATGCAGCCTAATTATGGAATTAGTCCTGAAAAAATATTTAGAGGGCTCTGCTTCCTTCTTACACTTAATTTTTAACCCAGGATCCACTTTCCTGTGTCATTCCAAAATAAGCTCAAGAAGAAATGAGGAAGAGTGGATCAATGTTTGTTTTCATTCTTTGTTGCACAAATATCTAAAACTGGTTCCATGCTCTGTTTGTAATATATACAAAGCCAAGCAATCTGTCCACTACACAATGTTTCCATCTTGTGTCAAGATAATTCAGTCTATGCGATATCAAATCTTCCCTTCTTCCCAGGAAGAAGAGCAGAATGGAGTGAAATATAAATGTATCAATGCATAGATCAATGCACTCTTTTTCACAAAAGGGAATTATAGCTGCCACAGGGAAATGAGATTTAAAAAGGCAGTATCTAGGATGTGGCTCAATGTAGGCAAAATTGCTAATGTGATTTTAAGTTCATATCAAGGATGGAATAAACAAGGGAGTCCTAAAAATTATTCTACTTTAAATTTCTTTGTAAATATTTAAGAGACAGTTTTTACTAACAAGATTTCTAGTTGTTTACCTGAGATCTTTGTGTTGATCTTAAAACAGAAGTGAACTTTTTTTTTTTGCCAGCAAGGACCGTGTATAGTGTGGATAATGGGTTGAGCAAGTCTGTGTGCACTGGGCAAGGTTGACAAAGGGAATCAAATGTAATGCCTCCTTCCTATCTATCACATACAAAAATGCACAAAACATGCAGTTTGAGCTCTCTCTTTAGGGAGGTGAGGCAATAATATTCAGTTGGAAAAATAACAGCATCCCTCTTTTAACTTTTGCTTTTGAGTCCTAAAAAGCCATTCATAGAAACATTGAAAATAGATGGCAGAGAAAGACTTAGCGGTCCATTGAGTCTGCCCTTTAGGTTTGGGTTTTTTTTTTCCTGATTTATTTATTGTTTTTAATTGTTGTTGTTTTTTTAATTTTTGTCAGATGATGGCCATGTGTTTATCTCAAGAATGTTTAAACTCAGTTATTGATATCCTATTGCCTTTGCTGGAAGTTGGTTCCAAGCTTCCACTATTCTTTCTGAGAAGCAATACTTTCTAACATTACTTTGTCCTTCCTGCCAGCCTGAGGTTATGTCATGGGTATCCACAGATATGTATATGGTACATAGACTGACCTGCATGCCTTCAGCTGATCTGCTGGCTTAGCTATATTACTCCAATACTGGTATAGAAATAAAATTCAGTCGGTTATTTTCTTGTATTTCCAATAATTGTCTCTGTATTCTTCTACTGCTAACATTGGACTGCACATCTTTTGAAAGAGAATATGTTATTGCTATATTTCTATGATTCCCTTTCCCAATCTGCATACTTTATTTGTCACGTTTCCTCAGCCAGTTCATATACCACTGAGAATTTCGAATTTGCATACTGAGGTTGAGGACATTTGCTCTATATGATATAACAATGCTCTGGTCCATCCATGCTTGTGATTAGCATGGAGTAGTGTGGAAAATTACATCCAAAGCTTTGATGCTTTCTTTGAGAAAGCTACCTATCTGAGTTAAATGAATAGGTAAGCATAACACAGAAGATGCTCCATGCCTATATATTAAACAGCTCCTTGAATGAAATGTTTACAACATTT
Organism: Pantherophis guttatus; assembly: GCF_059756535.1. Lineage (NCBI taxonomy): Eukaryota > Metazoa > Chordata > Lepidosauria > Squamata > Colubridae > Pantherophis > Pantherophis guttatus. The sequence goes on along the minus strand of NC_142065.1, from coordinate 42,246,268 downwards.
TTATGCTGCATCGACTAAAAAAATAGTTGAATTCAGCTTGAACCTCACCTTAGTTTTGCATAAATGAATTGCAAAGTAAACACAAGTTACCCAACTTGCAATGGGTGTGGACTTGTGGGTGTCACTGACTCAAAGATTTTTGGATCTAGTCTCTGGCCCTTCCCTCTCTCCTATACTTCCCTTAAAGCTATGGATGTATTCAGCATAAAATACAGCTACACTTCTCATTTATAATGCAGAAAAATGACACAACAGTGTTCTACGTATCTGAAAAATATCCCTTACCTACCAAATTAATTATATAGTGATTAGGAAGATGTTGTCACTTTTGCAAAGACAACCCATCAGGAATGTCCAATTTTGTAAAAAGATCCTTGTAAGTTCTCGATTTAACTTTTCTTCCATCTTATCTCCATCTTATCTCTGAGAAGCTAGTTGAAATATAGTCAAGTTTATCATTGATGAATTATTTCCACAAATGTTTCTGGGATATAAACCATTCTGTTGGTTGGTGCAATGTGTCTCAAAGTTGTCAAGTTTGACAAGTTTGGACTTCAATTCCTAGAACTCTGCCAGCATGCTTACTGGGGAATTTTAAAAGTTGACAAACTTCTTAAAGATGTCAAGTTTGAGAAACACTAATTTAGTGGTTAATTTTTAACCTTGACAGCACACTGAGGGGAAAACTGAGTTTTCATTTTACAGTTTAATTCCAATAGTATAATAATCCTGAACGTTTTGAACTGACTTGAATAAGTATTGTAAGAATAACTGATAAATCCTCTTAACTACCAAATTCTATTTGTCCTTTTGCATTCCAAGTCAAATAAGCCCTCAAATGAGCCATTTAGGCAGCTCTGAATTTATATACACAGTACATCTATCTCCTAATACTCATCTTCACTTGTGGGAGTTATTCTCATTGATTCCTTATTTACTGCTTTCATTCTGCATAATCCTTAGAGTTAGAGGTTACAATTAGAGAGTTCTTTGGAAGATGTTGATAACGTATGGGATACAAACATTAGAATTCAAGATTGTTTCCCAACTAAATACTGCTATCTAGAGTACTAGGCATATTCATTTATTTACTTTTATTTAAACAAACACATGCACGGCATTTTCAGTGCCAATCACAACCAGAGGCTTACCTAATTAATGATAGATCTCAAAGTGTAGCATGGCTAGGAATTCTGAGAGCTGCCTACATTTATTTCCAACAAAGCTGGCTCCCTTTTAGCAAAAACTGGTATAAGCTATATCATACCAAAAATTGTTAGAGCCACAAGTCCATTCTGATACATTTGTATGAAATGAGATGATGCATTTCAACATTGTTGACTAAAAATCAGCAAATCACATATCTTAAATTAGGCTTTTGCTTTTAAATGTTCTTCTGAGTCTGGTGCAAGAATTATTTTTCATAATGATAAGAGGAAGAACAATTACCAAAATGATGGCCATAGATACAGATTGTCCCACCTTCCCAAAGAGGTCAATTTCCACCTGTCAACTTTTTAAAAAAGTATAAAGAGATGGACAGCATTTTTACTGCCTATAAATGAGCATCTCCTTGGAATTTATTGGAATTCTTTTGTTATATACTGTATTAAATAAATTATTTTTTGTAGTCCTTATAATAAATACTATTAATTAGAGCTTTGGGGTTCTTGTTCTTTGAGTTAAATGTTTCCTGGCTAAATTGTAAAGAGAAAAGTCTAACATCTGATTAAATTCATATAAAAGAGGCATATCTTTGTCATTCCAATATTTCATCTCAACCTCAAGAAGATGGCTTTAAAAAATCTCTAAAGAAGGCTGTTTGTGAATCCTTGCTTTAAATAAAGATTAATTGACTTGAATTAATTGTGTTGCCATATTTGTGGTGCTTTAATCCCCTAACAGTTTGATGTGCCTATTAATTTTTACTGCTTTACTGCTCTAAAAATGAAAAAAGGATCAAAAATTCCATTTCTGAAATAAAATTATCACATCACCATCATAACATCTCTGCATCTTCTTGATCACTGAAAGAAATCTATTAAATGCTGTGCTCTCTGGGTGCAAAAATATTCTCTATCACCCCCTGTTTTATGCAAAGTAGACCAATCAACTGATGTTTGAAGAAATGAAGTTGCTTTATAAAAGTTAGAGCTGACGGGGATTCTTGCTTCTTTTCAGTGTAAGAACATTTAATAGTTTTGGCAGTCTTTGGGTGAGAGATTTACAGACTGTCTACAACCTCTAAGGTGAACATAGTGTCCAAAACCAAAGAATAAACTAACTGACTTATCTCATGTTCTTCCATTTGAATAATCAGCTGACTAACAATATTGAACTTTGCCATGCCCATATTGCTGTCAAATTTTGTACACATCATAGTTTACTGGAGTATTTTAATCTAATCTCTCAGATTTCTGGCCTTCTTATTCTTTGCTACCTGATAAGGAAGAGGTCTCCGAGACATTCTTATTTTAAATTATTATAACAAGGGAATATATTTAGTTTAGCAAATCATAGGGGCAGATCAGCCTTCCTCAACCTGGTGCCTTGCAAATGTGTTTTGTAATCAACATGCACAACTATCTTGCTTCAATAGAAGTTGTTGTGCTGTTCACATTCAAGACACCAGATTGAGAATGACTAAAGTCTTCACGTGTGGAAAAATTCATTCCTTTTATATTTCTTTCTTCAACTTCTAACTCCAAATATCCTTTATTCCCATTTCAAATTCATCTTTTTCTTTGCCAGGTTTTATTTTGCATTCCTGGAATGAAAAGTCTCTCTTTCCAAAGTTTTTCTAGTCTGAATTCCTCTCAGAGAAATGTTGCAGTAAAAGCAGGCATTGAGCATCTTTAAATATATCATTGTATTATATATTTAGCAACCTTGTTTATGAATATATACACCATATTTCTCCAAAAACAAGACCTCCCCTATAATAAGCCCTCCCCGAAAACAAATCCTCCCCAAAAATAAGCCCTCCCCTGAAAATAAGCCCTCCCCAAAAATATTGGGGTGCAGCTGGTCACCACCATTTCCTCTGGTTAGGGAGACAGAGCTGGAAATCAGGTAAGATGGCAAGAGGAGTCCCGTCTTGCTCCACGCACCAGAAAATAATAAGACCTCCCCAAAAATAAGGCCAAGCGCTTATTTCAGGGTCCAAAAAGTATAAGACAGGATCTTATTTTCGAGGAAACATGGTATATATATATATATATATATATATATATATATCAATTTTCTTACTTCTTCGTAGGGTTTATGTGTGTTTTTCTTCTAGCCAGGTTTTCCCTACATAGCCGAGGTTTTTTTTTTTTTTGTAGCTCCAGCTCAGTAGAATCACATCTACTCGGTTCTGGGCTTTTTTCCTTTCTAACACCTAGAAAGGAAAAAAGCCCAGAACCAAGTAGATGTGATTCTACTGAGCTGGAGCTACAAAAAAAAAAAAAAAACCTCGGCTACGTAGGGAAAACCTGGCTAGAAGAAAAACATATATATATATATATATATATATATATATATATATATATATATATATATATATATATATATATATATATATATATATATATATATATATATATATATATATATATATATATATATATTCCACATTTTTGTTTAATTGCCTGTTTATTAAACCATATTACATTTTTTATATACTGATTTGGCATTCTGTGGCTTCCTCAACTCCCCCCATTATTTGTGGATGCATTTCGATTTCCAAGCTCATATGTATTCTAACTACTCAGAGTTAACCTTTTTAAAAAATCGTACAATTTGCATAGATACTGTCTTCCAGTAAATGAACAAAGTGTGTTCAATGGCTGGTTACTTTAGACTAACTTAATCAGAGATGGGAACAGATTGGTAAATATAATTTGTGCCTGGCTTTCCCGGAGAACTATGAAGCTAGCTGTGGTTAATAAGTTGCAATACAGAAGCAATAAAGAAGTTACCTGAATAGAATCTATGTGGGCAGCCGAGATTGAATGATAGGCGAAGGAAAAAAAGCAGCTCTCATGGGGTGGGGATTGTTACACCTGGAAAATCTTTTGATTATGCAAGGAAGAGATAAGGAATGCCTTGTAGTGTATGAAACATACAGATCTCCATGTACAATTAGTGCACTTAGTAAACTGAGTGTGAATCTAGTCTTAGATGTAGGCTGGACAATACACGTATTGCATTGCTACAGGCAAATCTGTTTTCTTCACATTTAGTTCTCCCTTCTTCAAATGTAATGGCTATTGACGGTGGTCCTGCCTTACAGGGCAATCCTATGCATGTTTGCCTACAAAGAAATCCCATCGTAGGCCTTAATAATATGATGCAAGTAACCCTGAGGAATCCTCAACTTATGACCACAACTGAGCCCAAAATTCTTGTTGATAAATGAGACAGTCCTTAAGTGTGTTTTGCCCCATTTTACAACCTTTCTTGCCATAGTTGTTAAGTGAATCACGGCAGTTGTGAAGTTAGTAACACAGTTGTTAAGTGAATCTGGCCTCCCCACTGACTTTGTTCATCAGAAGGTCGCAAAAGGTGATCACATGACCCGATGATCACATGCAGGACACTGCAACCATCACAAATACGCCAAGCATCTGAATTTTGATCACATGACTGGGGATGCTACAAGGGTCATAAGCAGGGGTGAAATGCTCCTGATTCAGACTGGATCAGCCGATCCAGTAGCGATGGTGGCGGGTGGTTTGGAGAACCGGAAGCAAAAATCCCTGCCCCCCCCCCATGCCCAGCTGAGGCGCGCGATCATCAGAGGCTTTTTTTTTTTTTTACTTTTAAAAAGATTTTTTTCTACAACCTCTACAGCTGAAAAAATGCTTTTAAAAGTAAAAAAAAAGTCTCTGATGATCATGCGGCTCAGCTGGGATCGTCAGAGGCTTTTAAAAACATTTTTTCTACAACCTCTTCGGCTGAACAGGTTGTAGAAAAAAATGCCTTTAAAAGCCTCTGACGATCCCAGCTGAGTTGCCTGATCATCAGAGGCTTTTAAAAGCATTTTTTTCTGCAACCTCTTAAGGTTGTAGAAAAAATGCTTTTAAGAGTAAAAAAAAAAAAGTTGGTCATGCCCACCCAATCACATTACCTCTACCACCACCAAGCCACCCCAACAGAACCGGTAGTAACAAATTTTACATTTTACCACTGGTCGTAAGTATAAAAAAAGATCATAAGTCACTTTTTTCAATGCTGTTGTAACTTTGAACTGTCATCAAATGAACTGTTGTAAGTTGAAGATTTCCCTCTTACACTGTCTTATTGCTGTGATATCACCCCCCTAGAGGATTCTAAAGGCCCATTCTAGGATATATTTTCTGGTTTGGTAAAATTAGCTATTGTGTGGCAAGCTAGCAACTACGTATGATTTATTAGGCACAGCTTGGTTGTAAGCTGTGAGAAATGGACATCCAAATGAAAACTTGCCAAGCTTTTAGAAAATTTCCAAAAATAAATAAAGGAGGTGATGAATTGCAGTTTGGGGATGTGTTGAAAGTATCATACAACCAACTCATTCCATGTCAGTTTGGGTTGACTGACTTCTTAGAATGCAGTTAATTTGGACAACTGTTTTGAAAATGTTTCTATTTTGGTTGTATATTTATTCTCTCTCAAATGTCTTGCGTTATTTTTTGTGCCACTGAACCCTTCTTAATTTTTCCTCTAGCACTGATTGTCCGATCTATATCAATAACTACTTAGATCCTAATATTTTCTGATATTAGGTGCAACTTGATACACAGCAATCCCAGAATTCCCTGTATGGAATAGCCACCCTGAGAATCCACCTTTAGAAAATATTAGAGAATTTGTGACCCTTTGGATATTTCCTGACCAGATTCCTTAGTGCCTTTAACAGTAGCAGAGCTTCTTATGGTCTTGAAAAGCTCTTGAAAATTCAGGGAAATAGTCAGAGATGTATCTGCCTTGAAAGTAGCTCATAATGAATTGTCAAACATCAGGAGTTGACCACAGGAAATGTTTTATGACATATTGTGTTATGTCATAAAAAGCTTCATGATAATTTTATGTCGTAAAATGTTTTATAATAATCTTATGCCATAAAATGTTTAATAAAATTTGCCAAGTTTCAATTCCATGGGAATTGCCCTATGATACACCATTTTAATCTGTTAAAATTTACGGACATAAGAATTTTAGTAGTATATAGATGATTGTCAGGTATCAATAGACCAGTGATAGTGAACCTATGGCACGTGTACCAGAGGTGGCATGCAGCGCCCTCTCTATGGACATGGAAACCATCGCCTCAGTTCAGCTCTGCTGCACATATGCAGTTACCACCAGTTGGCCAGCTGGTCTTCGGGTCTCTGCCACCATGTGCGGAGGATGGAGCGCATGCAGCGGGAACACATGCACATGCACGGGGAGAAGGGCACATGCAGGGGAAACACGTGTATGTGGGGGGGCGGGGCGCTTGCACCGGGCGCACACGCATTGCAGTTTGGGGGTTTGGGTACGCTTTGGGCACTCAGTCTCGAAAAGGTTAGCCATCATTGCAATAGACCATTAGACCAACTGGCACTTAACTCTTTTTATCCTACCATTATCTATATTCCTAACCTCTTCCTACCATTTCATCACTCCTTATCATTCGCAGAAATTAGTATTTATTTTGAATTGAAAGGATCTTTCAAATGCTTTGCATTTCTGCTCTTTGTGAGTCTACCCTGTTAGCTTGTCCTTGCTATGAAATACTAAACTTAGTTTTGGATGGTAAGAAAACACTGGAACAGTGCCAGTTAAGATATCAGTTAAATGAGATTAAAATATATATTATTCATGAGAAATAATAATATTTTATACAAGAAATAAGGTGTTGATGGTGCTACAAATTGCTTGCTGGTTTTCAAAGCTTATTTTGGCTATCTAGATGGAAATTTGGTCCAAGAATTCATAAGTTAAAGGGAGAGATGAATTTAGTGTGTATGATCTTTATTGACATGACAACCCAGAAGAACAGGTATTTGAAGAATTTCAGGTGCATGCTCATTGTTATAGAAGAAATACTCAGATATGTATTTCCATAAGAAATACATTTCTTCCAGCTCTTTCCTAATTAGAAAGGGCCATCTGTTAAACAGAATAAAACCAATTTTTGAGAGACAAGTAAAGACAAGTATTTTGCAGATGTTTCCACTTCTTTTGTATGTTTGTATAAGTGCGTGCAAATCATAACTTTTCCTATTTATATCATGACCCAGATGCCTAAAATGGGCAGAGCTTAAAATGGTGCAGTGGTGCTTTAATTTATCTGACAAAAACAGCAAGAGCATACAGATTTGCTGGTGGGTGGAGAGGGAGAGAAAGCACACATATGCAAATGCCCTTTATGTTATGAAATTATATTTAATTCTTTGTCTATTTCCGACTTTGAATCAGTAATGGAATTGCAGTGGGCAAGGATTTTTCTGCTTCCTTTACTGCTGATCATGCATACTCTGTATGTTTCCCTTCTTTTAATGTGCTTTAATGTTTACTTTCTTTGCAACAACTTCCTGCAGAGCTTTCCAACAGAGGTGGGGCTTATAGATTATGAGTGTGTCTGCTGATCATACTTGTTAATTCATGCTGTTCACCTGAGAAGCTTGTTAAAGTAAATTATGGGCTGTATTAACTACTGGAAAACACAGCTCAGAGAGGTATGATTATGTGGCAAGAATGTGAGGCTGGAAGCTAAGATGTCCACAGGTTCTGATTCGAGAATGTTCCAACATGATCAAGATTTCTTCCTTCCTGTTTTAATAGGCATTTAGTTGTGTTTAGATCCTAATTGTCATTGCAAAAAACATCTTGAAAATGTGAGGTCTTGAGAATAAATATGATCTAATCTATATTATTGTCTTTCTGAACATGTTTTTTTCAGTCATTTTGAACATTCATGATGATGCTAGCAACAAGGTGATAATGTTCCCCAAACAATCCCTTTCTATGAAACAATAATTCACATCACACAGCTGTGTATACTAAATTGAAGTATACTTCAATAAACTATAAGTCTGAGGACACATAGTAAAAGAGAAAGAGCAAAAGGGCCTGTCTTTCAGGAAACTGGTAAAATACAAGAAGTTTGTCCTTGGCGTTATGTTGGTTCAGGACAGTCTACACCATTCGTTCTCATCTGTCAGGCCCAAACCCAAGAATGACATGTAGTCATTCTTCTAAGCTTAGTTCTTTATTGTTTAACACTGTAGACAAAATCTTGCCAGACTAAGGACTCTGCTATCTTCATCTCCAACAGAGGTCTTCAAACTTGGCAGCTTTAAGACTTGTGGACTTCAACTCCCAGAATTCTCCAGCCAGCATAGTTGCCACGTTTGAAGACCTCTGATCTACAATATACATTGTGAACTATTAGGAAGGGCTGACTTCATCCTCTTTCTCACATGATATCTGAGCTGAGTTGCCCCTTAGTCCTCTGAAATACACCATGTCCCTCCTGGGAGTCCACCTTCTTACTATAATCCATCACATTTTCTTAATTCCTATTCCTCCTATTCCCACTTTTTGTTGCTGTTTAATTTTATTTTCCTCATATTTTGGGCCCTGTAGTTTTGGCTACAGAAAAATAGATAAATTTGAGAGCTGAAAAAAGAAAGAAAAATGGAATATTCTGGTTCCTGCAGTCTTTCTTCCATTTTGCTAACCTCTCCCTTGTGATTTCCTTCCCTTCTCCCTCAAGAGTCACGAGCTTGCCTCATTTCAGGAGCATGTCAGTCCCTGCTGAGCTATTTTGGGATGCCCTCCCAAAGGCATTTTTTCTGAATATTTATCAGGTGATGGAGATTTCTACAAATCTTAGATTCCTGTCATGTCTTCAAAGTGGGCTGGGTCAAAACATAGACACCACAGAGTTTCCAGGAATGCTATTTTATTGTTGTAGTGTATAAATAACAGAATCTTGTCCAAGTTTCTCTCTGTCTCATCTTATACAAAACAAGAGTAAGTCAGGGTTATTTTGAGTTTCATACTTCCTTCTGTCTCGGTCTTTCCAAGACACCTTTTAATGCCTTGCTTATACTTTTCCTGAGGTCAGATTTAAATTCCTTTATATTTGTCAAAGATTGTTCTAGGAAGGTATGCAAAAAGATAAGGGTGGCTTCTCCAAATCTTCAAGATATTTATATTATTCAATTAGCACTATTAGTTTGGATATGTAACCAAGTGTAGAACAAAGGGAGAGATACTAAAATTTAGGTTGCTGATGTTTGATAGGTTAAACAAACTGGGCCAAGTAGCTGCCATCCAGATATACCAAACCTCCACCATCTACACTAGTTTTCTTAACCTCAGCAAGTTTAAGATGCTGGCTAGATAATTTTGGGAAGTAGAAGTCGCTGTCTTAAAATTGCTGAAGTTTAGAACTCTGATCTAGAATGCCAACCAATATGATCAAAGACTATGCTAGCATGGCATTCTAGAAGTTGTAATTCCAACCCACTTCATCTTCAGAGGTACCAGATTGTAAAAGGTTAATTTAAATCAACATTTAAATTTAATTTAAATGATAAAATATATCATTTATATTTCTGATTAAACATATATATGTTTTCAATGTCTTTTTATGGAGCTATTTGAATAAATAGATTATATTAATTCATTATAAAGTATGCAATCTAATACATATTAATTTGAAACTATTATTTATTTTAATGAAATAATTATGCACATGTAAAATTGTAGCCAAATAAGTAGTTAAAGTATCCCAATTTTAAAAATGCATTAATAGAACTTCTTATAAAATGGTAGGTGGCAAACCTAACTTTAAAATTTTCATTTCCTTGTTGGTTTTGCAGACAAATGAATTTGTCTTCTAAAGTAATGCCTACTGCTATTTATGTGCTAGGATCGTGTGAAAAAATTACATATATTTAAGTTCACAGACATACATATTCAGAAATAGGCTTGGTTTACTCATTTGCAAATATAGAAACATGTAACTGAATTAATCAATCTATTAAAAGGCTAAATCACTTATATTAAGGCTATAAATCTTTATAGATTTTCTTGGAATTAAGCCCTGAATTCTACTTGTAGACTTACACAGGATTATAGTTCCTTTAGTTAAAGTTCCTTGAGTAATTTAACAGATTTAAATCTGTATTTCTTCTGTCAAATTGTCAGCCAATTTTGAACTCCAGTTGAGAACTTAAGATGAGATACTACAGTGTAAAAATAGATCTAATTATTGTTTTTTAAAAAGGTACCAATTCAGGAGGAGAAGACCCTTTAAGGTGAAAACTAAGGAACTAAGGGCTAAATTATTTGGCAGAATATTAAAGACAAGTCTATTCTTTGATATGCTGTTACATTTTTATAATTGTGAATACTCTCGGTCCTGGTACCAAAACATGACTGCCTCTGATCCACAGACTTTGAATTGTACGCTGTACTGCTAAAAGTTTTGTGTAGACTTTAACTGTGCAAAATAGTGCATCATAGGGCAAAACCTTTTCAATTAAGGTACCTAAATGAACTAACTTACACAATGCATCCAAAATCTGGGATCCATAACACCTGGGTAATTGAAATTTGGCAAATTTTGTAAAACATGTTATGACATAAAACTATTATAAAGCATTTTGTGACATATATGTGTGACATATGACATATTATGACATATGACAAGTGTCATAAAACATTTCCTCTGGTTAACTCCTGATATTTGACTGTGCTATACAGTTCAACATGGGCTACTTTCAAGGCAGATACATCTATGAATATCTCCCTGCATATTTTAAGAACCTTTCAAGTCCATTAGACGCTCTGCCATTATTGAAGGCATTGAGAAATCTGGTCAGGAAATATGTCTGAAATAATGATCCAAGGGGTTACAGGTTGTCTAGTTGTGTCAGGCATGAATAACCAGACCCATACATGAAGAATTCAAGCTAAGTATTTTATTAAGTTCTGCCTATCATACAAGAAACTCCTCAGTGTAAGAGATTGATGGAAGTTCTAAGGGGGATAAGTCAGTCCTAGCCCTTTTGTGGTTGTGCAGGGATTCCAGGCTAACTCCATGCTTGATCCCTCCTCTCCTGCTAGGCTGGATGCTTCCCAGCAAGGTGCTTCTTATTCCCAAGAAATAGGAACCATTTCATCTATATGCCCAGTTCATCTTGAAATTGGTCTTCATGAGATATTACTGTATTGGGATAATGGATTTATTTTATCCAGTGAATGAATCAGGGTGAGCATTTCCAGGAATTTATACGTATTGTTGTTGTGACTATGAAAGATTGCCTTCTATTTTTTACTGTTTTCCAATGCCTTACTTAGTAAAAAAATGAAACATCAAGATAAAGAACAGATCTCTTTCAGTGAAATCTCATCCTTTGAATGCACTGAATCCATATCTATAATTCTGCTTGATGTTTCCTTCAAAGACACCAGACAAAAAGCACTATGGTGGATGCAGGTTGTAAACTTGCAGAACTGAAAAACACTGAGGATGCTTTGCCCTTCAGTGTTCTTAGCATAATTAAATGACCAAGATCTGTTGAGGTGATAAAAGCAGCTAAAGCACTTGGGTATGAGAAGAGAGTCCCTGTCTTTGGGATTCTGCATTATCAATGGAAGGATATAAAGGAAACACTGAAGTTTGGGTTTGGGGAATGTGGTCAATAGCAGGTTGTTGCTTGTTCTTTGACACCACAGTTTGGTTGGTTGGTCTGCCAATACCTGTCAGATAAGATCATGGGTAAAAAGTGGCTGAGTCATCAGTAGGATTAGTTTACTGATTAGAGCCGAGGTGGTGCAGTGGTTAGAATGCAGCACTGCAGGCTACTTCAGCTGACTGCTAGCTACAGTTCGGCAGTTCAAATCTCTCTGGCTCAAGGCTGACTCAGCCTTCCATTCTTCCGAGGTCGGTAAAATGAGGATTTTTGGGGGCAATATGCTGACTCTGTAAACCACTTAGAGAGGGCTGTAAAAGCACTATAAAGCAGTATATAAGTCTAAGTGCTATTGCTACTCCACTTTAGACAGGGGTGGGTTCTACTTATCTTTACTACCTGTTCTATAGAACCAGTGCGAACCGGGGGCAACCCACCACTGACTTTAGATGGAAGGCTGATAAGAATAGGAACGCATGTTTTCAGCACACTTGAAAAAGCTTTCTTGATTTCATTCTTTTTTCTGTTGCCACTAGGGATTAATCTGTCCTCCATACTGCAAATGGTATTAAACTGAAAGTCTTATAGCTTAAAACATCCATTCTCATTTTTTCAACTTTCTTGCTTCTCCTGTACCTCCTGTTTTTATATCATCTTTCCTGCTAGGACACTCTGAAAAACTCAGATTTGCATATGTTCTTGCTATTTCTGTTAATCATATTAGAAATATCACCCAGCAACATTTGGACTTTTTTCTCATAAACCAACAGGGATACAATGGTTTTTCAGAAACATGGGATACTTTGAAATTGTAATGCAGTGTCTGATACTTCTGACTGGGATGCAATTGCAAACGCCCACATTCCCAGCCAGCCAGCTAGCTAGGTAGAATTGTAAATAAGGGTGTGTTATTTTGATAGGGATATATTGATTTGCATCTCTTTTAACTCACAAATCATTATTGGTGCTTATAAGGAAGTAACCAACTTTGATTTTATTTTTTCTCACAAGGATTAGTTTGTAAATAATATGGTTTGATCTTTAAGCAAGGGCTGAATATCAGAATAAGACAGAAGTATGGCATGTAGCTGTTATAGAAACTGTTTATCTACCAATATAAAAACTAAGCAGGGATGTACAAAAGTATGAAGGCTATTGCTTAACGCATTGTAAGCCACCCTGAGTCTCCGGAGAAGGATGGCATATAAATCGAACCAATAAATAAATAAATAAATAAATAAATAAATAAATAAATAAATAAATAAACAAACAATAGATAAATAAATAAATAAATAATAGTTCCAAGAATGAGTGTCCATTAGAATCTCTATATACTTCTAAAACTCTCATATTTGTTTGTTTGTAATGGTGCCTCAAAGCAGGGCAACAATTTTTAAACCAATGAGCTAATTTACAAAATGTGTCTTAAATCCTGGATTTATGACACCCATGGGAGCAAAATTTGGGGAAGTTGTAGCCTCTTTAGCACTGCTGTGCTACTGCTGCTTCAGTTCTACTGCCACACTGCCACGGTCAGCCACAGTCATGTGATCGTCATTTCCATTGTTTCCTGACAGCTTCCTGATAGCAAACTCTTTGCTTATGGGAAGTTCGCAGGGTGAAAGTCAATGAGGACACTGGCAAGTAAGGTCGCAAACTGTTTGAATAAGTTTACTCCACCAGTGAACTGTTTCCCAGTTCCTCTGCCCTTGTGCTACACTTTGCTCATTCCCCTACCCAACTGGTGGCCTTGGACGTGCAACTTCTTACCAACTTCATCATCCTGAAAGTTAATGTGAAAGCCTGCAGGAACTGTAAAGTCAATTGGGATTGCTGACACTCCCTGCCACCTGCCCACTAGCAAGGGAAATTGGTCGCCAAAAGGAAGCACAAAATTGAATGCTCCAATCAGTCCACTCTCTTCTATTTGTTTCCCTCCTACTTTTCTTCTAATAATAGCAAGCAGAAACACAATCAATTAGTTCTGGGAGGAGAAAGACTCCCTGTCCAGTTGCTTATGCAGAACAAACGTTGATGTTATGGAGACCAGGCACATGGCAATAGGGTGCTTTTGGAAATGGAAATAGTTCCACACCATAGCCCAAGAGGAAGTCTTTACAGTCTTTTCTTTGGATCAGGAATTGAGCTCATAGTTAACCAGCTCAGTTTTTAATTCCCATACAAGTTCTACAATGGTTGTAAGGATGCAAGGCTGAGAATGAAAGGCTTTACATATTTGCTGGTTCATCTTGTATCATATTGATATAATGACAGAGAGGCTTCTGAGTACATGTTGAGGTTGTATTTTATGGCAAGTTTAGGCTACATCTTTAGAATGATTCTAATGATTTTTAGATTCTATGCATAAAATAATTTGAAGTGGCCTCCAAGTGTTTGTGAAACCATGGTGACCTTTGATGTGCTTCTGTTTTTAATGCCCGTTAGTTAAGGCCCTCTGTCAAAGGTATCTGCTATATCTCATGGATAAATATTATTACAAACTGTTTAGGTGGTAGGAATTGCTAGATGAAAAAACACAGAGTGGAATAATTTATGAAGTTGAGAGCTCATCTCAAACACAACATTTGGGCTTCGTTCCTTTGCTTATTTACTTATATTCTTTGTTTTGTTTTAGGTGAACTGGATGGCATTTATTATGGTGGTAATCGCTTTGGGTCAGTGACAGATTCTGGAACAGCCACACTTAAACCACGTCCAAGAGTCCGCCCTCTGCTCACTTTCTTACCTCTAGTGAGTATTTGCTACACATTACATGCTGTTGCATGGTATCCATCCATCTGACAATCTTATTGTTCTTGTAAAGGAAGATTTATTTGTTTCAGTTTAAAGATTTTCATTTTAATATAGCTGCTTTGAAAGTAAGATGGGGGTTTTATTGGAGGAGAAGGGGGAAGTGAGAAAATTCCAAAGCTTTCATATATCAAACAGATGTTTATAAGTGAGATCGTATATACTAGTTTTATGTGAATGAAGGGGATAATCACAATCAACATAAAATATAAGTTGATGTTATGGGAACTGAAAAGGGCTTCAGTTCTCATATTACATACATGCTGAAAATAATTTAGAACCAAACCAGGCTCTTCTAAATAAAGAGAGTTGGAAAATTCTTTCTTTTTGCAACAGAAGTTGGAATGAGAGACCCTTTTCATCAAGACTAAAGGGGACACAAATGTTACAATCTTCCACCCACTTCCTGGGGTTTTGATTCTGCTCAGGGTGTACTATTGCAGTATCGTGCTTTTTCTCTGCATTCATGCAATTAATGTCTCAGCTTGGCTTGTCCTTAAAGTATTAGAAAAATCTTTGAGTATGACTTTAATAGATGCTGCAACCCCTTTGGATTGCAACAGGATTTTTCAAACAGGAGTGTTTGAAGAACTATTTTGAGCATCAATTATAGCTATCAGCTTGCATGACTGGACTAGCATCCTTTCTGCAAATACTATGAAAATTATTGCAGAACATATGGTTCATAGGTATGTTGAAGGGATCATTATTAGGTACATCACTACTTGATCATCTAGTTTTCAAAATGAATCAGATAAATGATGAAAGCTGTGGCAAGAAAAAACAAAAGGGCTTTCGCCTGACTCTTCTTTATAACAATTTTAGGAAGATAATCAAGTTATTTTGATTTGTATTGTCTTCAGTGTATTTAGTTTTGCTAGAAAATGATTACTATTAGATAGATAAGCCTCCGAACAACTTGGACCAATACATTTAAATTTGGAAACAAGCAGAGATGAAGCAGAGATGTTCTTTTTTTTTTGTTGAAAAGTTTTATAGAAAGTACAAACATTTTCATCCCCCCACCCTTCCCCCCTCAACCCCCCTCCCTTTCCCACCCACCCCTTCCCCTCCTTCCCCCCCCCTCCCTAGACTTCCCAGAACAAGCACAGGGTATAGCATTCACAAATCAAAAGCTAAAATATGCTAACAAATTATTACATTTCATATTCTCCCTTGATCCTTAACTCCTTATAATTCAAAAAACAAACATAAATTACTTAAGATTACTTCATTCATATGCTATATGAATCTTCTTATTCGGATACTTCTTCTGTATATAATCAATCCATCTTCTCCATTCCAATATGTATCTTTCATTTGAATGATCTTTAAGATACGCACGGTCATTCAAGCACTTGTCACTTCTCGTCTGGACTATTGTAATGCTCTCTACATGGGGCTCCCCTTGGGGTACACTTGGAGGCTCCAACTGGTGCAGAATGCGGCTGCACGGGGGATTATGGGAGCGACGGGGCGCTCTCATGTGACTCCTCTCCTGCGCGAGCTGCATTGGCTTCCGGTGGACTTCCGGGTGCGCTTCAAGGTGTTGGTGATCACCTTCAAAGCGCTCCATGGCTTAGGGCCAGGGTACTTACGGGACCGCCTTCTGCCACCAATAGCCTCCCACTGGCCGGTTCGCTTCCACAGAGAGGGCCTCCTCAGGGTGCCGTCAGCCAGACAATGCCGGCTGGCGACCCCCAGGAGGAGAGCCTTCTCTGTGGTGGCACCTACCCTATGGAACAATCTACCCCCAGAGATACGAGTGATCTCCGACCTTCGGATCTTTCATCGGGCCCTAAAAACTTATTTTTTTCAGTTAGCCGGTCTGTCTTGATTTTAGGGTTAGTTTTAAAATTTTAATATTGATTTTAATTGACAAGTTTTAAATTATGGGCCAAATTTATAAATTATTTTAACTTTATTTTTAACTGTGATGTTTGTATAGATGTTTTTATCTTGGCTGTTCACCGCCCTGAGTCCGAAAGGAGAAGGGCGGTATAGAAATTTGAATAATAATAATAATAATAATAATAATAATAATAATAATAATAATAATAATAATAATAATAATAATAATGAAATTTTCGCCATTTCTGCCAAGTGCACAACTTTTAATGTCCATTCCTCAATGGTGGGTGAATCTTTCTTCTTCCAGTACTGTGCCACCAGTAACCTGGCAGCCGTTATTAAGTTCAAAACCAACTTAGTCTCTATTACATTACAATCCATGACTATTCCCAACAGAAAAAACTGTGGCGTAAATTTGATTTTTTTCTTTAAAATGTTTTGAATAATCCACCATATTTTTATCCAAAATGCCTTAATTTTTTTACATGTCCACCATATATGAAAATATGTAGCATCTTTACACTCACATCGCCAACACTTAGGTTGTAAGTTTGAATACATACAGGCTAATTTTTTTGGGTCTAAATGCCATCTATAAAACATTTTATAAAAATTCTCCCTTAAATTTTGTGCTTGTGTAAATCTTACATTTCTAACCCATATCTTTTCCCATGTTTCCATCATTATTGGTTCACCTA
Organism: Pantherophis guttatus; assembly: GCF_059756535.1. Taxonomy (NCBI): domain Eukaryota; kingdom Metazoa; phylum Chordata; class Lepidosauria; order Squamata; family Colubridae; genus Pantherophis; species Pantherophis guttatus. Next base: position 42,229,248 of record NC_142065.1, on the reverse strand, counting down.
CGTTTTGTGCCCATTTTATCAGACAGTCCTTAACTAACTCTGTTTCTGAATCTATTTCCACTAATGCATTATATAACCTTTTTATATGCATTTGACCTAAGCAGAGATGTTCTGATACCGTGAATGTTAAAGGTGCATGTATGTATAGAATTTAAAAAAACCATTTTTTTTTTCCAAGAGAGATTTGACGAATTCCTCTTTTCAAACCAGACTGGCATCAGCTATCTCACTTTCATTTTGTGGCAGGTCTATATAACTGATACATCCTATTAACCTTGTCACAAAGCTGCCTCAGTAACTATTCTTAAAGAATATCTCTTTCCATCATCTCACTCCCTACTAAACATGGAGGTGGCTTATGCTCATCATAGTTCTTTGGATGTTAAGTTAGTGTTCGTTTTTTTCCCTGATATAAGCCTTGTAGTATGAGTGAATTTGGCCTTGGAGTATTGGCTAAAGGAACTTGGGATGTTCAGTATGGAGACAAAAAAGAGAAGGAAAGACAAGATAGCCATGTTCAGGGCCATAAAGGGAAACTACAGTGAAAATGATCAAAAAGTGCTTTCAATGACCACATAAAATAATGTCAGAAATAATTATTAAAATAACTATAAACTGCATCCATCTAGATTTCATTTAAAGTAAAACTTACTAAGAAATTTGCAATAGCAGAAAAATGTACCTGTGAAGGTTGTTGGTTTTTAAGAAAAGGCTGGACAACTTACTTTCGTGGTTGGTTTATTTGATTTTCCTGCACATGATAGACGTTGATCCTTCTGGTCCCTTCATTGACAATGTGGTCAATGATACAATCAGATCTGTCTACCTTTCACTGGCTATTTTAGGCTGTTGAATGCCTCTATGCCTACTGCCATCCATTCCCTGGGCAGGTGTTGTTGTTGTTGTTGTTGTTGTTGTTGTTGTTGTTGCAGGAATATTTTGATTTTGGCAGCAGGAGGGTCTGGTCCTTTTCCTCTGGACTCAAAAGCTATCTCTCCTGACTCCTCCTGGCAGTCCTACAGATAGGGTAGCATGTAGAGTGGGAAGGAGAAGAGATGGGGAACTGATATTTTCTGTCAATGGACATCTGATGACATGGCAATCTGGTGGTGAAAGAGTTTGCTGCGTATAGCCAGGACCTGTGAGCCAGCTTGAGAAGCAGCTGACTAGCACTGCTGGGTTACCATGAAATGGGAGATCCTGCTTCATTACATGGTTCCCACTGCACCCATCAGACTGTTTTAGACACAAGTTATGCAGTCTCTCTCCCTAAAGTGGGAAAGCACCTTCCCACTACAGCTACAACCCCAGATCTGCAGGATGGGTGAGGCACCCTGGTAAAGCAATTGACAAGGGAGAATTGCAAAGTGTGGTGGGGGGGAGGGTTCCACTTGCCCTCATAACAGCCACTGCTCTCCCTATAAAGTTTGGGCTTATCCTTTTGGACAACAATTTAGTGCTATTCCAAAATAGAGCTATTCATAAATCAGTTTGATCCTTGTTTAAAAGGAGCCAGAGTATCAGCTGCACACCTGTACAAAAACACTTAAGTAAAAACAGAGCAAGCCTTAACAAGTCTAAACACCTGTCAAAGCTCACCTCTTGTCCAGATACAATCCACGTTAAAGAAAATGATTGGTGGATACCCCCCCTACCTCCAACAGCTGATGAGATTTGGTGGAAAACTAAACAGGGGTAGGAAACCAGTTGCTTTCTTTAACTTTTTCCACATTAAAACTGTAAGGACCGCACCCCTTCCTTGCCTCATTACTGAAGCAAAATAGGTCTCGGAATTGAAGGTAGTGCAAAGTCGGCAACCATACTTTACTGCCAGCTGAAGGATTAGAGACATGATAGATGTAACATCATTGCTGACAGATGTAACTATCAGAATATCGGTATTCTAGGAATAAGGCTACCTAGAAAGAAAATAGCGTGAAAAGTAGTGATACAGACCTAGTAAGTTGTATGATAAGTTAAAGGAAATGACCTGGTTCACATACATAATTAATTTAATCAACAACCTTTCCTTGTTCGTACATAACCACACTAAAAACTTGCTCTGGCAATATCAATTTTTCTGCTATGACTGCATGATATTGCTTTTTTTTTTCTCAATTTTTTTCCTCAACTATAGACTTGAATCATCCTTTGCTCTAGCTAAAGCAATGTTTTCCTCTTTATTCATCATCCAAGAGAAGCCTCAAGACATTATAAATCTGTTGGGCTTTGTCAATTATTATGTGAGAGAAAATGAGATGACCGTTGTTGATCAGGAAGAGAGGAATCAGCAATATGGGCAATGAATTACATGCCAATATCATTTTCTGCCAACTCAAGGATAAATAGTGCTAAGCCAGCAACAGGGGAAAAAAGGCTAATTGCAGGTTTCAGACTTTTTCTAACTTTCAGAGACAGACTGTACTTTTGTGCCTAACCCTACGTCCAGAGCAGCCTGCAAGTTTTGCAATGTTCACATAACACACTGTGTCCAAACAAATCAATTATATGTTGCTTAGCATGATGGTCTGGTTTGCAAAATATAGATATGCAGATTGGAAGTGACTGGTGCTCATTAACCTTAAGGATGGAGGCACTTACGGGGATGTGAGGTATGTGCAGAAATGATGCAAATTATGTAATTGAGGCAAATTACAAAATTCACATTTGAATGATGAAGTTACAATATCTGTGTGACATTATAGTCTACAAATGACCAGGCTCCAATTATCATACTTCAGACACATTATACAAAGACTTAATTCTCTGGAGAATTCTATAATGCTGAGAAACGTGCAAGGAAAAAAGAATATAATAACCAACAGCAAAGTGGATGAAGTAGATGGACTCAATTAGAGTAGTTAAGGGAGCACCATGAAAGCACCATAGAAGACCTAAAGGACAATGTTGGGGACAGATCCTCCTGTAGAATATTTATCTATATGGTTGCTAGGAATTGTCAACTTGCTCTAATTTTTGACACCAATAAACTCCTGAATTTACCTACTCGCAGACTTTGACAGGCTCTGAACTTTAACCTCAGTCACAAAGCTTCTTTCCTATCTTCTTACCAGTTTACTGGACAATATTAAGCATTAAATAAGGCAGGAGATATTTGCTTGCCTTTCTTGTTGCCTCTGGTTCCTGATGTCTATTCTTTTCTACTCCAACTTCTGTGACCCTTACCCAGTGAAATCAAATGTTTCTAACAAAGAAACAGCATTTGGAAAATTTGGAGGAACTTCTTTCTTAGGGCACAGGAATGGCAGGGGAAAAAAAATCTGTTTTCTTTTCTTTTCTTTTTTTTACTCCTAATTTTTCAGAGAATTGCTCTGCCCCCTGAAAATGTGCACATGCTTCAAAAATATTCATGGATATGTATAGAGTGAATCAAAAAAGTCAAAATGGTAGCTGTGAACCCAAGATCAAAGTCCTGCCTACTTTTTATTTGTGTTGCAAGCTTTCAGTTATGGGGGTCACAGCCACTATCTTGACTGCTTTACACACACACAAACACACAACAGATGCTCCCTGACTTGGAATAAATGCAACTAAGAGCACGATTCTGAAGAGGAAATGGCTCATAATAAATACTTTTGCATTCCTTTCAGCTGTTTCTTCTACTCAAAAGTATTTGGTTACTTTTAACTTTAAAAAATTGGCACTTCACTATATGTACACATATTTACCTCTCAATTCATGTAATTCTACAAGAGGAAGTGTACAGTGTTTTCTTTTTGATGTTGCTTAGCAAATATGAAAATATTCTTATCTTTTTCCTTATGCATTTGCTTTGTATGTAGTATGCATAACAAATGAGCAGCTTTCTAGACTGAGATGTGGATATACATGGTACTACCCTCTTATTTTAAACAGGTCTGACTGGGCGTTAGTTTTTGCTTTATCTTTATTATTAGTCAATGGGCATTAAAAAATACAGGTTTGAATGAGTCAGCAACACATTAGTTATTTTCTCTTGTCAGTGTCTACTTCTTCTTCTTTACATAAAGTTTATATTAATTCAGTATGCTATACTTGGGATATTGTTTGAAGTCTGTTCCAAGATTTTATTTAGAACATAGCAGGAACAATGTTAAACTATTAAAAATAAATAAACAAACTTGCACCAGCTGCCAATTATTTTCTAGCCATACTTCAGAGTCATAACTTGCCTTTTTAAACTCTGAATAGCATTGGCTATTGAAGGTTTGAATCTGTGGTGGAATTCAAATTTTTTTCACTACTGGTTCTGTGGTGGTGATTTGGTGGGTGTGGCGTGGCTTGGTGGGTGTGGCAGAGGAAGGATACTGCAAAATCTCCATTCCAACCCCACTCCAGGGGATGGATACTGCAAAATCCTCATTCCCACCCCACTCCTGGGGGAAGGATATTGCAAATTCTCCATTCCCACCCCACTCTGGGGCCAGCCAGAGGTGGTATTTGCTGGTTCACTGAACTACTCAAAATTTCTGCTACCGGTTCTCCAGAACCTGTCAGAACCTGCTGAATAGCACCCCTGGTTTGAACTCCTTTTCCTGGGCTTTATTCCTTGTGCCTCATCTCTAGTATTAAGGACATATGTAAGGGAGCAAAGTTTCCTGCATTGTGACTCCATATGTGAAGTCTCTTCCCAAAATATGTTTACATGCGTCCAATTCTTTTCTCTACTGCAATGTTTCTCAATCTTGGCAGCTTTAAAACGTGTGGACTTCAATTCCCAGAATTCCCCAGCCAGATATTTTTTGTATATTTTCAATTTTATAACAAAATATACATCACTTAACTAAGCAAAGAAACTGAAAAGCAAGGTATGGCAGGCATTTGCTTACTGAAACAAGGAATTATCTAAGGGAAGTTAATATCACTCAGCAGACATGAGATGCCTTTGAAATGTTCTTTGGTAAGAAAATCACAGCTCTACCCAATGTGACATCACCACAGAGAAAAGATGTCACATTGGGTAGAGCTGTAATTTCTGTGTTTACTTGGCATATTTACATGTGCTATGATTTTCACATTTGTTTTCTATTTTCCATTTAAAAAGTGGCAGGAAACCAGGAGATGGAGATCTAATCCTCCCTTAGGTATGCTTAGGAAAGCTGGCTGGATGACTTTGGCCCAGTCATTTTCTCTCAGACCAATCTACCTCACAACATTGTTGATGTGAGGAAATAGGAGGCAGGAGCATTAACTATGTCTACCATTTTGAGGTTTCCCCCAAAAAATAAGGCTAGGATAAAAGTCTAATCAATAAATAAATTCTGGGGCAATTCACTTTCAAATTATGGCAGGTTTGGAGATTCCCAAAAAGCATCAGTAACTACATATATAGAAATCATATGCATATATCTGCCTATATATATAATTCATGACCATATTCAGACTTAGATTTTCAGACTTACTAAATAATGTAAATGACTAACATATCTTCAACAATTGCTTGTAATAAAAAAAATATGTATGTGTATAATGTGTGTGTGTGTGCACTGTATGTGTGTGTGCCTCTCTGTGGGTGTATGTGTGTGTATTTAAAACAAAAATCCCCAAAGGTTAATCTATGATGTGCTTCATCTATTTCCTTTGGGCTTGCATGGGCTATTACTTTTTCATTAGAAGTACCCTAAGAACAAGTAAATGATCAGGAAAGGAGAAAAGAGCTGGTAAGAAAAGAGTTGACATTCCCTCTATCCTGTACAATGCATTTTTCTGGGGGCCCCCAATTCATCAGAACCTGGTCCCTGCCACCTACCCTCCCTCCCAAAATCCAAGTATGGCTTCAGGTCATGTATTCTTACCCAATGCACAGGTAAGCTCTTATATGATGAGCAAATTTAATAAATGAATTTAAACTATGAAGTACGTGAGTCTCAGCCCATGCTTTAGCTGTGCATTCTTGGAAATGATTGACCTTGAGATTTTCTCCTTATGCAGGCCTTAACCCCTGTACAGTTCTACCCCAGAAAGGAATGAAGGTTTGACCAGCCACGTTGAATGTAGGAGTGAGTCAATATTTGAAATTGCACAGGAATTGTGTACACCCAACATTGGACAGAAGCCCATTCGTATTATTGTACAGTACTCTGAAAATACCCAATAAGAATGAAGCTTTCTGGCCCTACCCTGGGCCAAACTTGGCATCTGCCTTACTGGCTCACAGTTTAGAATCTAAGAAGCCTATTTTAAATTTGGAAGCACTTGTTATGGTTTAGCTTTATGTGCGAATCAGACCATTATAATTGATTAAACCCTGGTTTAAGAGGCATGGCTTTGTGTTATACCAAAAAAAAAAAAGTGTTTTTACTTAAAGCTGTGGGCTTCTTTCTTTTTTTCTTTAAAAAAGAGAAAAGTTCAAAGCAATTATGAAAAAAATGTATTATTGATACAATAAGCTTTTTCAAACTTGTGCGGTTTAACAGTTAACAATCTGGAAGCTAAAGCAACAGCTCCAAAACCCATTAGTACAAATCAAATTTCATAACTATCAATTATTACATGAACACAGTGATAGGTTTCTACCAGTTCGCCCCAGTTCAGGCGAACCGGTAGCAGCGGCGGCAGGCTGCATCCACCTGCCCGGACATCATCATGGACACTCTGCGCATGTGCAGAAGTACCATGTATGAGCAAAGCAAGCGCGCACACACACATGCTCACAGTTCTGAACCGGTAGCGAAGGTAAGTGAAACCCACTACTGCATGAACAGCAATGTAGTCAGAGGGATCTTCTTTAGGATAAACCGGATGAAATCATTATCTTGGAGCTTAGCAGAAAAGGCCCTCTCCCTCATATCCTTTCAGAGCCTCATCAAATGCAATGATGAATGTCTTATATTATCAGGGATACAAATCCAGCCTTCAACGCTAGCATTATGAAAATCTGACTGGAAAGATGATTCATACATTCAAATGGCTGATTTAGATTCCACAAACCTGAAATACTGGTTTTGCTGACCTTTTTTATTCTTTCCAACCCGACAGAGTGTTGGAAATAAATTATGCTCTGTCGGCCTGCCCATCTTTTATCATCAGTAGGATGATAGAACAAAAAAGGATGAAATCTAATGTAGCAGGAGAAGCCAGCAAAAGAAAGATAAGAGTTCCAAACTAGGTTGGATCAAATGAAGGAGGGGTAGAGAATTTACCCCTCTAAATCATCCTCTGGGAAAGGCAATTGGGCAATAGCTTGTAATACTTTCAAAATGAAACTGTCTGTCTCTTTGGCATATGACCCAAAGAGGGTCTTTGGCATATGATCATATGGAGTCCACTTTGTGCAAACGGACAATAGTATGTAGAGACAAAGACAGCACATATGAACCCATCTTTATTAGACCCAAACATATTCAAAATATTAACAGATATAGCCATCCCACTCTCTCTGTGTGTGTGTCTCTCTGTCTCTGTCTCTCTGTCTCTCTGTCTCTGTCTCTGTCTCTGTCTCTGTCTCTGTCTCTGTCTCTCTCTCTCTCTGTCTCTCTCTCTCTCTCTCTCTCTCTCTTTCTGTCTCTCTCTCACACATACACACACATCAAGTTGTTAAGCAAACATTTAAGCACCTCTGGTAAATGTATATGTTTCAATGAATCTCTAAATGAATAAACGCTAATATAATGTTTACATTGTACTGAATTAATACACTTTTTAAGATTTTAATGCATATTATTCTTGGATATTTACAGATTCAAAATCTCTCTCTCTCTCTCTCTCTCTCTCTCTCTCTCTCTCTCTCTCTCTCTCTCTCTGTCTCTCTCTCTCTCTCTCTCACACACACACACACACACACACACATGACATATAGAGCTATTCACAGAAATAACATATATCCACAAACTGGTTAAGCCTTGGGGAACAAGTGAACAAACACTTCCCCCCAAGCATACAATATTACTGAATTAACCCCCCCCCCAAAAAAACCCAAAGAAATCTTGCAAGGCTACAGCTAGTTTGAAAGAATTCCAGAAGCCATTATCTGCCTACCTGTCCTACCCTGCTTTACCTTTTTTAAAAAAAAAAAAACCTGAGATCTGAAATTCCCCAGGTGTCATATAAAAATTGCATCTAGTGATGGGACCATGACAGAGGTATGTTGCAGTCCAGATCAAATCTACTTTGAGGCTTAAAAGAAGTCACAGATTTTGTTGAAGTTATACCTGTTCGCTGCAATACTAAGAAGTGAACAGATCAGGGGCGGGTTCTATTTACCTTTACTACCGGTTTGCAACGGGGCCATGCGCGCCCTTCTGCGCATGTGCAGAAGTTTCCTGACGACATCAGGGTTGGTGGGCGGAGCCTCCCGCCGATTTTACTACCCGAACCGGGGCTAACCCACCACTGGAACAGATGGCATCTCAGCATATGGTGTTTTGAATGCCACCATGTGGAAAGGCAAACTAAACAACTATTTCTGAGTGTCTAATAAAATACCATTCTGCAAACTGTTCTAAATCTTGAAATACAGCTTTGACCCTCAGCCAGTTAACTGGAGAATTTTAAATATCCCAGATAATGGAATATCTAAAAATGTGTACATTTGGAATTTCATAGCAGAATTTCATTGCAGAGCGTTCAGGACAGATCTGAAAGCATTATTTTTAGCACCCTTGTGATATATCATTATTTTCCCATTACTTTATATATTTATTTATCAAATTTAGAGACCACCCATTTCACTCATTGAGCAACTCTGGGCAGTGTACAATTAATGGTTTGGAGTACTAGGAAATGTATAATTATGTAAGAAAATCCCCACCTTAATCCAGCATAATGTTTTTGTTTATTTTCTTCTCAGCCCAGAAATTAACTGTACTTAGAAAATGACTTCATTTGTAATAAAGGCTCTTTGGAGATAAGCAGATGTAACAAATGTATGTACTATGGCTCAAGTATTGATGAAGTAGAGTCCATCTTAGATCTTAATATTTTTGTACAGAAAAATGGTAAACTTAATTCTGACATGTTATTGTTAGTCGCGAAGTCGTGTCTGACCCATCATGAACCCATGGACAACGTTCCTCCAGGCCTTCCTGTTCTCTACCATCCCCCGGAGTCCATTTAAGCTCACGCTGACTGCTTCAGTGACTCCATCCAGCCACCTCATTCTCTGCCATCCCCTTCTTCTTTTGTCCTCAATCATTTCCAGCATTAGGCTCTTCTCCAGTGAGTCCTTCCTTCTCATTAGGTGGCCAAAGTATTTGAGTTTCATCTTCAGAATCTGGCTTGTCAGGGTTGTTTTCCTCTAGAACTGATTGGTTTGATTGCCTTGCAGTCCAAGGGACTCGCAGGAGTCTTCTCCAGCACCATAGTTCAAAGGCCTCAATTCTTTGGCGCTCAGCCTTCCTTATGGTCCAATTTTCACAGCCATATATTGCAACTGGGAAAACCATAGCCTTAACTATACACACTTTTGTTGGCAGGGTGATGTTTCTGCTTTTTAGTATGCTGTCTAACTTTGCCATAGCTTTCCTCCCCAGGAGCAAGCGTCTTTTAACTACTTGGCTGTAGTCCCCATTTGTGGTGATCTTGGAGCCCAAGAAAATAAAATCTGTCACTACCTCCATTTCTTCCCCATCTATTTGCCAGGAATTGAGAGGGCCAGGAGCCATGATCTTAGGTTTTTTAATGTTGAGTTTTAAGCCAACTTTTGCACTCTCTTTCACCCACATCAAGAAGCTCTTTAGTTTCTCTTCACTTTCTGCCATTAGAGTGGTATCATCTGCATATTTGATGTTGTTGATATTTCTCCCAGCAATCTTAATTCCAATTTGTCATTCATCTAGCCTGTCTTTCTCATGATGTGCTCTGCATGTAAGTTAAATAGGCAGGGCAACAGTGTACAGCCTTGCCGGACTCCTTTCTCAGTTTTGGACCAATCAGTGATTCCGTGTCCAGTTCTCACTGTTGCTTCTTGATCCACATATAGGTTTCTCAAGAAACAAATAAGATGGTCTGGAACTTCCATCTCTTTAAGAAGTTGCCACAATTTGTTGTGATCCACACAATCAAAGGCTTTAGCATACTCAATGAAGCAGACGTAGATGTTTTTTTGGACCTCCCTAGTTTTCTCCATGATCCCGCGTATATTGGCGATTTGATCTCTTGAATTCTGTTGAATTGAGGCCTAAACCTTTTGCTATTACTCCTCCTTTTAGTGTAATCTTAATGTACATACCTTCCCTTCCCTAAAAAATCCAAACAACAAAATGAATATAAATCAACAATGAAAACAATATAGTGGAACTTTGGGAAAAGTGGATTTTTTTTGTAACAATATAACTACTGCAAAAGGTTCTTCACACTTCACCTGAATGTTTATTGGTTTATTGTGATTAGTTTATTGGTTCCTCCACCCCCACCCCCCAGTTTTTTAACTCTTTCTTTGCCCTTCATCATTTTGAGTTGAGTGCTTTTATGTTCTGTTAAATTCAGAAGACTTTGGCCTTTTGTTTCAGATAGCAAATATTCATTAGAAAGCCCAGGCTTTGTTTAATCATTATCCAACCTTGTATTCAGAACAGTGCAGTAAATATTCAAATAGAAAAAACACAAAATTCCAGTAAGATGTTTCATTTCCTAGTTACTCCTTAAACCCTAGTTACTCCTTGTTAACCCTTTTAGTCTCAGCACACCTGTGGCTTATTGGTCCCTTTCTGTAGCTGACAGTAGAATGTACAATGCACTTCACTGATTTTCTGAATCACTTCAGATGAACGTAAGCCAAGATATGAACAAAGCAGTAGATCACATCCCTGTAATCCTTTCTTAGGAACTGTGGTTAAAGTTGAAGCTTCCTAGCAAATTACATTGTTTCACTCTGAAACAGGAATCTAGAGTTCTAAGGAATATAGTACTAGAATAACACTAGGATAAGGATACCAATTTAGCAGAGATCCCATTTGGTGTAGTAGTACAGTAGTAGTATGTACAATAATAGTTAGACTGCTGGCCTAGAAAGCAGGAGACTGTGAATTCTAGGCCTTCCTTGGACATGAAAGACAGCTGGATGACTTTGGGCCTCTCACTCCCAGCCTCAGGAGGTTGTTATTGTAAGGAAAATAGGAGGCAGGAATATTAAGTAGGTTTGCTGCCTTGAGTTATATATATATTAAAAAGATGGGATAAAAATCTAAACATCATCATCATTATTATCATAATAGCGAATGTGAGTCTTCTTATTTTATAACTTTGTGTCTGTCATATTACAGGCCTTTCCATACTTATGCCTACAGGGGAGACGGTGTATTACTTCTTTATATTTCTTTTCTTTTTCTTTGCTATAGTTTTATTTTATTTTCTATTTTTCTTTCTATATTACTGTTTTCCCCTTCCCCCCTTTTTTTTTCTCTTTTTTTCTTTTTCTTTTTTATAATTTTCATTAGTTTTTAATCTGTTAACTCTAAGGTTTAATACAACTATTATAAAAAAACAGAATGAAATCTTTTGTTATAACTCAATAAGACCTTAAATACAGTTATGGGAAGACATTTTCACTTCTAGCAGAGAATAACAATAGACAACATCTAGCCACAATAGTTAATAGATTGCAGTTTAATGAGAGAGAGTAAAACTAATTAAAAAGGAGTGTGAGTGCTCTATTTCTAGACTTCTGTTCCTGTATGATGGAGGATCATATTCTTTATTTTTCTAGTTAACTTTCAAAAGAAATAGGAAAAAGTGAAGACTCTTTTGAGTCAGTTTTGACTCCTGATGAATACATGCAAGTGAGTTTCACTGCCTCCTCACCTTCCTTTAAAAAAAATAAAAACTTTGGAACAAACACTATAGTTCTGGGATGTTCTTATGGACTCTTATTTTAGTATTAATCATGCCCAACCAAACATAACTTTTGGGAATCAACCAAAGTTGAATTGATGCTGCCATTTGGTATAATTTTGCTAAATAGCTAGGGGAATACTCATGCTGATCATTTGGATTTACCAAAACATATAGGCCATTTTGTTTCATGGTTAGGAGGGGGCTGAGGCATAATATATGCAATAAGAGTCTCAGAGGGTTGGTCTCTATGTGGGTCAGTTGGATTTGGGTGAAGCTGAAATGTACTGCTACTAAGTAACTCTGAGTTTACTTAAGAAATGCAAGGTTGACTCATCTCTAATTTAGATGTATTAACGTATGTTAAAAGGACAGCAGAAGCATCAACTGCTATTTTGTGGGATAATTTCAAGAGTAAGTTTCAAGTTGGGGAGGTACAAATAGACTTTTGCTCTGAGGCTAGATTATGGCAGAAGCCTGTTTCACCATTCTAAATTATTAAGAGACATTTCAACTATCAGTGATATTAGCTGAAGTTTAAAACATGTAGCAGGGAAGGTGGGCATCTAAAATGGTCCCACATTGCCTTTTCATAACCATTGAATCTATATCCACAGGCTGAGAGTCACAGGATGAACTATAAACTTACTACTAATGTTGACTATAAACTAGAAGTAACCTTAAAAATGATACCAGTAATTCATCCCCAAGCCAATTTGCCCATCATCACTGTAATCTGTCTGCCTCACCTATTTCCTCTTTGTTGTTTCTTATCCTGACAAAACATCCTCAACTCATTTCAACCTTCCTTCATACTATTATTAATCCACTTGTTTTAACAGTATATATCATTATTATAGTTGGCTACACAATCAGCCAAATGTTTAGACTGGATTTGGCACTTTTATCCACCTAGGAGTCTTCAAGGACCTAGGATAGGCAGATTGAGATTTAATGGTGTTAAAAGTATCGTCACAGGATGTAAGTTGTTCCAAATAAAGCTGCCTTTTACAATTGACTGATGGTAATTTTTGTCAATGTAGATAGCATTTAAATTGTATTCTAGATATTATGGGATTGCATGCAAAGCATCTATTCATAGTAGTACTATCTTTGCTTTCTTTTGCCACAGTCATTCTACTTCTGTCTCCAGGCTTTTGATTCTGCTCTCTTCAGGTACTACAGCATTCTGTATCCAGACTTTATGTCTTTCTTATCAACACTTGTTAAGTCTGGAGTGTTGTGCCAGATGCTTATTATTGTTGCTGTGATATTAATAAATAAAAATTATAAATTTAGTTTGCTGGATTTAAAAGATGAGGAAGTTTAAATCCCAACTAACTGCAATGTGGGCTTTGAGTTTTGCAATAGTTTAAACAAAAATGTTGCCAGTGGTGCTTGCCTTATTATGCAAAATGTTATATAACTGTATTAAAAGCCAGGACTGTCAATGACAAGTCCACACCATTGTTCCTGTGAATACCATTTGCTTATTTATTTAAATATACCATTTATTTAAATACCATTTATTTAAATATACCATGGGTCAAAACAAAAGAAGTGCATACTTCAAATGGATTGAAGGACTTGGATATCCCTAAACTGAATGATCTCTTTGCCTTGATTAGTATATCCAAACCATGACATATATTTTTTAAATGCTCAGGTATCAAAAACTGTTTAATATGTGACACTAGGGAATAGTAATTCAAGAAATGCTAGTCTAGAGTTTCTTGAACCCATAGAAATAATGGCAGAATTTCTTGGATTCTGTCCAAAATATTGTTGTACTCCATCCAATGTCATTTTCTATGAGATGGGTGATAATTTGATTAATGAATGGATGAATAAATATCCTTAACCTTCTTATTTGAAGGGCTATAGAGACAGCATTATCAGGCAGACTTTGTACTCAAGGATTCCAAGTCAAGATGAAATGCAAACATATTATTTCTGCATTTTCTAGATTGGTTCAATAATTATGTTTGTGGATGCTTCCTGAAGTCTCCCTAGTTACAAACGTTGGGGAGAGTTTAAAAGATTGCACTTTGTGGATTCCACTAATGTGAGTTAGCAATGTAGTAGAGTGGATTTATGAACTAAATTTGCATTTTCACTACAGTTTAAATAATATTTATCTTTTTCTTGAACAATGATATAAACAATAAGCAATTTGTAAATATCTCAGGAAAAAATATTTTGGAATATTTAGAAAAATATTTTTTTAATGGAATAAATAATAGTAAAGTGTGTCTCTGTGTGTGTGTTTATGAAAATTATCTGTGGGATGTATGTGCATGTGCGCATCTGTGCATCTGTGCATGTGTGTATTTATTAGTTTTGTCTAATAAGGCATTTGTGTTTACCACTTTTTATGTAATGTTAAAGTCCATCTCTCAACCTTTTCAGGATGCTCAAGAAGCACATGGGGTAGCTGTACCAACACCATCTGTTCCAGACAGCTTTGAGGACAAGCTACCCGCAGGTAAAATGATAATTGAGATGGACGCTCACCATATCTATTATCTGCATATCATTAGCTATTGTTAACTATCTTATTTGACAGTGAAATCATAAATTTTGCTTTGGCATCAGTATATCATCTTGCAGTGTTAACACAATGTTGTTTTTTTGTGGTGTTCCTGAACTTTTGTGAAACTGTACAATCTATCATTCACATTTAAAAACTTAGGACTGAAACAAAAGGCAACATATTTAGATGTTGACCACATTTTATGGAAAGGGTCTTTCGGTGGCATAAGTAGGGAAACCATCTACCAGGAGGATAGAAAGAGCATTTCTGATTTTATTATTCCTCTTAAGGTAAGTCAGCCATGTAGAGGCTATAGACATTATGACAACTATGATTACTTTTAAGTAGTGACCATGAAAAAGCATTTTTTTAAAAAGGAATTGTTTTCAGCTTACTGTTGTTTTTGGTTTGGTACTGCTTTTATTGCTGTTATTTATGCTGTCTTGTTGTAGTTTTAGATGATAGCATGGATGTTTTAAATACCGTATTTTTCAGAGTGTAAGACGCACCTTTTTCCCTAAAAAAAGAGGGTGAAAATCTGGGTGCGTCTTATACTCCGAATGTAGCCCCGCCCAGCTTCTCAAACAGAGGTTTCAGAGGCTGAAAAAGCATCAGAAACGAAGCTTCAGGGGAAAAAAGCCCCCAAACAGAGCTTCAGAAAAGAAACCCTCAAACAGAGCTTCAGAGGCTTTTTTTCTGAGAGGCTTTCAGAGGCAGAAAAAAAAAGCAAAAAAAAAGCAAGGCCCAGAGCTCACAACCAAGGAACCTGTTGCTAAAATCCACCTCTGAGAATAGCCGATTGGGGGTATTCCGGGAGGCCAATTTACCTGCCAATCAGCTTTTTTCTTATTTTCCTCCCCAAAAACTAAGGTGCGTCTTATACTCCAGTGCATCTTATACGCCAAAAAATACGGTAGTTCTTTTATAGTTTATAGGTGGCATGCTGGAGAAAATTGAAGTCCTGGCTCCATTGCCACCTCTGTCCAGGTAGCCACAGAACAGTGTGCTAGGCATTTGGCTCATCTGTGCTCTCACCCAGCTTGTAAAATTCCCGAAAATTTAAGTTTTTGAGAGCTCGCTTCAGCACACGACTGAATCTGCAAGCCACCAAAAGTGAAAATGAGACCAGTGGTGGGTTCCTCCCAGTTCGGTCCGGTTCGGCGGAGCTGGTAGCGGTGACGATATGACATCACCGAACCGGTTCTCCCCCCCACCCTCCCATCCCCCCCCCCACATTATTCTTACCTTTTATTTGGTCCCACCCCCAATCTATTGCTGCCTCCTGAGTCCGAGCTGATGACTAGAGGGAAAAAACTGTTTAAATTCTTGCTGCGGGGCTTCAAAGGGCCGTCCTACAGCTGATCAGTGTTAAAAACAAACAAATGAGTCGGGTCGAGGACTGGTCGTAAGTGCGAGGACCTTCCAGAAATGACTCTGACCAGCTAGCCACGCCCACCTAGTCACATGACCTCCAAGCCACACCCACAAAATAAGCCACGCCCACAGAACCGGTAGTAAAAAAATTTAGAACCCACCCCTGAACGAGACCTGAAGCTTTGCAGAAGTTTTCCACTAGATCTTACATGGATATTTCAAATTGTTCTTTTATAGTCTATATAGTAGTATGCTGGTAAATGTTGAAGATGGCTCCATTGCTGCCTCTGGGATGGGACCTGAGCTGGGGTGGGATGTCTGGTGTGCAGGAGCAAATGGAGCTGAAAGGGAAGCGTAGAGAAGATCAATACATTGGTTTATTGATGGTGGTGGTGACAGCATGGAATGTTTTGATGGGAGACAGAGGGAGGTCCATTTGTGGGGAAGGCCTTCCTCGTGTTTAGTACTGATGATAGGTTGTAGCCATCCGAGTTCCAGCCCATGCCTGGTCAGCAGATTTACAGAAGCCTGGATTTTTGACTGTTACTGCTTAATACCAGATTGAGTAATAATAAAGCTTTCTTAGTTATGATCTTATCAGGGAGGAGTAGGACAACCTGGCAGGTGTTACCGAAACCTGGCTGAGGCCTTAACGGGGGAGTTCCCCTTTCTGAAATGTGTCCAGCTGGGTTCAGGGTATGGCACCAGGCAGGGTAAGGGGGAAAGTAGTTGTCATTTGGGAATTTCTGTTGGCGTTTGGAGGTGCTGCTGCCCCAAGTTGCCAGATATTAGACCCTTATGGTTTTTTTTTTTTTGAAGATACGCTTGTGGGATCATTGGGATTGTTGTTACTGTAACAGCATCCTGTGGCAGAGCAATTCCCCTACATAAATAAATAATCTGTATATTTATATTACATGACATTATTTCCTTAAAAAAAGAACTTATTGGGTTTGAGCCAAGAAGGATCTGACTATCAGTGTCTCAATTGATATCCTAGCCTTTGGCAGTTTTAATCAATCAAGAAGAATCCTACTACTTATATTCCATAACTGATAATAGCTAACAACCTACTAGATTTTTTAAAAAAATTCTGAATTTAAATTTAGTGACAAATATACAGCACAACAACGCTCAGTTAAGCTTGGCATACCTATTGCACAGGATGCCAGTAAAGAAATGTCTTTAACCATCACCATCCCCTTTATAGCTACAGAAGTACAATTTTCCTCTAGTCAGAACTTTTGAGTTGCATGAAGCTTGTAAAACTGCTTCCCTGCCATATGTAATTTTTGTTTATCTGATTGATTACCTGCCATCAAGTCAGTGTCAACTCTTAATTACCATAAAGTTCCTTCATCACATTTTCTTTAACTGGGGTCTTTAGTGCATTATCCATGCATTTGGGACATGAGTTTTGCTCAACAAATCTGTAGGGCAAAAGGAAGGTCACTTTAATGACAACCAAGCTTTTTAATGTGCTATCTGATAACTTTTCAATACCCCCATATTTTGTTCTGTTCATACTTTATTTTTAAATAAACACTTTATCTTTAAGATTATGAACTCAGATTTAGTTTTCTGGCCTTCCTATTCTGAGACCTTTCAAAACATTTACTACAAATGGAAAATATTTAGCATTGCTAGCAGGAAGGCTTGGCACAGAGTTGAGGGGAGCTATCATTAACTTAAATCAGCCTCTTAAAAGCAAGTTCAGCTAGTTTCTGTAGTCAGGTAGCCATGACAATTAGCAAACTTTTAAAAACATATACAGTTACTTCCTTGTTAATGAGCAGATCTACTTTGCCACAGTTCCTGTTTGCTGAGAATCAGAAAAAAATGTATTTTGTTTGTTCTTCTTTATAGCAACTCTTTATAGGCTTTCCAGCTTCTAAAGCTCTATTATCTGTGCCATCTCTGGAAGGAACATTTCCTGGATACCAAATAAGTGGGGTGCTGTGTGTAGGATAGGATAGGATAGGATAGGATAGGATAGGATAGGATAGGATAGGATAGAATAGAATAGAATAGAATAGAATAGAATAGAATAGAATAGAATAGAATAGAATAGAATAGAATAGAATAGAATAGAATAGAATAGAATTTTTTATTGGCCAAGCGTGATTAGACACACAAGGAATTTGTCTTGGTGCATATGCTCTCAGTGTACATAAAAGAAAAGATACATTCATCAAGAATCATAAGGTACAACACTTAATGATAGTCACTTAATGAAACAGTTGGAGATAGATGGTTCTTCTGTTATCCAGATCCTATGCCATAAATTGATTTATAAATAATAACCAATACTTTGAATTGCACCCAGAAGCCACCTGGCAACAAATGCAACATGTTTAACAGTGATGACACATCAGCATGCTGAAAGGCTGATATTATTGCTTGCACTGCTGCAGTTTGTACTAATAGCTTCCAGATGATCTCCAAGGTCAGCTCCATGTAGAACACATTGCAATAATCTGGATATGGAGACTCCAGGCTCTCCTCAGACCCATCCTTCTAACTCCAGATCTCAATGTCCCCTCTTTTAGTACTGGCCTTCCAGTACAGTGATGGTGAACCTTTTAGAGACCGAGTTCCCAAACTGCAACCCAAAACCCACTTATTTATCACAAAGTGCCAACATGGCAATTTAATCTGAATAATGAGGTTTTACTACCTAAAATAATGATAAACAAGGCAGAGTTCAGCTAATTGTTCTAAGAAAAACATGATAAATGGACTTTTATGCCCCTTCATTTTTTCCCTGCTTTTGAAATATTATATTCAGCAGCAATAAAAAAGAAATTTTTTGCAATATCATTTCTCTCTTTCTCCCTCTCTCTCTTTCCCTCCCTCTCTCTCTTTCCCTTCCTCTCTCTCTCTGCCTCTCTCTCTTTCCCTCCCTCTCTCTCTTTCCCTCCCCCTCCCTCTTTCCCTCCCCCTCCCTCTTTCCCTCCCCTTGCTCTTTCCTTTCCTCTCTCTTTCCCTCCCTCTTTCCCTCCCTTCCTCTTTCCCTCCCTCTCTCTCTCTTTCCCTCCCTCTCTCTCTCTCTTTCGCTTTCTTTCCCTCTCTCTCTGCCTCTCTCGCTTTCCTTCCCTCTATATATCTCTCTCTTTCTCTTTCCCTCCCTCTCTCTCTTTCCCTCCCCTCTCTTTTTCTCTCTGCCTCTCTCTCTCTTTCCCTCTGTGTGTGTATGTGTTTTTCTCTCTCTCTCTTTCCCTCCCTCTCTCTCTTTCCCTCTCTCTCTTTCTTTCTCTCCCTCTCTCTGCCTCTCTCTCTTTCCCTCCCTCTCTCTCTTTCCCTCCCCCTCACTCTTTCCTTCCCCTTGCTCTTTCCCTCCCTCTCTCTCTTTCCCTCCCTCTTTCCCTCCCTTCCTCTTTCCCTCCCTCTCCCTCTCTCTCTTTCGCTTTCTTTCCCTCTCTCTCTGCCTCTCTCGCTTTCCTTCCCTCTATATATCTCTCTCTTTCTCTTTCCCTCCCTCTCTCTCTTTCCCTCACACTCTCTTTTTCTCTCTACCTCTCTCTCTCTTTCCCCCACTCTCTATGTGTTTCTCTCTCTCTTTCCCTCTGTCTCTCTGTGTTTCTCTCTCTCTTTCCCTCCATTCCTCTCTTTCCCTCCCTTCCTCTCTTTCCCTCCCACCCCCCTCTCCCTCTTTCTCCCTCCTCCCTGGTGTGGGGGGAAAGGAACCCCTGAACTGGTGCTGGGTGGTGGGAATCTGATGTCTGGAGGCTGACAAGCCCAGAAGCTACATGCTGAAGACCAGCTGGCTGGCGGGGAGGCGGGGTGTCCCAACACAGGCAGCTCTGCAGGAAAAGCAACTGACCAGATGTCAGTTGCTTTTTTTTTTCTTCTGCCAAACCTAGAAGATGCAGGGTTGCATTGTGGCTGCACACTAAATTTCACTTTGCTGCACAAGACGCTGTGAGAGTAGGTGGCAGGCCATCGGGGCAGCAACAGCAAATGTACTACAATGAAGGCAGGATGCTGTTTCACACATTTTTTTTAGTCGCTCAAACTTTTGTTTCCCTGCAAATGATGGAGAGAAACGTGATGGAGAAATGTGACGGAGCTGGACTGGCGACAGCGTGCATGCCCACAGAGAGGGCTCTGTGTGCCACCTCTGGCACGCGTGCCATAGGTTCGCCACCATGGTTCTAAGTAGAATATAAACTGGGTAGATGTCTTCTATTACCACGCTTTGAGTGATTGCTTTAATACTTAACCATTATAGGCTATTAAAACACAATTTAGGCAGATGGGAGAATTGAACATTTCTCCCTGTCTCCCTACTATTATCCCTGTCATTATGAAATCCTACCAATGAAATTATCCTCTTCTCCCATAGAAAAATACTGTAGCTGGGAAGAAGTCTTTTTGAGAGGGGAAGATGCATTTATATTTCATCTCTCTGCTTTATATGACTATATTGAGTTGCATTAATGTCTGTGGTGTATCCTTTAAAGCAAAGTTGATCATGATGTTAAATGTCATGTACATGTACAGTATATAAATAATGTATAGACATTTTGGGGTACTTAATAAAAATAATATGGTAGGAAAAAACATGATTATTAATCCATCGGAAGCAGGGGAGAAACTTAAACTTTCCTTCCTGCTGTTATTCAGAATAAATTGTGTCATCTGTTTTGCTTCTTATCTGTAATCCCAAATTACTGCTTCCCATGGGAGCAGAAGCTCTTTGCTTTTAGTTTGACTCTTACGCAATGGCAGCTTCCCCAACATAAAGTTCTACAGATATTTAGGGATGCAGCTCAAAGTTCACCACCCAGAATGTCCTCTGGTCATGTTGGGATTTTGCCTTCTACATTTTGCAATCCTGGTTCATTTGGGGGAAGGCAGGTTACAGAAATCTACTCTCCTGCATCAAAAGGAACAGATTCAATTGCAAATTATAGATATGTCTATTACAGGAATAGACCTTTTTATTGTTCAATAGAGATTCCAGTCACCATGTGAGCACACACTGCTCTCTTAAGTATGATAGAAAAAATTGATGTGGTTGCTGCAGTAGTGATTATGTCCATTCATAATTTGCCTCTTAGGACCCAAATGAGCTTCCCCTAAAGAACTTCCTACTTGTTAAATTAGAAAAAGCATCGGTGACTGAAACTTCCATTTCCATTATAAAAACATCAGTTAACTTACTGCAGCATCTTAAAGAAAATCAATTGAAAACCAAAAATTGAAGGCATTATAAATGGATTTGTACTTGTTTTTCTGAGTTTTCATGACCGGGGTGCTGGGAGGGGAGGAGCTATTTTCTCTTATTCCCTTCAAAACCTTTTCAATGTATTTCTCAATATGGTCCAACAGAAAATATTCACTTAGATAAATTTACTCTTTCTGGTGTAAAATGAGAGCAATGCAATATATTTATATATGTATGTATTGTTTTCTTCCTAGGTTCACAAATCAATGGCAGTTATAGAAAGTACAATTCAGTCATTGATCTGAGGACAAAGCCATTTGGGGAGGATTATTTGGATGATGACTACATTCCACCACCACCTTCAATTCCTCCTCCTTCACCACCACCATTTTCAGTTGATTTACCACCAGTTTCACCTTCTGTGGTAGTTCCACCTCCACCTTCCATGGTAGCTCCACCTCCACCACCAATGACTCCTCCACCTCCACCACCAATGACTCCTCCACCTCCACCTCCACCAGCATTGCCAGCTCCATGTCTTTCAACTATGGCTCCACCTTCATTCCCATATTCTGATGTGCCTTCTCCCAGTACTCCAACTCCACCAGACTTCATTCCTCCTCCCCCTCCTCCTCCCCCTCCTCCTCCAGAGTTTATGGATACTGCGGTATCTTCTATTCCTCCAGTTTCATTACCAGTACATACACAACTCTTCTCAAATGGTGTGTCCAAATGGAAATCAGAAACTTCTCTCAATTCTCCAGCAATACCTATTCACAAGGAGACACAGTTACCGCAGTCCAGCCCAGAGCCTCATCTCACTTTCCCCAAATCATTAAAAGTACCCCCTCCAACTCCCATGAGAACATCATCTATTTCCTCAGGAGAAAAAGACTCCAGTCCCAAAGAATATTTTCCTAGATTGGTACCTGACAGTCACACTCCTCTGTTACCTACTGTATCATCTGCTACCATAGTTTACTCAGAGGCAGAAGCTAGAGCCAAAACTACTATGGAAAAGCATTCTGCTTTAGTCACAGAATCTGAAACATCAGATTCCAAAAGACACCCACGGAAGAAAAAACAGAGTTTATCTTGGTCCACCGAAGAAAGAACAGAATTTTCATCTCCAGATCATGCATCGTCTGATGATGATATCTGGAAAGAACGTTGCAATTTAGATAAGTTGAAGAATGAACTGTCAACCCTACTGTCTTCAACTTGCAGAAAGGAAGACCGACCAACTGAAAGAATTACAGTTTCTAAAGCTAAAGGTACAGATATTGATAGCAACAATGTTACTACAGATGAATTAAAACTAGTTAAGCATGATGTGAAAAAAACACACTTATCACAAGGAGTGGAGAATGAGAAGAAAGAAAAGAAATGTGCCAATAATTCTCCAGCCAAATCTTTCACCAAAGATGCTTTCTCAACTACAGACAAATTTCCCACCACTCAAGCAAATTGTGCTATGAAACTGAAAGAGGAGTTGGAAGCTTTATTGATTCCAGTCAAGGAAGGAGGCCCACCTTTGGCACTTGCAAACCTGAGACATAATCCAGAAACAAGAAAACAAGTTACTCTTCATTTTTCCAGCAATAAGGTCAATAATGGTGAGTTAAAATTTTCAACAGCAAAATTGGAAGGTACAGAGAAAGAACCAACAATGCCTAGTTCTTCTGTCCACACATACAAGTCACCAGTTTCATCTTTAAAACCCAAAAGTGAATATTTGGCTCCAGCTACATCTTCCTCTTCTAATTCTGAGGCTACCTTAGTCACACAAACTGCTCCTCCCATCAAGGATCCCTCCGTGCAATATAAGACTCATAGGTCGAGATTGGTCCCTGTTGACAGCCTTGTCTCTGCAATGTCTTCCCAAGCTACACATGATGGACCCAGCAGCCCAAGTAATAATGAAAATCAAAGAGATTCTACTGGAAACATGCCCTCAACAACAACCAAATTATCTAGGAATGCAGAGCAATTGAGCAGTGATATTCTGTTCCATCCTGTTACAGGAGAAAAAGTAGAGAAAGGCTCTCCAATGGCTCTTCTTCTGGCTGCACAACTGCGGGCCAATAGAGTTAAGTGTTCCACTTCTGCCTCTCAAAGTAATAGTGCTTTATTGGAGAAATCTCAGCTCAAGTTGAATAATAGCAGCCAATCAGAGAATGGGTTATCTACCATTTATTACAGCAATTCAAAACCCAACTCTATCAAGGTTGTCCCAAAGTCCCCACACCCACACAAGGATTTATTGGCAGTCTCCGAAAGTAAGCAGTGTAATGGATCAAGTGCACCCAACAACAATATCAGGAGTTTGTCAGGACAAAGTGAAAATATGCCACAAATATTCTCCAATGCTACTGAACAATGCAGGAATACAGTGAAATTCAGGGAGATAAATGAATCTCAGAGTTTTCCATCAAATAAGTGTGGTTCTTCTATTTTGCTTCAAAACTCAAACTCCAGTCACTTGAAGCAGCAAGATCCACTGAGCACATCCGAAAGTCCTTTTCATTTTTTCCCTCCACCCCAAAACCATACAGTTAAGAAGGATCAGGTGGAAGAAGGATTCAATTATGAAATAATTCCTCCACCACCAGAGTTCAGCAATGATACCTCTGAAATCCGAAAGCTTCCTTCAGATACTCAGATCTCAGATATGCAACTTAACTTCAACAACTCAAGCTATAACTATGGTAACAGTTACTCTCTGACATCAGCAGTCCAAAGGCCAAGTGACTATAGTCACCATTATCCAGGTGGCAGCTATACCCCCAATTACCTTAGTAGCTGTTCCAATAGCCGCCCTCTAATTAAAAAACGCCTTTATCTATCAGAGACTGATGACTTATATAGTAGGACAGCTATGTCTGCTCGCAGTATGAGCACACCTAGCTCCTATGGCTACAACTCTTCAGCTGTGGAAGGGATTCATCGAGCAAATTATTCTCACAGAAATGTTCCCAATGGTACACAGGGTCGAAGGGTATCCTTGGAATTACCTGGAAAAATTGTAACTTACAATACTTCTGTCAATGATGTCCAGTATAAAAGCCAAAATGGAGACTATTCTACCAATGCCTCTGGCAGGTATGTTTCATTTGTCATAAATATAGGAGTTGTAATGTGAGTAGGGGCTGCATGGAAATATTTTGGCCAGAAGTCAGTATGCAAAGCTGACATTCTGCAGTTTCTTTTGTCCAGTATAATGTAAGCAATCCCTCCTTTTTAGAGTTACAAGCTCATTTTCTATTTAAAATCAAGTTATTATTCAGTCAGGTGACCAGATGACTATCCCTTCAGCCAAATGCCTGCTTCTTCCATACTTATTCCTACAGCTAAGATCACTATCAAAATCACCAAGAGCTCAGCTGAGAGGAAAATACTGTATTGCTAGTGGGTGACTGTTTGATCTGTGCAGCTGTTCATTTCAAATTATATTTAGAGAGAAGACATGGGTACCAAGAAACTTATATAATTCAACAGAATTATTGTTTCCAGGTAGACTGGCACTTTAGTTACGGTATTTTTGAAACAGAAGCAAAAATATTCAAACCATCCAGATTATTATTTATATTGGTAAAATAATTAGAATTTAGCTTATTAGAATTTAACTGAGAAAGCCATTATGCCAAAAAAAAAATCTGTATTAAGTATTTCATATTTGGTATTCGTGTTTCTGGTAATCAAAGTCTATCTCACTAACAAAATCTACTTTGATTTGAAAAGTTTCTTTCTTTAACAGTTTTATCTTGTACTTAGAATGAAATATACCTCTTAATTGAATCTTATTTATTGCTAAGAATTTCTATTGAACTAATGATAATTTTTATATTTCTTCTGTTTAGGCCTTTCCACGTTAGTCCACAATATGGAACTCTAAATACATTTACTGTCAGGCCTGGAACAAGACAACCCATTTCTTATTCCTACCAAGGCCTTCATTAAGACTTTTCTGTCAGAAGCTCTGCATCTGCACACAGCTTGGCCCAATCTTGTACTCAATCTGGACCTCATTCTTTGTTCTGTATTATAACTCGCCTCTGTAGGGTCTGTATCTTTTTGTAAACATATTAGTTTTAAGTTATTCAGACAATGTTAAGAATGAGTCTTATGAAGCTATCATGGTAACAAGCGTCTTTGCATAATGTAAGAATAGCTATGTGATTCTAGGGCACATTTGACTAATAGGTGTATGCTTTGAAAAGACGGGCATGGAGTAAATTTTACCTTACTAGCACCATCTTTACAAACAAGCATTGGTCATTCAGGGAAAGCAAGCAAAGGAGGAAGAATGCAACAGAATGGTGAAGCAGATAATCCATGATCCAAGATGAAGAGTGTAGTTCAACAACCCACTCATGGCTACTCTAGATCAGCCATACATGGCTTAGAAAGCCAGCTGTTATCTAGAAGAAAATGGCACAGTTGTGGGAAAAGAAAGGAAGAGTTTGGAGGAATAAAGGATGAGCAAGAGAGAAGGATTAAATTTTTGTGATACTTGCAGTTTCAATAGTGCTAGACCAAAGAAAATCGACAGGAGCTTTTGTCTATGGAGATTCTCATTCATCCAGGTCATGGTTATCCCAAAGTTGTTTTTGAAGGAGCAATTGACCTTTTACTTCTCATCCAAGAAGCTTTATCTCTGAGCCCCTTGAAAAAGCATCTTTGGGATGACAAGAGCTTTTCTTAGCAGTGCATCTCTAAGTTGTACCCACTAATTTTTTGTTTATCACATCATTGTTAGAATCCTGAATAGAAAAAAAAAATAGAAACCCAGGGGCCCTTGTCAAATATTCTTAGATCTTGCAAAATATTTGAGACCAAACTTCTTCAAAATCATTTTTAGACAGTCATTTAGGTTTTGCATTTTCTACATTTACAGATAAAAATGATAGCCATTCTAAAGACACTAATATAATTCTTGCAGTCCCCTTTAAAAACACACAGCTGAATTTAATTTGGGAGTCATTTTTAATTAAAAACTGTACAAGATTTAAATGAACCAAACAACATATATCTGCCGGGATAACGATTCATTGCTGCATTGTTTTAGTTTTCAAGAATGCCATTATTCTGTCTGCAACCTTGTTTTTCTTGTGGTTTCTTATTGTGATTTAGGAGTTAAAAAATATTTAATGGATATGAGAGATGTTTAGTAGAACAGGTGCCGGCATCTATACAAATTAAACCCAATTATATCTCTAATTGAAGGGGAAAGCAGTGCATGCTTAAAGGTCACCTTGGAAAATGTCAAATATGTTTGTTTGGAGGTAAATCTTATTCAATGGGATTTACTGTCTAAGTAGAGGAAAAGAGCTGTAATCCATTTTGGTTTGTACTGGTTATACATGAGAGTTACAGGTAGTTTTTGAATTACCATCATTTGTTGAGCAATTGTTCAAAATTACAGCACTGAAAAAATGACTTACAAATGGTCCTCACACTTGGGACCGTTGCAGCATCCCTGCAGTCATGCGATCAAAATTCACCTTGCCAGCTTGACCACTGGCATGTATTTTTGACAGTTGCAGCATCCTGGGATCATGTGATTGACATTTGCGACCTCTCCAGCTGACAAGCAAATCAACGAGGCAAGTCAATTTGCTTAATGGTCACGTGACTCAATTTAACAACTTCAACTGTTAACAACCATGGGCAAAAAGATCAGAAAATTGGACACAGCTCATTTAAGAGCCACCTTGCTAAAACAATAGAAATTCTGTTTCCAGTTGTGGTTGTAGTTAATGGATTACTTGTAGTCCAATTATCTATGGATTTAATTTAATTTAATGTAATTTTTAAAACTGAGTGGGAAAATGGCCTTCTCAATTTATTTCTGTTAGATTTTGCAAAGGAACAAGTATATAGCCATTATTTTTATATATTTAATAGATAACTTAGTTTAAATGATAAAGCATCCATGAAAGAGACCCAAAAGAAAATGGATTGACAACATCAGCAAGTATTGCAGACTCAATTGGCAAAACAAAGCTCAGGACCATATTGGTTGGAAAGAGGCAGAAGAGGCCTTCATCCTGCTGTGGACAATGACTAAATGGTGATGAAGAAGATGATGATGATGATATGATGAAATTATAAAGCATGTAACTTCATGCTGAGTTTGCCAGGCAGCAGATTCATTTTTAGAGAAATATTTTGGCAGAATTATGGTGTAGTTTGAGTTCAATTTAAATCACTAAACTAAGGAGATGGTTATCTGTGCCCTAGGGATGCTTCCCATTTAAAGCAATCAAATGTATCAAAACATTTAAGTCAAAAATGGCTTAAATAGGTGTAATCTGCAAACCATCTTCTATATTGTGTTTATTCACTCTATTTACATATTACTTTATTTCTTGCATATATATATATATTCGGGAAAAGACCCGAATACACCAAAACTTGCATACCTCTACCCGTGAAAATCTACGAAAACATATATATATGTGTGTGTGTGTGTGTGTGTGTGTGTGTGTGTGTGTGTGTGTGTGTGTGAACCTAGAGTAAAGCCACCTCTATCAGGAGTCAGAATGAATTTACTTTAAACAGAAGATGGGTGGGATGAAAGGAAGTAAGTGGTTAGTTATTTTGTTTATGGTTTTTTCCCTTTGATTATTATTTTTTTTTGTTCTGTATTTTTACTGCCAGGATGGAAAGACGTACTTCTGTGATTTTGCTGCCTCATGTGTCAGAAGAACTGCCCTGCCATGATTAAGTATCCATTTGTTTCTCTGCTTCAGGCAAGGGAACAACTTGGACTAGCCCTGATTATAACCTTTGATACTAAGATAAACTGATTGAAAAAAAATGTCCTCACCCTCTTGTCTATAAGATCTAGGAGGCTTCTGACCTTCAGTAGAAGCAGGAGTTTGTCCACATGTCCAATAGTGAGAGATTCTGTTCAGGAAACTCCCCATGTGTGCATTATGTTTTAAAATGGAAACATTGGATATTTCCAGTATGCAAGTAAGGTAGTATTTTCAGTAATTCAGCATAAATGTTACATGAAATTGTCTTAGATTTTACCTATATTGACCATTCATATGATTAGTTTTGACCAAACTCCGGTTTCAAAGAAATAATAATTTTGATTGATTATTGCTTATTTTGGCAGGAGACATAAAACTATTTAGAAAAACAATAAACAACAGCTTTGTATTCTCAGAATCTTTTCAAAGTTCTGAAACTCATTTCAGACTGCATATTTGTAAACAATCACTGAGATATGCCACATCAGCAGCATAATAATTGTGTATTTTAAAGCCAATCATTATTTCTACACTGTTTTTAAAAACCATCTGGCCTTCTCAAATGATTTCTGCATGATGTCTATGGAGATTCTCAGTCATCCAGGTCATGGTTGTCCCAAAGGTGCTTTTTCAAGAGGCAACTGGACTTTCTGGTTTTTCTTTGAAGACGTTTTGCTTCTCATCCAAGAAGCTTCTTCAGAAATGTCTTCAAAGAAAAACCAGAAAGTCCAGTTGCCTCTTGAAAAAGCACTTTGGGATTTCTGCATGATTTTTTATATGCTGCTTAGTCTGGAGTTCAAAGAGTGGTCATTCAGCTAATGATTGCTTATTCTAAACTGGTCAATATCTGACTGCATAGAATGTCAGTCAATGAAGGGTCCTTCTGTCTCAAACTGGTTATCTGCTAAGTGTACTGATTCAGGGCTTCCAATGTTTGGTTAACTAACAAACTGACTTTCCCTTTTCCTTTCTAGAAGAAGCAGAAGTTTCTAATTTTTCTTGCACCCAGTAAAGGCAGTCTGTATATTTGTCCTCATGAATTTGTATACAATTGTCTGCTTGTTTTTGTTTTGCTTTATTTTAAATAATTTAAAGTATTCTATGAGGTGGTTTGAAGGCGAGTTCAAATTCTAATACAATAGTATTGCTATAATTTTAAAATACATTTTATTGCTTTTAAAGTAATAACAGCAAAAGAAAAAAAAAGCAAAGCACAAAAAATATATTATCAAAAAATACACAAGTACTTGTAAAATAAGTGAAAAAATGCAACAGAAAATATAATGTATAGAGTATATGTTCTTAGAACAATAAAGTTGCAATTCTATATAGAATTATCAAATGCAAACATGAAAGTGTGTGTGCGTGTCTGTATGATTATTGTGTTTTTCAGCCTACTGTACTTTGTATAAATTGCTGCCCTATTTCCTTGCATTTGTCCATACAAAAGAAGCGTGATGGCTCAGTGGCTTAAAAGATGCCAGAAAAGGTCTATGGTCCTGCAGTTCGAGTGTCACCACTGCACAATGGAATGAGTTCCCATCACTTGCCCCAGCTCCTGCCAACCTAGCAGTTTGAAAGCATGTAAATGCAAGTAGTTAAATAGGTACCACTTCAGTAGGAAGGTAACAGCATTCCTTGTTTCGCCATATGCTTTGTGCTGTGTAGCATGAAACGTCAGAAACGTCTTCAGACAGCTCTGACTCAATGGCTTAAAGAAACACCGATGAGCACCGCCCCTTAAAGTGGGCTATGACTAGTGGAGAAAAACCTACAGGGACTCCTTTATCTTTTTTTATCCATACAAAGTCTGCATTTATAGGCAATCTGCTCACAGATGGGGTAATCAGATCTTCAATCCATTGAGTAAGTGGAGCCATTGGAAACATTCTTTCCCATGTTGCAATATTAATCTTTTATCTATAATAAGGACACAGAAAATCCACTTATGTTGTCCAATGCCATGCACAGGTATGTAATTTAAGAGAATATTATCCTCTGAAAATTTTAGCTTTTGTCACACACTCACATTTATACAGTCCATTACTTTCTCCCAAAACTTGGTAAGTATAATAAAAAATATGTTTTAGAGAAACATTGTCCTTATTACATCTTCCACAAAATGTTGTTCTAGAATTTTTCTTTTTCTATACAAATGTAATGGAGTCCAATAAATTCTAAATTTTTGTTGTTGTATAAGTCATAGATTAAGGTCAATTTAGATATAGAAGTTAAAGCACTCTTCCATTGTCTAGGCAATGTAGAAACCTCTAATTCTTTATTCCACTCATCTTTTAACAACTGCATGTCAAAGTGATTATTGATAATAAATATCTAAAGAAACTAATACACTAGCATGTTTTAGTTTTAAAAATTTGTTGTTCTAGTATCCTAGGTCTTAGAAACTTGAATGTTGCTGATCAAAACAATGTTGTTAACAGAAGTACTGTAAATATTACCACTGAGCTATATCTGATAGATATTTGTCTATTACTACAATTTATGTTTAATTTCATCCATATCATCTATCAATTGATCAAAAGTCAATATTTCTGCTTCCATTCAATTTTTCCATATCAGCATCTTTTCCCCAATTTCTCCATAAAGTCAAGTTTGCATAGAAAAAAGGATCAAATCTTTTTATTCCATTCCATAGCTTTCTGATGTTTCCAGAAATATTAAGAGTTCTATTATACTGTCCATGCAGTCAAAGGTACTATATATGTATATTCCAAAGTTGTTGGAATATTAACACTCATTGTTGGCTTTCAGTGTTGAACATTTGACAATAGGTAGAAAGCTTGATGATAGAGTTCCAGATTTGGGGAACAGAATCCTCTTATTAATTGGTAACTGCATTTTCTGTAAACATATTCTCAGAATTGAAGAACCAAATTAACTTTTTCTAATCAAAGAATTTATTTTGTGAAATATTTTCCAGATATTTGGACAGGAATTCCTCTCAGAATCTGGAAATAATCTGGAAACTAATCTGGAAATAATATTCATTTTGTGAACATTCACCTTTCCTCAAAGAGTGAAGTTTAATGACTCTTATCTATCCATGTCTGAAGAAATCTCTTTATATATTTTATTTACATTACATATTATTGAGTTATATCTTTTGGTATATACATACCTAAACATTTAATGGATTTGTTACAAATACAGAACTGATATTCCTTAAATAGATGGGTAACTAAATTTCCACCAGTTGGCATCAACTCCAATTTGAACCAGTTAATAGAATATCCTGCTATTTTATTAAAGCTATCTATCATTTGCATCAACAGTAGAATAGTAGCATGAGGTTTAGAAATAAAGAATACTATCTGCAGATAAAACCAAAGTGATGCACGACCCTGTAAATCATCTTATGTTGTCTAATAGCATAAGCCAAGCATTCCACACAAACAACAAAAAGCAAAGGAGAAAGTGGGCATTTGAGGTTGGCTCCTCTAAAAATATAGGAAAGTAGCAGAAAATATATACTAATTTCAAAGGAACTCCAAATCCATTTAATGCAGCTAACTTATACTGCTTATATATTTTGTCAAAAGCTTTTAGCAGATTGGTCTTAATTTTTATTCACACCACAGACACAAGGCCAAGTTTTAGGGTTTTCAAGGAAATGCTCCATTTTTAATTAAACTTGCTGACCTTATTGTCTTTCCTATCCATACCAAAGGAATCATCTGAAATGGAGAGGCATAGCTGATGGAGCAACAAGGGCAGGGAATCTTGCTTTACTACTTTTACTGAGTCATACCATAAGCAGAATACATATTTTACAAGCAACCTGTGCAACTCCTTTCAGCAAGCCCTAACCAGAATGCCTTTTGAAATAGCAAATACATTAATCCTTCTCTGCAATCAAAGCAAAACTTTGGGAAGCTTGAAACAAGCCAGTTATGCTTGATCCCATGAAAAACAGTAATCTTATACATAGCTCACACTTTTGCAGCACTTTTTTTAAAATAGTGGCAAAAGCATCAGAAACACAAGACAAGTAGTAAAAAGAAGGCAGAGTACAATCGAATCTACTGGAACAGCTACTTTGAGAATTCTTCAGGCTCCGTTCTGAGTTCCTACACATTGATCTTTGTTAGATGCCATATTTTTTTTAAAAATGTTTTTATTTAAACCTCAGCAAGGAAGGTTAGTCTTCTGCTTGGCACAGAGTCTACACTGTGAAATCTCTCATGCTGGGAGATTTTCTCTGATGCAGATTATCTCCATCTTTTGGGCTATGGGCCCCATAATTTCCTAACCTTGGCTATGCAAGCTGTTGGATTTGAAGTCTTAAATATATTTTATGTCTTTCCTTTTTTGGTTCTTGGAAACTACAGCAATTCCTATAAAATTGCACAAGTGCTCTGGGGATTTTTTTCTTCTTTGGTCCTAAATATACTAACTGCATGCTTTCAGAAACAAGTTTTAAGAGTTTTGTTCACAGAATTTCTCACACCCGTTTCTTGTTAATAGGGGATTCTGGAGGGAACTATTGTAGGGATTGCTGGAATTTATCAAATACAAGGATAAATCCAAATCTATTGACCTGTAGCCATGCCAAGTGTTTAATTCACACACTGCACTAAATTATAATTTGGTTTGTTTGATGTGAACACAATTCAACCACTGTGGTTTATCAATCATGATATAGAGCTTAAATGCATGATGTAAACACAGACATGTTTTATTTATTCAACAAAATAGTTAAACAATCCTTATTGTAGCACATATGGGAATTGTCTCCATGACATAAAACTGTTTCTGTGAACAGAGGAAGTTGACAAAAGAAAGATTGGCTCACAGAAATGTAGTTTGCCAGGGTTTATCACTAGTGTGAATCCAGGCACACTGGATTTATGGATCATTCAAACAGGCATGGAGCCTGTGGTGATGGAGATCTTAATTACATATTTATTGAATGACAAATCCTTGCCAAGTATAGTCCTGGAAATACCTCACTTGTCATATTGATTTTTCCCTCTAGAAGACCCTTTATCCACTAGAACAGTGATGGCTAACCTTTTCCGGACTTAGTGCCTAAACACCCAAAATGCAGTGCGCGTGCGACCCTGGTGCATGCGCCCCACCCCGCACATACAGTCCTCCATGCGCCCTACCTCCACGCACATGCATGCATGGTCTCCCTGCACGAGCCCCTCCCCCTGCGCATCAGACCCGAAGACCAGCTGGCTGGCAGAAGGCATGCACAGCAAAGGCTTATGTGCCATCAGAGAGGGCGCTGTGGGCCACTTCTGGCATGCGTGCCATAGGTTCGCCATCATGGCACTAGAAGATACAAGAGATACAAGAAGTTAGCTGCCTTGGTGAGGTATTAATATAGGAAGCTTAGCTAACAACACGAAAGCAGCATATACTTAGGGGAAAGTGAACATATAATTTGGGAAATATTGATTTTATCAGTTGAGAAAAAACAGAAATTATCTTATTAGGCAAACAAGATGGCAAATTTCTTGCTTGTAAATTATATGGGCACAAGAACTTTTAATTACAATTGAACAGGAGTCAGTTTGTGATATGCTTCATGAACAGTACATATGATTTAGAATAGAATAGAATTTTTTATTGGCCAAGTGTGATTGGACACACAAGGAATTTGTCTTGGTGCATACGCTCTCAGTGTACATAAAAGATACATTCATCAAGAATCATAAGGTACAACACTTAATGATAGTCATAAGGTACAAATAAGCAATCAGGAAACAGTTATCAATATAAATTGTAAGGATGCAAGCAACAAAAATTACAGTCATTAAGTGGAAGGAGATGAGTAGTGGGAACAATGAGATTAATAGTAGTGCAGACTTAGTAAATAGTTAGAGCGTTGAGGGAATTATTTGTTTAGGAGAGTGATGGCATTCGGGGAAAAACTGTTCTTGTGTCGAGTTGTTCTGGTGTGCAGTGCTCTATAGCGTCGTTTTGAGGGTAGGAGTTGAAACAGTTTATGTCCAGGATGTGAGGGGTCTGTAAATATTTTCACAGCCCTCTTTTTGACTCGTGCAGTATACAGGTCCTCAATGGAAGGCAGGTTGGTAACAATTGTTTTTTCTGCAGTTCTAATTATCCTCTGAAGTCTGTGTCTGTCAGAGCCAAACCAGTTATAGAGGTGCAGATGAGATTCAATAATTCCTGCATCAATATGATCTCCAAAACCATGGGAAATAATTATTTCACTCTGCATAATATTGGCCAGAATGAAATATTTAAAAACAAATTAAAAACAAATATTGTATGTATTTA
Source organism: Pantherophis guttatus (assembly GCF_059756535.1). NCBI lineage: Eukaryota > Metazoa > Chordata > Lepidosauria > Squamata > Colubridae > Pantherophis > Pantherophis guttatus. The sequence continues at coordinate 42,195,368 of NC_142065.1, read as the reverse complement.
AACAAACATTTTCCGTTTCTTGAAGAATCAACAAAATACCTGAAGAATTGTCACAATGAAGAAAGCCTTCACCTATTCTCTATTATATTAGGATGCATGTCATGGAATAATGACCTTAAGATTTTTATCCAGGTTCAGGTAGTAGTCTGAAAGACATAGTTACTTTACTTAGCTAGAGATATCCTCTGGCTGCACAAGGTCCATAGTTCCTCTTTGAAATAAAGAATGAATATCCTGATACATAGGGCAAATTGCAGTAAAGTACTATATTCAGCAAAGCTAAATAGTAACAATCTGCCTCCTTGTGGTACAACAGTGGAAATATCCACTGCTGGTAATGGAGAAAAGCTTCAATTATTTACTGAACAGTTAGACCATATTCGTGTAGCACAATGAATATTAGCACCCCACCAAACATTTTTGGTGTTTGATCTTACATTTCATGGGAATAAAGTAGCATTTGGATCTTGATCATTTCCAATGCAAACTTAATCAGTTTTAACTTTGGACTGTGGTTGAGTGACAAAATTTATCAATGCAATTTGAAAAGTAATACAGGTACTGAAAAAAGTGACTTATGAACATTTTTCACACTTATGAACTTGCAGCATCCCCATGGTCATGTGATTGCAATTTGGATGCTTGACATGTGACTCATATTTATGACAGCTGCAGTGTCCTGGGGTCATGTGATTTTCTTTTGCAACTTTCTGACAAAGTCAATGGGGAAACCAGATTCGCTTAACAGCTGTGTTACTAATTTAACAACTACAGTGATTTACTTAACAAACTTGACAAGAAAAGTCGTAAAATGGGGCAAAACTCACTTAACAAATTTCTCATTGGGCTCAATTATGGTCGTAAATTGAGGACTGCCTGTAGTCCCCAATTTTATTAAAACCTGCAGATATAAAAAGAAGACAAGACTCAAACAAAAGTCACAAATTTAAAAACAAAGAGGTTTATTTTAAAAACTGCCTTCCATTTGAGTACGGTTGTTATGCATTTCAGATTTCACAAGTCATGGGACAGTATTCAATAGTTAAGAACATCAAATAACTATGTTTCTCTACCTTCTCCAGAAGTTCTCCTAGCATCTCATTACAAAACCATGATGTGCCACATCAATATGCCTATAATTTTTATTCCAGAATGAAATTTGGGCTTGAATATAGTGAATAAAATATAACATTTATAAAAACATACATGGTTAGAAATCAATGGTGGACAACCCCAACAGCTAACAACACATTTTACACCAAACTTGCCTGTTTCTATGCCTTTCCCAAAAATGTGGAAGCTCATACTGAAGGCAGGAGTTTGCAAGATTTCAGTCTTTTTATACTCAAGGAATCCTGGAATGTCCGCTAACTTCAGAATAGCCAATTCCCTTTTCCATTCATATGCACAGCTGTTTGGATCTGTTATACAATCTAAATTAAAGCAATTAGATTCAAAGTGTCTCCCTCCTCTCTCCATGCATTCCTAAATGCTGAACCAAAATAGGAGAAGTCATAATATAAACATATCCAAAGACTTCTTGCCAAGTAGCAAACAAGGGAATCTGCAGAACAGTGTCTAGGAAAAGTTTCCCCTAACCAGATGCCCTGTAATTCCCAGAATTCTTAGCCAGCATATCCTATGGGAAGAGCAATCCCAATGTGTTTTGAGAAAGCCCAGTTAGGAAGGCTTCTCTAATGAGTATTGTAAGACAACTTAAAGGCAAACGGCACTTTAAGATTCATAGAACTTACAATAATACCATTTTTGTTATACTACTTATCAAAGACGGGGGTAGGGGAGTAGAGTGAAATATTAAGTATCTGCTAAAAAAACTATGGAAGTTCTAAATACAGCTGCTTTCTGAAGTGGCCTCGCTTTAGGGAAAGATGTGGACTTTGAAAAGGAAACTTGGAAGGCTGGGTCAGGTCCAACAAGATATGCTATGCAGAACATTTTTCCCAACTATTGTCTCCGGCCCTTTTTTTAAAAAAGCACATCCTAAAGCTAAGATAAAAATTATTTTGCATACACCTTGCTATTGTTACAAGTGAGGTTTTGTCTGCAATGCATGCTAGAGAACCATGGAAAGAGTTGCTGTTCAAGAAAACTATCGGATTTTATTATGCACAGTTGAATGTATAAGAAATTCTGTATCAGGAAATTGGATAAAGATTTTTTTTTTTTTGCTTCACACTAGAAGATTCCCCCAACTGGAATATGCCAAATTGAAGCATTCAGCCTCACAACTAAACTGATGTATATGCTATGTGAACTGAGTATATTAAATTATAAATTTGACCAAAATCTGGCAGGCAAATCCAGAAAGGCCTGTAAGATTTATTCCACAGTAAAAAATACACAAAGAAAAATATGCATCTGCAACATTTTCAAGGTTGTATAAAGTATTGCCAACAAAAATTAAATGAAACCAATTCTTTTTGTACTATTGTCCAAATCACTATAAAACTTCAGTTTCTTGCAGAATTTGACTGGCTGCAATAAGCAGCTGGAAGGCATCTCCCATTCATTTAACTTGAAATTGTTATAGGACCATTCTTTGCTGGAGTATTATTTAGCTCCGTTATATCTCCCCACAAAAAGAGCCATTCCAGAGGAAAGGACCCAGGAAGTACAAACTATGCAGTGATAATATCGTTTTTCCCAGAACGGTGGTTATTCTGCACTGGTATTGTGTGATGTAGAACTTGATGGTCCCATCCAACTGTTGTCAATGAGTTTTTATTCAAGGCAGACCACGATAAGCCTGTTACAAAATCTCGATGAGATCGATTCCTAAAACTGGGAAAGATAGGAAACATTTCTGCTGTTAGTTTAGAAATCCACAGGTGAGTTCATAAATAAATAATTATTAATACCAGACTACCTGAAAATTACAAGGAAAAAGATGTGAATTGCTAAAATGAGGAAAAACTAATGTTTGAAAGCATTCCACATGAGGTTATCTGTAAACATTGACTATGCTCCTTCAGAAATAAGGCAATGAACAAAAACTGCTTTACTCTGTTCACAAAGGGCCATTTTCCATGTAGCAAAAGGTAGGACATTATTATTTGACTCATATGCAGAAGAGATCAACCAATGAAAGGGCTTCTGGAAGGAAACAAGGCTTCTCCTCACTAAAGTCCCACCCATTTCCCCCAAAATATGCAGCCATTAGAGTGACATAAATCCAGCTTCAGTCTGCATTTAATTTCCCAATTTTAGATAAACCCTTATTAGTGAAAACTAAAGGAATACGCTCTATTTACAGTCCACACATTATCTATTGGGATCTTCAGATGGCGGAGATAATGTTGGTGTTCCACCATTTGAAGATCCTGGTGGATAGTGGGTGGACTATAAATATTTTAAATAATATAATGGTTCCAGAGAAGGGAATCCTTAACCATTTCTGAAGCATCAATGTAAGCAACAGTTTCTAATTTTCTCTTGTCTAGAATAGAGGTGATAGCTGTTCTGAACAGAGTCTACAGACGTACTACCTCCCTGCAATGCAGCGTCCAATTTCCAACTGAAGAAAATACACACTGTATGGAATTCTTCATTTTACTGTATTATCCTACATGCAAGCTGCTTTCATTGTGCAGGGATGACTTTGGATAAATAAACTCTGGATAAACTCTGTTCTACTCTTGCACGGATTCATTAACCTGGTAGACCAATTATGAGGCTCAGGTGATTTGCCTTTGGCCACAAGATCCAACCAGGATAAAAACAAGCATGCATTGTTCTGATCATCACTTTAACCGGAGGTGGCAATTTGAATATGAACTGCAGTACACAATTATTTTTATATAAATATATGCAACTTTTAACCAAGATGGCAATCATATCACTGAGAGCCTAAATGACTATATGGCACAGAAACTGAGAGAACTGCAAGTGGATTGAACTCTTTTGTAACTCACACTTCTGAAAAACTGGAGTCAAGAACAACGACAGAACAATCTTCACTGATAGAAGCCAGTTGAGGTGAACTAGAAGAAAAAGCTTCTATTAACACATACAATATTTTTTTCTGTTTTTTGTTTAAATGTGACAAACAAATATGAGAGCTTATTAATGACATATAAATAAACATGTCATAGCAAAGAAAACCTTATAATCTGTATGTTGAAACTGGGGAAGAAACAGAAATAATTATCAGATCAACGCAAGTGAGCAGACACAGAGATATATTTATGACTGATACAGGAAAGACTAAGGGATAAAGCAAACAATGTCATCCAACAGGAGAGGTATAAAAGAGACTGCCTGAAGTGGGGGAAAAAATTACACTATATATTTAGTGAGTTCCAGAGAGAATGAATGGATTAGCTTTACATACAAGAACCTTTTTTTGTAACAACACAACACAAGATGAGCAAAGATAAAGTAGCTTTTGTAGTTTAAAACTGAAATTAAAAGATTAACAATATCTTAGTAAAAGCCAAATCTGGTTAGGTAAAATCACTGTTGTATTTTAATTTTAGCCAAGCGTACCAATTAAGTCCTTTTTCATTACAAAAGAGCATCAACTGAAAATAAAGATACCAAATCAAATTTGTAGTAAAAGAAAATATTGCACAGAATCTAGAAGAATTAGTAATTTTTTAGCCTTCTTTGTGTAAAAGGCAAATCTAAAGCTGAACGACAAATTTCTAAAGAGAACTGTAAACTTGAAAAAGACTTTCCATAGAGACTTCTCCTTCTGTTGACTACTGAAGCAGACTAATCTTCCAGGTCCCAAGTGACAACCTATAACCAGAGCCATATACTTCTGAATTAGGGAACATAGATCTTTGTAAATTCAAATGGCCATGGGTAAATTCTTCTGGATTTAGCAATTTTACAAAACATCAGGAAAGGGAAGAAGCTTTTTTATCACCTTTGACAGATAAACCATTTTTACATCTACTTGGAAGGGAAAAAGCTGTAATGCTTTTATAGTGTTTGTAAATGCAAGGCAAGATTAGTAGGCCTTTTTAGTTTTCATGGTGCTGTTTGTACAGTTTTTAGAAAGCTTTTCTTTGTCTAGTGAGTGTACATGTAATTATTATGAGACTGAATCAGTCCACTGCAGGATGAAAACCTGCTCATGAAGATTATAGATTATAGATTATCTATCAATTTGATCCAATATAGATTGGTATACATTTTTTTATTTATTTAATTGATTTGTAAAATTTCTTGGATATCCATCTTACCACAGAATAATTCTGGGTGGTTTACAATCTTAAAAGGATAAAAACTATATAGGGACATATATTCACTCAGCCACCTTCTATGACTAGAACCTGAGTCTCCTCACTCCCAGTCCAGCCCCTTAGCCATTACTTCACGCTGGCTCTCATATGAATATGAGATAATGTACACTTATACACATGAATGAGTTGACATCCATGAGTGAACAGCACATACATTTGTAAATAAAAGTAACAGACAAACTACATACAATTCCATATTTTTTTTTTTGACACCGCAGTCCTACCTGTGTGCAGAAAAAGCAAATCCTGTGATACTACGGGAATGCACAGTTGAACTGATGATGGTATCTGGATTCTTTGTGTCTATAAGTGCAATCATCCCACTTTCGTCACCTTTGAAATAACAATGGAGAACAAACAGCTGTAGTTAAATGGTTATTTAATATGTAAAAATATGTAATATGTAAAAAGGATTTTTAAAAAACAATTCCTTACCCAAAACAAAAGTGTCATTTTGATGTGGATGCCATGCCAGCGAGGTAGAAAGATTACAAGAGGCATTGCAAGCTGAATATATGTAATGACAGAAAAAAATATAATTAGGTTCGCAAGTCTTTCTGTTTCATGGAAGACAACTGATTGCTAGCTAATATTCAAAATAAAACACACACAAATAGATATTTCTTCCTTTAAACATATTTCTATATTTAAAAAAAGCAGTTTAAGACTTTACTCATCTATCTAAAAGTACCTGATTTTTACCTAAAACAAAAATAGGTTGAGAGAAGTTTTAGTCATTTATTTATTTCTTGCATTAATATTCTGCTTTTTCTTTGGGAATCTAAGGGCAGAATTAGAATTAGGAATTCCTCTAATTTTATTTCCAAAGTCACCATGGAAGGTTGGTTAGCTTGTGAATGCATCATTGACCATAAGTGACCTTTCAAATTTAAGAGGAAATGTGAAACAGTCCTATATTTTATGCTACACTATTTCAACTTTGTATCTTTTGATTTTCCTTTTAGAAGGCCAAAATCTAAGAAAAAAGACAGGGATACAAAGGGGTGAGGGGAACACTTAAAGCTGCTGTCCAGAGCACTTAAGCACTTGAGCACTTAATTAGATTACTTGTTACAATACTTCTGGATCCTGCATGCATTTCTACAATAAGGACAATTTAACATAAAGATTTTTACAATTCATAATTGGATTTCTTTCTTGAATTACATGATTCAAGTGACACCATCTGCTGCCAATAACTATGCTAAGCACTAGGGTGTGAGCTGGCTTTTAGGCATACTGGTAAACCATTAGTTTTGGGCAGATTAATATACTCCATCTGACTCCATCATGCAGTGAGCCTCTCTTACCCAATCTCACCTCAAACCCATTCTTCTCATTTTACTGACTTGGAATAATGTTATATTTCTGCATTCCACAACTAACAATTAAAGCCAAGTGTGAATGTCCCAGGCTTTGACTCAAAGTGAGAGTGCAAACCACAACTTAAGTGATCATTAATATCCACTCTGTATATCTATAAAACTGCTCTAATGACTGGCTTGTAAACCAGAGAATAGACTCCATACATGAAAGAATTAAACAAACTCTTAAAGCATTCCTACCATAACTTTATTTTGTGATTATAATTTTTGCATAGGACAGTGATTCAATCAATGTTAAGAATGTATGGTTAGAAAAATTTGTTTCATGGGGAACAACCACATTTCTCTCTAATCTTTATCATAAAGATCTCCAACAGTTTCCTGCTGGAAACTACAGTTCACTGACATTTGAAAGTTACAGGGTACTGTCACTTGATCCCTTGGGCTGTTTCCCTGAGATTTATCATCTTCTCCCTGTGAGACTGGAAGGAGAGATCCAACCCTAGACAGGCAAAATCTTACATGTGTCCATTCCCTGCCAAAAAGACAGACTAGGCATAAAGAATTTTGGAATCAAAAATTTAAACCTTTTCCAACTTTTTGCCAATACCAACTGTCCAAAAAAATAAATAAATAAATACTGATGCTTCTTTGGGTCTTCTTCTGATGGCAATGGATGAAATACTCTATCCACCTCCACCAAGAAGTGGGTCCCCAGGAGTATATGAGAGTATGAGTATCTTAAAAAATTGTATTCTTAGGACCTTCCAACTGGCTACGGAGTAGCCTACTCAAAGGTTATGTCGGAGGGGAAAGAACCAACATTTTTTCTACTTAAAGGAGAAACATTTCCAAAACTATCAAATATGAGACATACCAATTCGAGATGCTGGCTTTGGAGATCTGGTATCCCAGAGTAAAACCCTGCTATCCTAAAGAAGTACAAAATTAATAAAACAGAATTAAAAGTGAAATTGTCAACCAAAATATACTCTGGCATTCCAGTTTTTCCACATTTCCCCATTTCTTTGCAATACTGTACTATTATCCTTGTCATCCCTTTGACACTATCTAAGATTCCATTCACTTTTGCCTTGAGAAAAAAGAGGTTAAGTCTACAGTAATTCAGAAATTAAAAAGTGGAGTTTACCTCAGCGCAGGACAGGAACACTGTATCCTTTCCAGGGCAGGCGGCCACACAGGCCACTTGACCAGAATGGGCTAAAAAATAGGGCAAAATGTATATATATTAATCTGCATAGAACAAAAAACATAGTGCTTCTTTATGCTTTTTCCTGATTAGTACAATTTTTCTTCTTAAATAACTTTCAAAGAATCTCAAAAAGTAAACAAGGAAGTAACTGCTGGACAACAGTCCTTGTGCAAAGGGAGTAATAAAACACGAAGTTCGGGGGGTTTTACTTCATAATGAAATATGATTTATTATTTCATGGTTAAGTGCTTGGTGGCTTTGTTGATTTGGACAACTTAGAGCAAGTACAATTGTAGAAATATAATCAGTGGAATTCTACTCAGATTCTTAATATTTTGCAGTAAAAAGCAATGTTTTGTAGCCAAAAGCCTAAATTGAGTGCATTTCAATAATCCAAGAATTCCCCTTGATATTTTTCTTTAATTGAAACTGCCTGAAATCTATCTTGTGGGAATGAGAATGCTTTTAGTCAATTTGAGCCACCACAATTAACTTAAAAATTAAGAGGTTAAAAAAAAAATTCCTGGATCATCTCTTAAATAACAATTATGGCTCAGAATTTTGATTCATCTCATGAATCAGCTAAGTAGAGTAATAACCCTTGTTAAAAACTGAAATTGGGGTGCCTCTTTCTGATTTTAATATCTTGTTTTTTTCACATCATTGTTTTGCAGTAAATTTTAAATACCTGAGCAATCCAAAAATTTCATATAACTTTCTGTCTCCAATCCATGCTGGACAGAACTTGAAACATGACTCACACAAAGGAAAAGCAGCAGCTACATGACTACTCCTTTCAAACTCCCTGTCCAGTCCTGTCCACCATGGATGGCATAGTCTTCACCCCACTGAGATGAATTCAGCTAAAAAAAATTGGATTGATAAGACCACTTGAAAAATAGTAACTCTTTCACAACAAAAATTGATTTTTGAAAACTACTGGGGGTCTGAAAGAACACCAATCTTCTGCCAAGTTGTCAATCATACCTAGTACAAATTATGACAAAACTCAGATGCACTGACTGTAAATAGAGAAAAGAAAGTAACTGGACACCAGTGTGTTGAAGGAAGACATTTTGATTCAACTCTACTCATTCATGAAGTTTATTAGATCAGATTGATATAACTGTCCTCAAACCTCCCATATGAGGATACACTGGGACAAAGGTGAATCGCTTGCAATTTACTTGGGAAGAAAGGCAAGATGAAATAATTGAGTAAGGAAATATTTGGCCAGTTTGGCTCTTACCTCTATATGTGCTGAGTACTGTTTGTTGAGGGATATCCCAGATCTTCACACTAGACATAAAAGTTAGATCAGGTTTATGAAAAAACATAATGTTTTTATATAAAGCAGAAAAACAACAGCACAAGAGTCACCTGAAATCTTTGCTGCCACTGATAGCCTGTGTATTGTTGGAAACAACACTCACAGTTGTCACAATGTCATCATGCTCATATTTACAGAATTTGTTCACTATCAGAGTCTCATTCTCATCCAGCTCCCAAAATTCCAGAGCACCTGAGGAACAGGAGAGAAGAAAGTCAAATTCATACACTGCAGCTTGCCTTATTTGATTGTCTTAGTCCTGAAACTTCAGTTTGTATACAACTTGGCAGCTGGGCTTGTCCTGGTAAGAATGTAGAGACCATTACACCTGGGCTTAAAGTACTCCAGTTGTCATTTTGTTTCTGGGCAAAATACAAAGTACCTCTTATGACCTTTAAGGCCCTACAAGGCTTAGATCCAAGCTATCTGACGGAACACCTCATTTCACATGAACATCTATGCTTTTACAGATTGTCTACCTTAGTGTGGCTAAAGTTGCTAAGAGTTTGTCTGATTTGGAACCAAGCCTTCTCTTTTACAGTCTCAGCTCTTTGGACCACATTTCCTATAGAGATGGGCCTAATATTTCCATTAGCTTTTTAAAAACCCATTTAAAGCACATATGTTTCTGTCAGGATTTAAAAGTTGATTTTCAACAGTTATTTTTAAATGTTTAAGTTTCCTATGTTCAATGTTTCTAATGTTTGCATTTAGAAAAAATATTCAACTGTTAAGTCCCTGAACGATTTCAGTACTGAGCAGTGTGTCGAAATTAAATAGTCACCAAGTTGCCAATATGTGGTATTTTGATTTGTTCCATCAAATGTTCATTGAAATATGGGATACCCTAAACTACAATAAAACGTAGCTTCATTACAAAAAAAAGAAAGAAATTACTCAAGTACTCACAAGAACCTTCAATAATTTTTACATCATTGATTGTTTGGCTAAATCACACACACGGAACAGATAAGGCAGAGAGAAGCAGACACTTTTAATTTGTCACTGGCTTTAAGAAAGAAAGAAAGCAAAATCTCAAGCTTGCATCCAAACTCCATTGTCCAGTTCCTCCAGAATATTCTGATTTTCTGTAGGATCATTCTGCTATTTTTCTGGAAGTGATTCTTCCAATATGGGAAGTAGTTTTTAACATTCTTGAATCAACAGGTTCTAGGAAATTTCATTCTATCTTTGACACTATCTTTCAACTCTAACAAGTTTCAGGAGACAAATATCTTTTGACACTCACCTGAATCTGATGCTACCAAGATTCCTTTGTCTGCTACCCACTTCAGATCTGCTATACCTGCTTCAGTTTGAACACCCGCAGAGCAAAAACCTTCATTAGGAGCTCTTGATGTATCTTTGAATACCCAAATGGAACCAACCCAGCAACGACCACTCAAACTGGATGCTCCCAGGAGCAGAGAACCATCTGAAAAGCAAAATTAAAACAGATTAGTGTAATAAATATTTTAATGTATAATGAATAAAACATTGAGTTTTGCATTTTACCCAGGAACTTTATTCTTCAGCAGAGAACTGTTCCAATAAAGAAAATGTAGTTTTGTCTTGAATGATGTTCTTAAATTCTTAGTCCAGTTTTGGATTCTACTCATAGTGAGGGCGGGAAGTATAGGCTTCTTTTGCATATACTCTCAATTTACCAAAAAGAATATAATGAGTTTATGTATAAAGTATAAAAATATGAAGAACTAATGAAATGCTGAGGACAAAAGTATATTTCATGATGGCACTAAAAATATCTGAGTAATAGAAGGGAGTTCATTCAAAGATAATCTAGCTATTTGCCAAGGTGAAAATTTAGACTCAAGAGTTCACCAAACTGTTACTTAAGATTTTTTTATAACTAAAAAAAGACCAGAGGATTGTTCAACTCTGGTAAGGTTTGAATCTGATTTTTTAATGACAAAAGTTTATCCATCTTTTAATAATGATGAAAATGCCTCCTGAGCATCAGAGGTGCCCTTCAATCAACATTCGTGTGTGTGTGTGTGTGTGTGTGTGTGTGTGTGTGTGTGTGTGTGTGTATGTTTTCACGTATGGAGAAAAGCTGTCTTTCCTGAATGGTGTCCAGATGTATGAATAATGCACTACCCATGAATACTTTAATACACAGTTATAGAAGCAGACTAAAGCACAGTGGTTGCTACTAGCAGTTTACATTCCTAAAAGTGATTGAGAACCTCAAAGAACTTTCATATAGCCAGGCGATATCTATATTTACTGTATTCAAAATTGAGACAGACAGTTTAAAATATTATTTGGAATCACACTTTGAAATCGACTGATCTAGACTAGAGTACCCTTGCCTACATCACACTAGGATTTCTTCAACTGCCACTGTCAATCCTGATCACTTGCTATGAAGGATGGGGATTATAGGCAAGGATAACTGGAGTTTGAAATGTTGGAAGACTGATCCTACAGTAAGTTTTATACTCTGTAGTGATTCAGAACAACACAGGATAATTGTTGGGTTTCTGTCATTCTTTTAAAAAAAGCAAATAAAAATTATAAAGACATCAAAGAAGACATATTTAAAATTGTGTATAATGAATACTACATAAATATACTGCTCAAAAAAATAAAGGGAACACAAAACTACTGTATTTAACGAACAAAGTATTTAATAAGGCTAGTTCATTCATTCAGATCTCGGATGTCTTCTGCTTGTGTTCTTTATTTTTTTTGAGCAGTGTATATTAACAGAATGAAACTCGGCTCACATGGCAAAAATAGCCAATTTAAAAGAGGCTCCAGCTGACAGCGGAGTTCACGAGAAAGATAACGTGGGCACCCACAAGGCATACGACATCTCGGATCCCCAGCCACCCTCACCCTGTAAAAGCTTGCAAGATCTCTGAAATGCAGGCTACAGACGTTCGGGGCTACACCTGTCATTATTCCCAGGCAGCGATGGTGATGAGTTGTAACAAAGGGCGCCTGGGGACACCTCCTTGGTAAACACTCGTGGGGTACCTGTTCGGTAATGGGCCCCGTCCAGGTGGCGCTCCATACAGGCGGGAGCGTTGGGCGGAATATTCCACTCGGGTCCGGCTTCTGCCTCCACTGCATGGCCGGGACTCGCCTTGGTTTCTTCCATAGGTGCAGCAGTGAAATGCGGTCCAACAAACTCTAAGCACGCCCACGTGTTCCAAAAAAGACACTCTTACCGCCCCGATAGTACTCTCCCTTATCTCGCGAGAACTTCCAAAATACCCTCAAGGCGGAATTCAAGCCTGTGCATGCTTTTCTCGCGATATTTTCCTAGACCGTATAATCGAATTCTATAGAGCTGGAACCAAGTGTTTCTCAATCTTAGCAATTTAAACAGTATGGACTTCAACTCCCAGAATTCCGCAGCCAGAATCTCGCGAGAACTTCCAAGATTCCCTTCCAGGAGGGAGTCAAGACAGTAAAAGATTTTTCTTGCGGTATTCTCCGAGACTACAGAATCAAACTCTAAAACAGAATAGGAACCAATAGAGAATAGGAACCAATGTTTTCTCAACCTCAATAACTTAAGTTGTGTGGACCAACGCCCAGAATTTCCCTGTTAGAGAAAATTCCCCATGTGGTTAGGGAATTCTGAGATTTAAAGTTCACTCCACTTAAATTTCAGAGGTTCAGAAACACTGAAATAGAAGACGCTTTAACTGAAGAATTAAGGCATGGATTATGGAGCTTAACCTTTTGTCAGTGCAAGAATTCAAATTAAAGTACAGATGGCTACCATGCCTGCATTTGAACATATCATGGAGAATGCTATTAAAAGAAATCGTATTTTAATATTCCTATAGACTTGACTTTCTTATATGAATGCATGGCTTTGTAGCCATACTTTGGAATGATGGAGGACAGGCCTATAGGTAGCTATTATTTATGAATCATGATGTCAAAATGATAAAAAATGTCATATCATAGTGCAAACCTTCCCTTTTTGTAGTTGTATTACACTACTGTCCTATACTAATATGCAATCAACTACTATTCCAAGATACTTTTCATAAGTACTTTTGCCAGGCCAGGTGTCCCCCACTCCAAAGTCTAAGTGAAAATGTTAAACTGCATTCTATCTGTAGTATTCATCTCCAATCTATCAATGTAATTTGAACTGACATTTATCAGAAACAATTGTAAGACTTGGGTAGATGGATTAGATGGCTGTAATCATGTTGAATTCTGGAAGTCGGCTATCCTACTATATTGTTCTAAATAGCTGTACCTTGAGACTTCCTGGTACATTACTTTACCAAGTGTTCATAAATAAAATTTCACCTTCAGCTGTGCAAGGCAGGGGAATGTTTTTATTTTACATAATTGCTCATTTATTTTGGTTTTGATTATGACAACTTTGGAGGTTCCGTTTAGAGGTAACAAGAGACGTGTTTTATAGATAAATAAAAGTGGCATCGGCTTGCCTTGAATTGATCTCAACCACAACCTGGAAAAAATGAGCGCAATGATATATTTAAGTTGTGGGGTAGTATGAACCACTGTCACTTTTCCAATTGTTTAAAATGGTCTTATCAGATTTCCCCACAAACTCAAGATCGAAAAAGAGCATAATATTTCAGCATCAACGAAACATAGTCCTGCATTCACCAATAGATGTCCCTGTGATTGTCGAACTTTTTTTAAAAAGTTTTTAAAACTCGGCGGGTATTCCCCCGCCCCCAAGCTTTTTTAACAACTCTCAGTTGTCTTGGCGTAGCTCTATGGCAAGGGTTCCCAAACTTGGCAGCTTTAAGACTTGTGGACTTCAACTCCCAGAATTCTCCAGCCAGCTAGTTGAAGTCCACAAGTCTTAAAGCTGCCAAGTTTGAAGACTTCTGCTCTATGGTGATAGCTCCTGAGTCGGAGGCGGAGCTAAGAGGAGACAGCGCGAGTCCGATTTTCTCGCGAGAATCTGGGGACGGGGGCGGCCATTTTAGTTTTGTGACCGGGGGTCACAGGGACGTCGGGCTGTGAGGGGCAAGGCGCGATGTTCTCTCGGTTGGCGTTGCGTGCCCTGGGTGAGTGAATGAGAGAGGGGTGGCCCAAGGGGCGCGAAGCCGGGGGGGTGGGGAGGATTGCACTGTGACCTGATCTGCTTTTTTTTCTCTCTCTCTCTCTCTCTGCAGCCCCTGCCGGCCTGAAGAGTTCGGTGGCTCTACCCGCCCTGTCATCGGGGTGAGTATAGCTGGGTCAGTGGGAAAGGGAATGAGACGCGCTGATGGCCTTGAAAGGCAGCAGGGCATCTGGGTCCTCTTCTCTGTTAAGGATACCGGTTTTTGTTCCTGCCGCCTCAAGTGAACCACACGCCATTTGTCCCAAAAGGTGCTATTTTTCAGGAGGCAACTGGACTTTCTTGTTTTCTCTTTGAGGACGTTTCGCTTCTCCTTCAAGAAGCTCCTTCAGCTCTGACAGGATAGTGGGGAATGGAAGGATTCCTATCTTGTCAGAGCTGAAGGAGAAGCGAAACCCCTTCAAAGAGAAAACAAGAAAGTCCAGTTTTTAGAATAGAATAAGAATAGAATAGAATAGGATTATTGAATTGAATTGAATTGAATTGAATTCTTTTATTGGAATTGGACACACAAGGAATTTGTCTTTGTGTAAGTGCTCTCAGTGTACATAAAGAGAATAAAATGCATTCATCACGAATAAAAAGATACAACACTTAGTGATAGTCAAGGTTACTAATAAGCTATGAAATCGTACCAGGGAACAAAAACAATATAAATTGGAAGATACAAGCAACATGGTTATAGTAATAAGTGGGAAGAGAGAGATACTTGTAAGGAAGAGGAGAAGAACAGTAATACCGTCTTACTAAATTATTTGACACTGTTGTGGGAATTAATTGTTAAGCAGAGTGATGGCATTCGGGAACCTTTGGGACAACCATGACCTGGATGACTGAGAATCTCTACAGACACATGCCATCTGAATGTCATCATCATTTTGGATAGCAAAGGCCTTTTGATTGAAAGCCTTAGATGAAATTAAGGAAATTGCAATGAACCCTGCGGTTGGTCTGCGACTCTTCACCACCTTTACTGTGGTTTATACATTGATGCAGATTTATTATCACAAAACATGGGAAACAAAACCTGCTTTAGTGAATTGTTCTGGCTACAAGTAATCCAGCTTTGCAAAACGTACTGTGAAGGAGGATCCATTATTCAAATCTGGTCTCCATTAGCTATAGGAAAGATGGTCTTTGTAATAAATGTTCTTGTGCAGACATAACTTGGCATAGTGATAATGAATGGATTAAAACATTAGCATTTCTCCTTAAGATTGTATGTGTATTCATAGTATTCAATATGCAAGGTTTTTTATTTGCATTTTATGTCCCTTGAAGATTATTGCCTGATTATTTTTAGAAAAATTATGGAACATGAGGCCAATATTGTAAAAGTTCAGTTGGGAGGTGAAGAATTTGGGAAGTTACGTTTATATTTGCATAACCTGGCAAGGTGCAATGTACTTACAAATGTTTGAGAAATATGCCGGCTTCTCCTATGGCAAAGCATGGCTAACAAATAATGAATGATATACTATGCTAGGCAAATTAGAAAATCAGATTTTCTTTTAATAACAGACATACTTGGGAATATTGTCAAGAAAACAATATGAACTGAAATAATTGGATTTATTTAACAAAGTTATTAAATAACTTTTTAAATTACAGCATATTTCATGCATCAAGATCACTTCACACAAGTCAACAGCGCTTGGCTCCAGTGCCAGCTCTTCCAGAGAAAGGTGGAAAAGTTCGCCATGGAATAATCCCTGAAGAATTTTTCCAATTTTTGTATCCTAAAACAGGAGTCACAGGTATACCTTTGAAACTATTCTAGTGTTTATTTAGTACACTTAATTTCTTATTTTTCAAAGTATTTTATATATGCATTAGGGAATATTGAAGTGCTGTCGTTAACGGAAGGATATTTTATTATACTAATTACTGGCGGTGAAATGATAAATACTAGGAATTTATTTTTAAATTATGCATTTAAGCATATTTGTGGCAAATGCAGGCTTGTGCAATGAATTTTTAAATGCATGTATTTACTGTTAGCAAATAGTCAACCACAATAAAAACTGACAGTCTGGGGCGACACAATCCCACATATCAGCATTCTGGGTTTTACCCTTATTTGCAATATTCTCCAATATTTGCAGAAATGCCAAGGCCTTCTGGGCTTCTGAGTGAATGGTGTTCCACAGGGCAGGAGCAGGAATGGAGAAGAAATGCTTTCTAGGTCCCAATATATGACAATAATTAAGGGATGGGACCTGGGGCACAGCCACCCTGTCTGACTTGGTGGGATGTTTTTCCTGAGGAAGAAACAGTACTGTAATTTTTTTAAAAAAAAATGACAGATATTTTTGTAGTTAGGCCTGTGCATTTATCAACTCATTTCAAGATTAATATAGCAGAGCCCTTCTGCTATAGCGGAAAAGCCCTATTACAAGTTGACTCTATTACAATTACAGATGCCATTTGGTATAGTGATTTAGCACCAAGCTAAGAAATGGGGAGTCTGTAAAGTTTAAACCTACCTTAGGCAAAAGCACAGTAAATAACCTTAACTATTCATACACTCGCAGTCCTAGGAAGCAGACAATGGGAAACCCCTTCTGAAATCTTGCCAAGAAAACTACAGAGGCTCTCCCAGGCAGTCACCAGGAGTCAACACTGATTCATATAACCAGTAGCATTTTAGAGAAAGTGGTGAAATGATAAAGTCCATGAAATATTACTTTAATTTTTGAAAGGAATGTTAATTAAACTTGCTTAACTGCTATATCTTGATGAAATTTTGTAAGAAAAAAATGACAAATTAAGGTTTGCACTTTCAGGCTTATGTGACCTGCCTCAAGAGCAACAGCTTTTGCCTCTTGCAGTTTACATACAAGGGAAAGATAATGTGTACAATATTCTTGAGGATCATTTTAGATCCTTTCCATTATATTGAGTATTTCTGCCTTCTGTATAATATTATATTTTGCTTATTGTTAGGTCCATATATGCTTGCAACTGGACTGACACTCTACTTCCTGTCTAAAGAAATTTATGTAATAAATCATGAAACAATAAGTAGTGTTCTTATTGTGGGTTTAATAATCTATGGAATTAAGAAGTATGGTCCTCTTGTAGCAGCTTTTCTTGACAAAAAAATGGACGTAAGTATAGTTCTTCAATTGTATTATACTTTGTTGAATTGCTTATTTTGTTGCAGGTATATTCCCAGGAATATTATAACTTAATATATTCTGCATAATGTGAAGCATTTTAAAGTGATCTTTAGAATACAGAATACTTTTTGGTATTTGCAAGCACTATTATTGTAATAAATAGCTCCCAATTTAACTTTGGCCTTTGTAATTCCTATTTTAATTATTTACTACTGAGATTTCTAGTTGCTGTAGGCTGGTTGTGAATCATTTGCAGGAAAATACAATGCATTAACAGCAACAAAAAAAGACAAAAACAATAGAATAAAAATGATATCCATCAGGGGCAGACCCAAACTAACATCCTCCCAAAGCTTATCAAATATCCAGGTTTGTACAGCCCTGCAAAGCCCAGATTTTTAAGGGCAAGGAGTTTGACAAAAATATCGTGTGTGTGTTTACACAGACTAATTCCATGATTTTCATCCAGCTGCTTCCTAGACAAACATGTATAGGATTGTAACACAATCCTAATTTTTATGTTATTCAAAATCCTCTTGCAGATAGTCCTTGGATTGCAGCCCTAATTGGAGCTGGAATTTGCATCACTAAGAACAGCAGTTGTTAAGCAAAGCATCACATGGCTACACTGTCTAGTGATAGCAGTCCTTGCAATCCAGATTGCAGTCATTAGGCCACAACTGTGTGGTTGTTAGACAAGGACTTCATTCATCTCTTGTTCTACTTGAACCTCCTCTGCTTCACCTCTCCCCACTTGCCTCTTTTGACTGCCTATACTCTGCTGTCACCTTCGCTGTTCCAGTTGACTTTCATCATTCTTTTTCTCTCAGTGCTGGCCTGGTTGAAAGGGCAGAGAGATGTGTGGGGAGAGAGATAGAAGTGGCTGGTCCATTGGCAGACAAGGCTCTGTCACCTTGCCACACATGTCCTTGGAAAGCACATGTCAAGATTTTCAAGGAGATAATAAAACTACCCAATAAAATTTCTTACAGAATTTAATGTACCTAAATATTCTACGTGTCTGTGTCTGTGTGTGTGTCTGTGTTATTACTAGAACTGTTCTCCAGAATTAAGAAATGCCATTGGAGTGTTGTTATCTGAGTCAGGATTATAGGCCCAGATATTACTTATCTGTTCAAGTAGAGAAAAATAAATGCAAATAAATGTTGAAGTAGAGAAAAATAAATGCAAATGCAAAAATAAATAAATAAACTGTTATAATCAGCTGTTTAATTATAAGCAGCCAGTATTCTTGTATTCTTAAACAGTATTCTGTTTAACTAATGGGAGAGGCAATACTGTCTCTTGTAGTATTCAATATTATATGAACTGGGAAGTCTGCTGTGTTTATCTCATAAAATGAGAAAATAGGTCTTAATGATTCTAGTTTCTTCTAACAAACCACTGTTCTGTGTATTATATAAATGAAATAAACGTAACCATCTTTATGTGCTTGGTTATTCTTGCTGGTAGAAGGAACCAAATGAGAGCAGTGACCACCTGTATTCTGCTTGTTAACGGTTAAACCAGAATTCAATCTGAATGTAGCCTATGATGTTAAATTGCTAGTGTTTGTCAATCAGCAACTTCATTTTTTTTTTCAGAATAATAATTATACTTTCTTTTGCCAATAGTATTGTATTAAGGTAAAATTGGCATGTAGCAAAAGACTGAACATTTTGATTTCTTTTAGGATTAAACTGGCTTATATGTCTCTCATTTTAGGAGCAACGTGATGCTTACGAGAACTTTAAAAGTCATCT